>NC_143077.1:12845000-13145000 GCF_052426305.1 Pelodiscus sinensis | reverse complement strand
CAGTTTCCCTTCCCTGCTGACGAGCTCTCAGAGCAGCATTAGCAGCCAGAAAAAGTCTGTGCTGGCCCTGCTTGCGGTAGGGGTTGCTTTCTTCCTGGGCCGGTGTCACCAGGGGCAGGTAGAACAGCCCCTGTGCCGTCAGCACCTCACGCCTGGGCTCACCAGCTAATTAAATGATTCTGGCTCCAGGTGACAGCCGGGTGTGCCCAGAAGTTGCAGCAGCCACCTGAGAGGGCAGCTGGTCCCAGCCTGGTAACAGTACCATGGTTCTGCCCCTAGGTGACAAATTCAAATGCAGCCCAGAGATCTTGATGGAAATACAATAGGCTGGATTCCGCTCTTCACCGGTGTCACTCCTCCGCCAGCCACACACACCCCAGCTGCAGTGGGGCTGCTCTGGACATACCACAGCCTCTGGGAGGGTAGGTGCGGCTGTCTTCTGGGCTGGTAGCATTTGGGTCCCATTTGTTTCCGTATCAACAAGGAACCAAAGGAGCCAGACAACAGGGCGCTGTCTTTGTGCGCCAGAAGTGCCTGATTCCCCCACAAGCAATGCTCCCTTTTTCCCCCATCCACATGTGCAAGTCATTTTGTTAGGCGCACCAATGCACGTGTGGATGTGCACCACCAATAGAAACACATGCCATTGGCTGTGGGTGCTCTGCTTATCAGCTGGGCAGCATTTGAATCTCTCCTGGGCAGCTGTCCAAGCGCTCCGCTTACAGGAACACTACCGGAGAGCAGTAGGAGGCACTGTCTATGTCTCAGGATGGAGCCGATACCACAGCATGCCACCTAGACCAACTCTTCTCAACCTGGTTTGGGCCTTAGGACCCAGGTGAAAACCCTGATGGCCTGTCACAACCCAGTAAATAGCCTCAGTGCCAAACACATCTGGTTTATGAAATATTTCTTCCTTGTGATCTATTCTAGGCCCGTTACTGTAATGAGTATGCCATGCGTGACAGACTAGCAGCCCCCGAGGCGCCTGTCCCATGGGGCTGGCTAGATTTGGCTCCCTGCTCTGGGCACTGCAAACCCCAGGGTCACAGTTCCACTCGGGTTTGAACCAGCTCCCCCAGTAGGAGATCAGGGAGGGGGGAGGAGGAATTTGTGTGAGTGGTGTTGTCTGGAGCGAGCGCTGAGCCCAGACGCTCCGGCTGCAGGGTGATGCTCCCGGGAGAGGTCTCCAATGCACCTGGGTCCCATGCTGGAACAAAGCGAGCCCAGTGCTGCAGAGAAGAGGCCTGCAAGGCTACCTCCTGCCCCGGAGAACTGGCTTGTGGGCTGCTATTCCCCTTGGTGGCAGTGATACGACAGAGCACCCTCATCAGAGGCTGCTTTCTGTGAGCAAAGAGCTGGGCTGCGGGGCCAAGCAGGATCTACTGATGCCAGTGGGGAGGGAGGGGGTCCAGCAACCCCCTCCCTCCTGCCCTGTGCCAGGGTTTAATGAGCCCAGCCATTGGGTGCCAGCTGGGGTGAGCATCTGTCAGCCATCTGGCTGCTGTGGGGAGGGGCCCTTATCCCTGCTTGGGGGATAAGCGGGAGGGTGTTTGTAACGCCCAGCATGTGACCAGGCTATGGAAGAAAATCAGCACTGGGCCATAAAGGGGAAAGGTCCCTTGGCATCAACAGGGCTATTGAAACGCATGGAGCTTCGGGGAAATCAGGGAAATGTCTCCTCCTCCATCGCTCTGCCCACAGCCCCCCGCTATCCCTGTTCAGAGCCTCTCCCGAGCGGCAGGGCCCGTCATGCCACGTTACGTGCTGGTTCAAGGCCAGCAGCGGCCTTCCAGCAGGAGGCTGGTGCGCGAGAGGCCGGGATCTCCTGGCCTTGGCTGCGGGTGCAGTGGCTGGTGCAGCTGCTGGGACAGAAAGGGGCTTGGATTTGGGGTGGGGTGGGATGGGCTGCACCCCGACAAGGAGGCTGTCTCCCTGGCAACCTGGCAAGAGCCAATGGAGGTGGAGCATTTGGCCCGACTTTCCAGAGTTGCTCTCAGTCCTCTGGAAGCTGTGTCGCCATGGCAACGGTCCTTGAGTCTGGCTCTGCTCGCTGCAGATGGGTTGCCAGGGGCCTTATCGGCTGATCCAGCCGCGTTTCTCTCCAGCAGCCAATGTGCCTGGGTTACCTGAATAGGCAGCTCAGTGAAAATGCCCCCCTCTGCCCCGGCAAGGCTGCGCTTCCTGAAACCACAGTTTGGACGCTGGCCTGAATCTCTTGTGTGAGCCTCTGGGGGGGCACTGAGGGCCCATCTCCCTTGCTCATGGGCAGGAAGCAGCCTCCCGGGAGCGTTCCAGCAATGCTGGGGTTAGTTGTCTTGAGCTCAGCATTATACCGCACCAGACTTAGCTGGGTCAGCACTATGGAAACCGGCCTCTCTTCCCTCAGTTCTGCAGGTGTCCCTCAGCCCTGACCTGCGTCCCCTGCTTTTCTTGGGCTCCCCAAACCTCGTTCTGCCCATGTACCCCTGTGCTAGCCTGCAGCCCTCCAACAATGCAGCTCACACCTCACCTCTGGCATCTTTTACTATTCCAGCCCTGCAAATCCGCAGCTCCCCTGCTCCGCCTTCCCTCTCGCAGCCCATCAGTGCAACTCCGGGCATGTTGCGTGCAAATGCCCGCTTTCAGTTGCTGATCACGTTCTCAAAGCTACAATGCCCCCTGCTTGAGAAATCTTTGGGAATGGCTGGAGACGGGTCCTGCCGTGATTTATATTTTTCTGAATGAGCAGAGCAAGGAAATCAGGCAGGGAGGAAATGTGTTCCAAAGGGCTTCAAAGCAAAGTGTTTGCATGACTCAATTAAACACCAGCTTTGTTTTCAGAAATTCGCCCTTGGCCCAGATGAGGCCCTCGCCTTACCCTATGGGGAGGAGGGTACTTTGCCTGGCAACACAGCTACATTATGAGTGTTTGAAAACAGCCCTGCTCGAGGCTGGGCTAGCAACTGGGTGAGCTCTCAGGCCTCGATGTCTTACGAGTCTTCGGCAGGACGGATGCCCTCTTTCAGCATGTGCCAGCCACTGGAGGAGATAGGACATCGGGCTGCCCACTCCTGAGGTCCCAGCCTGCAGTTCCATCTGTCCTCTCTAATGGGATGAGCAGTGCTCAGCTGTCTGTTTCTCCAGCCAGGCCTGGCATTGGTCCAGGCTGATGTAGCGTGTCCCCTTGCAGATACCTGCTCAGGGTCTCAACAAGTGACAGGCCCTGAGGTACTCAAAACCCTCCTCCCAATGGATTAACTCATTGATTAACAGGAAAGTCAGAGCAGGACATAAATAAAACTTTCACCCCAACAGCACAGCTGGAGGGCCAGGTCGTTGTTAATCCATCTGAGCCCAGCGCTTGAGGCCTTTCTGGGTGAAGCCTCTTGCCCCCAACTGGAGTAAGTTCTTTCGGGAGTCCCAGGTCTGTGACTAATCCAGGGGCAGCCACTGATCCTTGCTAGGCCATGTTCCAGCCTTAGTCCGGGTTGGGATGTTAAAATATTGGTTAACTGAATAGTCAATTAACCTCATGAATTCTAAGCGGTTACTCAATTATTCTATAGTCAACAGGGGCTGGGCTGGCAGCGAGTGCGCTCTGGCCCCACTCCTGAGGAGCTCCCTGCCACTCTGCGCTGCTTCCTCTAATACAGATGCAGCAGTGTGGAGTAGCAGCAGCCCCTGTCCGGGGGGGATGGGTCTGATCTCCCGGACCCGGTGCGAGCTGAAACTGAGCCGCCCTGCCTACCCACCTGGCTCCTAATACACTTTAAATGCAGAGCCGCGGCGGGGGTAGGTCCTGGACCCGATGTGAGCCAGGATTGAGCTGGGCTGCTGGCCAGCCTGCTAAAAAATTTGGAAGGGAGGGGGGGAAAATGTGTATCGTCTAGAGCATTAACCTATACTCTTTTGCTTATCAGTTAATCGACTACACTATTACATCCCTAAGTCTGGGGCACCCTGGCTCAAACCAGTCCTGGTGAATTCCAGCTGCTGGCAGACCTCTATCTAGGAGGCTCCCTGCCTTAGGAGTACCTCTGACAGGCTCTTTACTCATAGACTCATAGGCTACGTCTACATTGGCCACCTATTACGGAATAGGCATGCTAATGTAGAACTTTGGAAGAGGCAAATGCGCGGGGGATTTAAATATCCCCCGCGGCATTTGCATTTTCATGGCTGCCGCTTTTTTCCGGCTTGGAGATAAGCCGGAGAAAAGCGTCCAGACTGGCGCGATCCTCCAGAATAAAGCCCTATTCCGGAGGATCTCTTATTCCTACTTAAATCCCCCGCGCATTTGCCTCTTCCAAAGTTCTACATTAGCATGCCTATTCCGTAATAGGGGCCAATGTAGACACAGCACTAGACTTTAAGGTCAGAAGGGACCATTATGATCATCTAGTCTGACCCCCTGCACAATGCAGGTGGGTTCCCCAGCGAACTCACCCTCCAGACTCCCTGCTCCGCCCTCTGGCTCAGGCCTCTCCTGGGAGCTTCCTGTATCCCCCTCCAGTTCCCCTCTGACCAAATGCTTGTACTAATCAGCTACCCAGGACAGTCTCATAGGCATGCACAGGGGTTGTGCCAGGTGGGCCCAGGCACACCCTAATGTCTCAAAAAAAAGTGGATTTGCATTTTAATTGAATCGCATGATACGCTCTTTTAAGTAAAGTTTAGTTGTTAATTTTAAAAAAATAAGTTTAGTTAAGTTTTAGTTTCTTTAGTTTGTTTGATGAATAAAAATAATGTCCTTTATGACTGAGTATTCCATAAATGTTTGCCTTTAAAAAAAAAATTTCTCTGAGTGCACACCCTAATGAAATGTGCTGCGCATGCCTATGGACAGTCTATTACCCCCGGTGGGGTCTTCATATGGCAATCATGGGCAGCCTGGGCCCCAGCACCCCATAAAGGGGAGCGACCTTGTGACAAGCCCCCACTCCTCCAACTGGAGCCAGGTGAGCAGACCCCAGTGTGCATGTGCAGCCCCATGGACTGGCCCAGACCTAGGTGTAGTCTCCGGGCCTGGCTGTTCAACCTGCCGCCTGCACAAGAGTGCGTAGGATTTCCAAGCCTCTTGCCTGCTTTGTCATACAGCCGGGTGGAAATACGTCAAACTGGGGCGCTGCTACCGCAGTGGAGCTGGGATGGCAGCCTCAGCAAATCTCTGGTCAAGTGTGTTTGCCAGAGCCAAGCCCAGCAGGTCTGAATGTGGCATTGGCTTTGGAAAGCTAAGCCTGTAAAGAAGCCCAAGCAGGCAACTGCCATGGGGAGAACGGACCCACACACCAGATACTAGGACCTGAGCTGAGACCCCTTGAAAGGCCTGGAAGGCTCCATGGGGTTTGGAACAGACCCTGCCACCCCGTCGTCTTCAGCTGTTGCCTGTGGAATCCCGGGGACTGTATAGGGCTGGCCCTACCATGAGGCGAACTGAGGCGGCCGCCTCAGGTGCCAGACTGTGGGAGGACGCCACTAGGACCCAGAGTGTAGACGATTTGTGTCTGCTACTGGTGCATCTGCAGGGAGCAGAGCAGTCCTATGAGAGGAGTAGAACAGGAAGGAGGCAGAATTGAGACCTTTCAAAGTTTTGGCCCAAGCGAGGGGGCGTCATTTGAGCTCCCTGCCTCAGGTGCCAGAATGTTGTGGGCCGGCCCTGGGACCGTGTCTTGCTGGACTGGCTCTCTGCCGGGGAAGGCTAACCCGTCGCATGCTGCTTGCTCACTTGGGTACCTTCTCATAGTCCAGTGCCCCCCTCAGGAGGCGCCGTTATTCCCAGGCACAAGCATTTGCCAGTCAGGGCTGAGGAAAGAGCTTGGTGGAAGTGCGTGCTGAACTCAGCGGGGTTTGCTGAATGGGAGCCTTGTAGCGTAGTGCATGGCTCTGGAGCACAAGGGCGAGGGATCGAAAGAAGAGATTTTGCTCCGTGTGACACGAGGCCCCCCAGGAATAGAAAGTTGCTAGCTCCCAGACTCAAGCCCCCACTCCCCCCAGTATGTGCTGCAAGCTACTCAGCACCCTTCACAGAGAGCTCTGCCTGCGCTGCTTCACACGGCTCATATGAGGAGCAGGCTCAGCCCTGGATCACCACCCCAGGTACACCAGGGCCTGATCCTGGCCCTGTTCTCAGCCCAAGGAGGAACAGTTTGAGGTGGAGGAGGAGGCTCCATGTGACTGTTGTGGAGCATCAAACATTCTAGTGGAACTAAGTGGCGCTATTGTTTGTTCCTTTGTTTTATGTACCTCCTGAGCAAAGGGAAATTTAGCAACACCTCTCCCCTGGCTCTCAGTGGCTAGATTGCTGAGCCAGCTTTGGCACATCTCCAGACGCTTTTTATTTTCTCCCCTACGTGTCTTCCTTAAGCAAGAGCATGTAAAAGAGGTGTGTGTGCGTGCGTGTAAACAAAGTGACATTTGAATGGCACAAACATGGAGAGCTTGAGCACAGAAATAGACCTCCCATAAATTGCCTCACACTCTTGTGATTAACCAGGGGTGCGGTGATAAAATTGCAAAGGGGATAAGGTACCCTTGCATCATGGAAGAGCTGCCCCCCTTTTTCTGCGCGGCTCCTGGATTCATTCTTTGCAACTCCATTGTCCTGCAACCTATTGGCTGGATAAACGGCCCCTTTCTCTAGCCTCTGACTTTGCAGAGGTGGAATTTGGCATTTGCCGTATGGCCAATCCCATTCATGCAAAAATGATGAGGCTGGCCTTCAAAAACCGTGAGTAAAAAGGAAACACAAGGCAGTTTGTGTTCGTTGTCTGCCCTCTGGGGTCACAGATTTATGCTTTCCTTGCACGCAGAGGCTAGCTATGTCCCATTTTTCATTGAACGAGGGCTGAGATTCTCGCCTAACCTGGTGATTCCAGGAGTTGAGGTTTAGGGGTGACACCAAAATGGTGCGAGCTGGCAATGCAGCAGTCCTGATTAGGGGACTGTCAGGCTGCAGTGGGTTTCCCCTGCCCAGCTGGGCAGGCTTCACGAGGGGTGTGGAAAGCGAAAAGTGAAGCATGCTGGGAGTGGCTGCCCACTCTCCCACAAGACGAGGGCTTAGGCGGCAGCAGAGAATTGTCCGGCCTTTAAGAATGTGTGATACACACTCCACTCCCTCCGTCCCTACAGTATCATGAAAGGCCCTCTTGTCACCTCAGAAGGGTGCAGGTTACAGCTGATTTGGAAGCACCGATTAGGTAAATAATGGGCACTTTAAAAAAAAATCTCATCCCTCCTGCTGTATAAACCAGGGACTTTGTATTGGACGGCTTGCTGTAATCTCCAGAGGGACCAGGAGGCGGCGTCCGGAGCTAATATTACATAGAGCCAGGCACAAGGCCCAGGACTGCCAAGGCTCAGTTTCTCACCCTTGTATTTAAACTTTTCTGTGCTGTGAAACAGGCACGTTTGCACTCAGCAAAGCAGCACCCACTGGGACCCAGCACAGGGGTATGTGTCCTATGGGCGTCACATTGACAGCTCTTTGGGCAAACGTATGTGCCACTCAGCCCCAGTCAGAGACAGAGAAACAGCTGGGTGGCTCTCCAGCCTGTACTTGTAAGATACAGGGGCGATATTTTAATGCAAGGTCTGCTCCCATAGGCAGTGGCTTCTCTTGGCCTTATGGGTCATCCTGGTTAGCTGCTCATTACAAAATACAAAAATCCTACCCTGTGGAAACAGCTTAAAGTGACTGGTAAAAAGGGGAGGGTCTGTCTCAATCTGGGAGCAGCAGCTCTGCAAGGCAGTGATTAAAGTGCACCCCTCGGGGACCTGGGTTGATCTAAATTCGGGGTGGGGAGGGTTGGTGGCCAAGTCTCTTAGCTCCCCCAACGCACCCTCACTTGAAGCACTGTGTATAAAATTACACAGCAGCTGGCTGGGACAGCAAACACAACTCAGGCTACAGCAGATGTTCTGACTGATTGGATGGTGGTGAGATCAGGGTTGTACTGCTCTGATCTGGCCTGCAATACTGGGGAAACCGGCACCACCCACAAATATGTTCTGAGCAGCTTTGGCATTTTCCCAGGAATAAAACAACACATATGAACAATAGGAATATGTCTCTGGTTATTGTCTGGACCCTTTTACAGTAGCCTCTGAGAGCCTCATAGCATAGGTGTTAGTGTATTTAGTCTCGCTACACCCTTATGAGGCAGTGATGTGACTTGAGGGGTACAGATGAGAAACTGAGGCACAGAGCTGCTAAATGAGATAGCCAAGGTCACAAAGGAAGACTGTGTCAGAAGTGGGAATTGAACCAGTCTCCAAGATGCAGCCTAGTGTTTTAACCAATGAGCCAGCCTTCCTCTGCTATCCACCATGCCTGACTTACTAGAACCAGACAGCTCCATGGGAATCGGTATTGGCAGCTCTTGCAATTTTATTGGAAGTCTTGAGCTATTCTATGTTTTTCTTGAAAGTTCCCAGAGTCATGAGAATTTCAGATTTCATGGGAAAAAATTACATTTCTAGCTTTTATGACTGCTGAGAAAAGTGTCAAAATGCTAAAAAAAATAAAATAAAATAAGCCACGGTGAATAAAAAGAACCCAACTTTAATTGTTATTTCAAAGCTAATGATCTTTAATGATCTCACGATTTAGCCGGCTGACTCGGAAACTTTGAATGGTGGTGGTCAGTCTGCAACATGGAGGAGGAAATGTGGCTTTCTAATCTGCTCTTCCGACAGTGGCCAATGCTGGGTGCTTCCGAGGGAACGGACAGACCAGTCATCGACTGAACCCTATAGAGATGATCCAAAACTATAGTTGAGTTCCAAGCAGACTGAGAAGGGCTACAAAAGGAGCTCATAAAACTGGTTGACTTGGGAACAAAATGGCAGATGAAATTCACTGTTGGTAAATGCAAAGTACTGCATGTTGCGGAAAACATAATCCCAACTATACTGCTATGTCTAGACTGGCATGATTTTCCACAAATGCTTTTAACAGAAAAGTTTTTCTGTTAAAAGCATTTGTGGAAAAGAGCATCTAGATTGGCACGGACGCTTTTCCGCAAAAGCACTTTTTGAGGAAAAGCATCTGTGCCAATCTAGACGCGGTTTTGCGCAAGAAAGCCCCGCTCGTCATTTTCGCCATCGGGGCTTTTTTGTGCAAAACAATACCGTGTTGTTTACACTGGCCCTCTTGCGCAAACGCATTTGTGCAATAGGGCTTTTGCCCGAATGGGAGCAGCATAGCATTTCCACAAGAACACTGACAATCTTACATGAGTGTACTTGCAGAAATTCAAGCAGCCAGTGTAGACAGCTGGCAATTTTTTCCGCAAAAGCACTTGCTTTTGCAAAAAAAATCGCCAGTTTAGACACAGCCTACATGTAAAATGATGGGGTCTAAATTAGTTGTTACCACTCAAGAAAGAGCTCTTGATGTCATTGTGGCTAGTTCTCTGAAAGCATCTACTGAATGTGCAGGGGCAGTAAAAAAAAAAAAGCAAGCAGAATGCTGGGAATGATTCAGAAAAGGATAGAGAGGAAGACCGAAAATATCATATTACCTCAGTATAAATCTATGGTTTGCTCACATTTTGAATACTGCGGGCAGATCCGGTTGCCCCATCTCAAAAAATATTGGAATCAGAAAGGTACAAAAAAGGGTAACAAAAATGCTTAGGGGTATGGAAAAGCATCTGTATGAGGACAGATTAATAAGATTGGGACATTTCTGCTTGGAAAAGAGATAACTAAGGCAACCTATGATAAAGTCATGACTGGTGTGGAGAAAGTAAATAAAAAACTGTTATTTACTCCTCTTAACACAAGAATTAGGGGGTCACCAATGAAATTAATAGGCAGTGGGTCTGAAAAAAAGAATTTATATTTCTTCACACAATGCACAGTCAACCTGTGGAACTCCTTGCTGGAGTATATTGTGAAAGTCAAGACTTAGAGGGTTCAAAAAAGAACTAAGCAAATTCTTGGAGGTTAGGTCTGTCAATGGCTATTAGCCAGGATGGGCAGGGATGGTGTCGCTAGGCTCTGTTTTCTAGAAGCTGGGAATAGGGAACAGGGGAGGGATCACTTGAAGATCACCTGGGACTGGCTACTGTCAGAAGACAGGATACTGGGCAAAGACGGACCTTTGGTCTGACCCAGTATGGCTGTGCTTATGTTCTTACCCACGTGAGCTGCAAGTTGTTGGTGCAATAAACAATGAATATGAAGCAAAATGGGAAAGCAGGCAACACTGCCCACGTGTTCAAAGGACTGTTGTGAGCATCCTGATTTCTGCCCTGTCCATTTGGCCACAAGGCAGGGGTCAGCTTTCCTGGGGCTCCCAGGAAGGCCCTTAACAAAGACATGACGCTGAAGGCCAGATTCTTAGAGGTGCAAACGTGCAAATCGCTGGTGTTTGGAACCGGCGGGCAAAGGTTCGCTGGGCCCTTGTCACTCACAGTGGCCCCTTGGCTAAGCCCTTTGACACCCCTGCCAGAGGCTGGGTGCTCTTTGGGGAGAAGCCATGAAGCTGGAGCTCTTTGGGGAGAAGCCATGGGAGAGAAAGGGCTTGCGTGGGCTTCCATGCCCTTAGCTGCACCCCGGAGACCTGCCTCTGCCCCAGATATGGTAGGTTCCATCTCGGGGTGCCCGGCTTCGGCTAAAGTGGGGGTCACCTGGGGACGCACCTGCGCCCTCTGGAGTCTGCAGCGGTAGCACCTGACGCAGCCCCCGGTTTGGGTGTGGCCGCACCTGGCTCCCGTGGGCGGGGCGGGGCCGCACCTGGCTGGTCCCCGCCCCCGGCCGGGCACGCCGCCTGTTCGCTCCCCGCCCCTGCGCGCATGAGCTAGCTCCGCTCCGGCTGCTTCCCGAGCGTGACAAAGCGCCGGAGCCGGGGACGCACTCCTGCCCCCCGGAGACATGGGTGCGCCCCGCACCTGGGCGCTGCGCGCCGCGCTCGGCTGCGCGCTGCTCTGCGCGCTCTGGCTGCCTCTCAGCTGGGCAGGTAGGTGGGGTCCTGGGGGTGGCAGCTTCTCCCCCGCCCGGCGCCTCTGGAGCACCCAGCAGGACCGGGGAGCCCTCCCCACGAGCTCGGACCCAGCTCCTAGGCTGGGCTGGTGGCTAAGGCAGCTTCCCCCCTCAATCCAGCTCAAGGAGGGTCTCTGTTCCCCCCTCCCTGCCTTGGCCTTTCCAGCGAACTGGCCTGCGCCAAGTTTGTTTTCAAAACCGTCCCTGCCCCATCCCAGGTGACCCTGCTGAGCCTCCAGGGAGGCTGTCCCCTACCAGAGAGGCTGCCACCTGTCCCTTACCAGGGAGGCAGCTGGGTCCTGGCCCAGGCTCTTCCCAAGTCATAGGGGATAGGGGGCCCTTTGCAGGACAGCAGATCTAGCCTGGGGCTTATGGCCAGCTGCTGCCCTGCTCACTGGCATAAGGCAGAGTTAACCCCCTGCTTTGGCTGAACTAGCTTGGCTCATGGAGTGGCCCCACCCTCCGCTGTGACTCTGGCCAGTGGCCTCCCATCCTGAGTCACCCCAAGGCAGTGACCCTGTTCAGAGCGGATCTGTGCCCCTTGGTGCCCAGAGCAGCCCTTGTCCAAAATGCCCAGCGCTGGGGCAGACAGTGGATGCTTCCCAAATCCAGGCATAGCTGTGGGTTTCGCCTGAGACCAAAATGTGGTGCTCGGCTGGGGGCAGGGGAGTTGTGTTGCTTTAGGGGATGGGGACCCAATTGTGCAGGGTCCATTTCCTTGCTGAAACTTCTAGCTTAAACTGTGCACTTGTGTGTTCCTGCCTCCTTGGGGACTTGCGGGATCTTTTCTGTCTCCTCATGCAAATCCAGCACTTGTTTCATTTCCCAACGAAAATGCCTGGCAGAGATTTCGAGCTCCGAGCGGTGGCCGGCCCACCAGAGACCAAGATAATTCCTCCCCGAGCTCACCTGACTGCCTCCCAGCATGGGAAGAGCAGCTGGCAGATTCGCTCACCTTTCTGCAGCTGGGACTGTGTTGCTAAGAACTGCTGAGAGGTGGATCCAGACCCTAGAGCACCACAAGCTGTTTCTCTCTCTCTCTCTCTCTCTCCAGCGGCCCAATCCCCAATGTAAAGTAGTGGAGCAGGCGACATTCAGCAAAATGTCTGCTTGTGTCTCTGTGCTGGGTGTGATAAAAATAACTTAAATAATAAACCTGCCCTAAACCCGGAGAACACAATGCTCCTCTCCCATTGGCTACTGTACAAGCTGCTAGGCAAAGGGGAAGCACCAAAACGCTGTCTCCATGGCAATGTGCTAGTCAGCTCTTAACTTAACACAAGAAGGTAATTGCCTAATTATTTTCGTTTCTGTTTTCGTGGCCGGTGCCAGCAGGACTGGCCTTGGGTCAGGCTCTGCCGGGCGGTTGTTGGCCTGTGGGTTTGAATGACCCTTTGTTTCACGTTGGACCCTACACCGCTCATTAGCAGTCACCAAATAACCCTTTGCGCTCCTGTAATGCCTCTCAGCCCAGCTTTTCCAAGGGCTCTGACGTGGGGGCACATCCCTCCCGGTTGGCAAGGGTGGTAAACTGAGGTAAGGCGGTTGAGGTCCAGGGCCCAAACCTGCAGGGACTTCTCTGGGTGTGCTGGGATTTGCCTGCATGCACCTTGTTGAGGGAACAACGCCTAGATATTTTTTTCCAAGGTGGCTGCTAATTTTGGGTATTCAGCTGGTGGTCTGGGGTCTGATTCATGACTGTGTCGAGTGCCAAAAAAAAACCGAACAACAACCAAAAAACCACACCAGGAACGTTTGTTGAGCAAAACAAAAAGGGGGGAGGTGCGAGAGTTGTTAAGCCCAAAACAAAAAAAAACCCACCGTGGCCCCTTTAAAAACCACTTGGTGAGGCTTTTTGGCCCTAACAGGTTGCCGGTGGCCACCTGCCATCTTGCCTCCCTGTGCCGGGCTGGACAGCTCCCCTGCGGGACCTGGTAAGCACTAGGGTTGCAAGGCTGCCTCCATATTGAGCTGCACAGCCTGGGATTTTTGCCTCCTGGCTGGGAAAAAATCAGAACGTACCGGACACTTTAGGTGTCTGGTATTTTCTGAACTTTTTTACCAGACAGGAGGCGAAAATACCAGACTGCCTGGTTCAATACCGGACACCTGGCAACCTTATGATTGCCCCCAATGCCGGCTGAAATCAGCCAGGGCTGCGGGCTCTGTGGCCCTTTGAACAGCAGGCCTCTTGTCTCAAATTGGACATCCCAAACTGGTGGTGCCTGGAGCGAATGACCCTCTCTAGAAAACTAAGTACCAAGGCCCCAGTGGTAGGCAACCTAGGCTAGTGAGCGGGCCGCTTGAGTGTCCCTCCTCCATCTCCGTGGGAGGCGAGATTGTTGTAACCCAGACAGGTCTCCTGCGCGTGTGTCCCTAGAACATGTGGGGTGTGCTGGCTGAACGGTAGCAGTGCTCTGATTGGCTGCAGAGGGCACAGGCGACTTTCCCCGTCAGCGGTGGCTGCCTTCAGCGCGCACACCTCGCTCCACGTGCTTGACCTGTGGGTCGCTGCAGTGATACCGGTAGGAAAAAACGACGCTGACGGAAACCAGCAGAATCCGGCAACCTTGTGTGTGAGCAACCGTGAACGAAGCATCTTGCGGGCCACACACGGCACCCGGAGGCGGCCCGCGGGCTGCCCACCAGTGCTTAGAATTCAGCCCACACCTCTGTGTCTGCAGCACGGGCGCGTTGGTGAGGCCAAAGGGCCTGATCTAACCACTAGGTCGTGCAGCTTCCCCTCTGCCCCGTCCTTAGTGGCTACCGTTGCCTCTGTTCCCAACAAATAACTCGGGGCAGGAGAGCTCTTATCTAACAATAAGAGGCCGGTTTGATACCCGGGTGACTCATTTTACTTCCCCATGGGCTATTTTTGAAATGCTGGGTGATTGAGTAAATGCGGGGGATTCCATGGGTGATAATGGTTAGACTTGCTAATACTGATCCAGGCGGGGGTGGGGAAGGCAGTGTTCCCAAGCTACTGAGGGAGGGCGGAGGCAGGGAGCAGACCCCTGCTGTAACCACGCCAGGCCTGGGAGGCACATGCTGGGGACCGCTAGGGTCACGTTGGGGCGTAGGCTGGGCTGTAACATTGTCATGCACTGGAAGCCAAGTTGTGGTTGTACGTCCTCCCAGGAGTGGCTCTCTCTGGCATGGATCCTGGCAGTTCCTTGGGTTCTGGCTGTTAGCTAGCGAGCCAGCCCACTTTGGGGGAATAGTCGGGCGGCACGAAGGCTGCTCTGTGTGTGATTATTTCTAGTGACCTAAACTGAGATCAGGGCTTACTGTGTGGACCAGTATCTGGATGGTCCCTGCCTCAAAGAGCTTACAGTCAAAGTGGGACACTGAGGCACTGGGCTATTTCCGTGACTTACCCAGCAGCAGAGCTCTGAGTCTTAGTGCAGGGCATTCGCCCAGAGACCAGCCTTCCTCTCAGCTGTAACTGATCCACCCAATATACCTCGGTGAATGGCTTTTCTGGGTCATTCCTGACAAGTGCTGATTGCCTTCTGTGCTGTTCTGAGCAGTCTAGGGATGTTCAATATCAGTTAATTGACTAGTCGATTAACCTCATGAATTCTTATTGGTTACTCGACTATTCTATAGTTTCCGGGGGTCGGGCCGGCAGCCAGTGCGCTCCAGCCCCACTTCCGAGGAGCCTCCTGCCACGCCGTGCTGCTGCCTCTGTATTGGAGGCAGCAGCGCGGGGTGCCAGGCAGGAGCTGGCCCACAAGGGGAGCCAGTTTAAAAACCAGCTCCCCTTGTGGACTGCCTGCCTGTCGCCCCGCACTGCTGGCTCTGGTTCAGAAGCAGCAGCCCTTGTCTGGGGAGGGGGGCTGGAGCTCCCGGAACCAGTGCAAATCAGAACTGAGCCAGGCTGCCTGCCCACCTGGCTTCTAATACCCCTGCTGCAGCGCTGCATTTAAAGTGTAAGTCCCAGACCCAGCGCAAGCTGGGATGGAGCCGGGCTGCTGACCAGCCTGCTAAAAATGTTCTGGCAAGTGGGGGGGAGGGAAGGTGTTAATGCGCGTAGTCTATAGCATTAGATTGGGACCCAGAGCTGCAGCGACTCCTTGGCTGGGCCTAGGCGCATCAGAAGTGGCTCTCCCGTGACCAGGCTTTGCAAGTGAAGCAGGCAGCAGGCCGGGGGAAGCAGGCTGCAGCCCCAGAATGTGAGGGCTGGGGACAGGAATCCAGTGAGGTCAACAAGCAAGTGAGCCATGCTGCAGGCCTGTCCTGGTGGCCGGAGGGGGCTGCCCAGGCGTAGCACAGGGAAGTTGACCCAAATAGTTTGGAGCATTCACAAAACAGCCGGAGGAGGAGGTGGTGACAGAACCACTGACTCATGCGGCCCTTCTCGTCCTTACTCTGGTGCTTCAGGCAGTCCCCTGGGATCTAGGGCACCCCAGGCCAATCCCTGCTCTGGAACAGCCCCAAAGAGACCTCTGCAAATCCCCAAAGCCCCCAATCAGTCCAACCTGAAGTGTATTGTTTCAGAACGGCCATGGGCCTGAAATGCTGCCGTCGGCCCAGGGCTGTGGATGGGTGCTCTGAACTCTGTAGTAGATGGGGCTAGGTTAGTGTCAGGAGCAGCCACTACTGCGATTCAAGCACAGGTGTGTTCCCTGCATCTCTGGCGAGAGCGTTCAGTGCTAGACCCCCCACCCCCACCCCAGCTCAGGGCCACAGCTGGGTGAGGTTTGTGAATGGTTGCTTTTAGAGGTGGAGAAACTGAGGTCCAGATCCTCAAAGGTATGTAGGCACCAAGGTGAGGTGACTTGCCTGAGGCCAGGGAGGCAGTAGGTGTCACAGAGCTCTGACTGTCCTGTGCTCAGATGACAGGACTCTGCCTCTCCTAGGTCTTACCCCACTCGAATGCACCTCATTTGGAAGAGGGGGGGAGGGCTGGGATGTGTTTTGATTGCCAGGGCTGTGGTGTGCTGGGCCTGAGAGGTGTGGAGGGAAGCACCGTCCTGCAGGCCGTGAAACAGCGTCACCCTTGGGGAACGCGGGCCGGGCGCCCGAGAGGGCCCCTGCTCGAGTCAGAACTGAAGCTCTTTGCAGGCGGAGAACAGAGCTGGGGGCCCTCCTATGTCTGTGAAAGCTTCACTTACCAGATCTGAGGTGCCTTCTGCCGCCCCCCCCCCCCCCCCCCCCCCCGCCCTCCGGCTCTAATTCTCTCCCGTCGAGCAGGGGCTAGTTACCGGGCTGCTTGCTGGGACCTGACCTCTGGCATCCTCTGGCTTTGGCAGGAGAGTGCAAACAGCTGGAGTCCTGTGAGAAGTGCCTGGAAGGAGACGCGTCGCAGAACACCACGGGCTGCGTGTGGATGCGCTGCGGCGCTGCGGAGGAGCCAGGTACGCTGGGGGAGCCTCCAGCTCTCCTGCCTTAACCCTTGGCAGCCCTGCCCGGCGGGAGGTACAAAGCTGTGTTCAGCCCAGCGTCCATCCTCAGCCGGGATCTTCCATTCGGATCCCAAGCCCTACAGGTGGGGCGAGGCCTTGGCCCGGGTCTCTGGGAAGGGGCTGGAAACAGGCCCCAGAGTTGTTCTGCTGGCCGCTGGGATGAAGTGCCTGTGTCCGAAGTGTAAGAGCCGCAGGCCCTGTCCCTTTGGAACTGGTGTCAGGGGGAAATGGGGCCGTGTGCCCCGTGTGCTGCTCGGGCAAGTGGGAGCTGGCCGGCAGGGGCACTCGGCTGCGGAGGAAGGGTGGCTCCTGGGGGCTGCCGCTCTAAGCAGCAGGCAGGTGAAAGGGGCTGGCTAGGTGCGCTCCCCCACTGGTCTGGGATTGCCCCAGCCCTGAGTCTCCACTGGGGCCGTTTAGGGAGGGAGGAGGGGCTGAACTCCCCTCTCCGAGAGGCGTACCAGAGGCTGCTGGGTCCCCTTCCCGTCGGGGAGCGAGGGGAAAGGCACAGGCGGCTGTGTTCCTCTCCCTCTGAGGAGGACGGGGCAGGCGAGCGGTGCCTTTTCCTTCGCTCCCCGACAGAGGTGGGAAGGGCCCAGCAGGCAGTGTCCTAGCATGCATCTCGGCAGGGTCCCTCCCCACACATCTCCCTACATACTCACCCCTGAGCCCTCCACACCCTCAGCGCCCTGCCTGGCTCCTGCACCCCTCCACACACCTCTGCCCTGAGCCCCTCACCTCAGCCCTGTCCTGAGCCCCTTCACACCTGGACACTCCCCACCCCTCTGCCTTGAGCCTCTCCCGCACTCCACCCCACACTTACATTTCTTACAGGTATTGTCGTATCAGGATCCCTCCCGCAACCTCTGCCCTGAGGGCTCCCGGGGTGGGTTGCAATACCACAGGACTTGTAAGAAATTGAAGTTACTTTCCCCCCTGCCTAGTGTCTGCACAAGGGCCCAGCACCCCCACCCCGGTTTTCTGAGCTCTTGTCTGTAAACGTCGCACGGGGAGTTGCTGAACCATGTGCGCGTGCTCTGCCTGCAGCCGTGTCCCGGCGGGTCGTGCGCTGCGCCCATCACCGGGGCATCGGGGCTTCCCCACGAGATGTCCTGTTTTTCCCAGGGGCGCGTGAGCCCCCAAGCGGGCGCTGCTGCTTGCGCTGGGCTCTGCTAGCCGGGCGCCGGGTTACTCTGGGCTGCACCCCGGCTGCTCCCTTTGGTGCTGGCAGCCGAATTCCAAGCTTTCCAAGCGACTCCTTGCGGGAAAGTTTCTCTTGCTCTCGGGACCGCCTCCTGCTTCCAGCTTGGAGAAATGGCCCTGTCTCTGAGGCTGAGCCAGTGGGGGGACGGGGAGGGGCACGGTAGAGGGGAATCCCAGCAGCCCTTCCCCACCTACCCCCGGCTCAGCCCCCTAGCGGAGGTTGGGCAGCGTGTTCCTCCTGGGACAGGCAGAGGGCGTGGAGTGGCCGTGGCCTGGTTTCCTTGGCTGTTGTCTGGCCACCTCTCCCCCTGCAGCGTCCGGCTCAAAAGTCAATGCTCAGGGCAGACCCCACAGCGTCGTCATGCACCTGGGAGGAGGGATCGGGCCCAGCCCAGAGAGCTGCTAAAACCTAGTGGAAAGGCAGCAGCTGGCCTGCTGTGCTCCAGTTAAGATGGCGGGGGAGGGGAGTCATTAGTGGGTCCTTCCCTCGTCACATCCCCTCCCCCCCAAATTACCCAACATCCCACACATTCACCTGCCAAAAATCCCATTATCCTCCCACCCTGTCCTGAGCCATCACCTCCCACGGCCCAGTGAATCACTCTCCCAGGTACCCAGTGCCACCCGCCCCCCGCTGCCTCAACTGGCAGGTACAGCCGGCTCCCTCGCCTCCCCCACCAGCGTTCCCTCCAGCCCCCGCACTGGCCCACAGCCGCTGTGCAGGCCTGGTGGTCAGTGTAGGCCTGGAGGGTCGCTAGCTCGGTCAGCCGGGGCGGGCGGCGCTAAATGTGTGAAGCCAGAACTTCTGGGACTCGAGCAGCAACGGGCCTTGCGTGCTGGGCTGGGCCTTGCGCGCCTCCAGCGGCTGAGATGCTGGGGCTGAGCCCTGACAGCCCCAGGCACGAATTACGCTCTGCTGGCCTGGCAGCCCAGTTCCCTCAGGGAGCAAGAACAAACTCAACTTGCAGGGTGCAGACACCAGCAGCACCACCCGTAAGCGCACGGTGGCCAGCAGAGCCACTTGGCCCTGCAGCTCCCCCGTGGCTTGTCTGGGGCACCCCTCGGGGCCGCGGGAGGGAAGGAGCAGACGGACGAGTGGGCGAGTCTCTGGCGCGGCGGTGTCGTTCCTTCCTTTGCTTCTGCCCTGCTACGCGGAGCTGCAAGAGCTTGCTGAGCGGCCAGTTTGCAGAGTCCCTGCTCTGTGACCCATGGGAGACGCTGGGACTCAGGGGGGCGGACTCTCTCTCCAGTCTCCACTGGTGCCTTAAAGCCCGGGCCCGGCCTGATCACAGCAGCACCTTTGTTTTCTGCCTGGGTGTTGAGTTTCCGAGTCGTGTTGCTTTGGAGGGCTGCTCTGGCGGCTGCGACCTTCAATAACAAGTGATGTCATCGGAGGAGGGGAGGCAGAGAGACTGGAATTGGCAGCCCTCCACTTCCCCATGGCGGGGGGAGGGGAGGGCGAGAACTGAGACCGAACGTGGGGCAAGAGGAAGACGAGGCTCCCGCGGGAGCGCTTGGACTGGCGGAAAAGCCAGGAGATGAAGAACACCCGCCACCTTGGGTCAACTCTTCTGGGAAGCCCCAGCTTGGCAGTAACCCGACACCATGTCGCCTGCTGGTGACATGCGGCCACCTCTGGGGTGAGATGTGTCCTTTTCTGCTTCGCTCGCAATTCAGCCCTGACCTCTGGCTCCCGAAGTGGCATCCGAATGGCAGGGGGCAGCTGCCTGCCTGTCCTACTATCCTGGTCCAGCCGCCATGGGCTGGGGTGGGCGCCTGCAAGGCCACCGAGGTCTGGAGCGAAGCTGCTTAAGACTCCGTAGCTGAAGCGGTAAAATAACCGGCTTTCCAAAGGAGATGAAGTGAATGCAGCTGAGCTGGGACTTGGCTTCGCCAGGATCCCAGCACTACAGGGGTGTCTGGATCCCGAATAGGCTGGTATTTATGTCCACGTGTGTAATGCTGGGGAGAGAATAATGGGAGATATGATCTCTGGAACGTCTCAAGGGGTGAGGGCCGGTCTCTCTCGGCCCATGATGGGGCTCTCCCTGGCCTTAGGGCTCCTACAAACCATGGGCCCTACTGGAAGCTGCATGGATCTGGTGGAGAGGGAGGTTTGTGGGTCATCTGACGAACGCTACCCTGGAGGGTGTCCCAGCAGGAGGCCGTGTTCCAGGTGCATGGGTGTGCTGCTGTGTGGGGCAGGGCCTGGGGTAGCTGAGGCTGCTGATGTCAGGTCTTTTGAATGGGCCAAACTCAAACCCAGATGGTCCTGGGCAGGTTTGGGCTTTGAGTCCTTAGCCTCTGCTTCCCCAGCGCATGCTCTAAATGCTGCTGTTGCTATTCTAAGCACATGGTCTCTCCTTGCCCCCCGCACCAGCCAGGCATCCCCCCACTCCCAGCCCCATCCATTCGGGGAATAGCAGGGGGGCTTGTTTGCTCAGGGGAGTTTGGTGAAAGGTTTTTCCTGTTTCCTTTAGGAGCTGGGGGCTGCATTGGGAAGGGAGAACCCACCAAGGAGACATGCACCATCTACAATGTCACGGCTGAGTGCCCAGGTATCTCACTGGCTCTGGCAGAGCAGCAGCATGGGCTATTGTGGAGCGCAGCATTGGGACAGTGGTTCCATGTCTGGCCCTGCCACTGATCTATTTTCCCATCTGTAAAATGGGGATGATACGCGTCCGTCTCTGCGAGGCGCTGTGTGAGCCAGCAGCGTCTATGTAAGTCAGTGTTTCTTAAACTGTGTTCCATGAGTGGAGAACAGAGTTCAAAGTGGCCACCCTTAAAGGAACAGGAAACTTCCCCCCCCCCCCCCCCAACAACTTCTCCCAACCTTTTTTTTGTTGTTGTTGTTGCTCAGTAACTTTCTCCCCAACCCTATGACTTTTTTTTTCTTAACAAAAGGTCCTTGATGTTCCTCATTTAAAAAAAAAAAAAAATTTGGTTTTAAAAAGTTTAAGAAACACTGATGTAAGTGCTGGGGGGTGGCTTGATTGATCTGCTTTTGTGCAAGTGAAGCCACGCTCCACGGAAGGAGCGACAGCTGTGAGACCAGCCTCAGCCACCCCTGCGGGAGGCGCTGTGCAAAACGCGGCCGGATCACTGGCTAGGAAGGCAGCTGCTAGCTACTCCAGTCAAGCTGCTTCCGGGATCACTGACTCAGTATGCTGGGGTCCCTCGCTGCCTTCAGCTGACCGCAGGGGTAGGGAATACGCAGGGCTGGCTCTCCTGGGAGAGAAAGGGGCAGTTTCATGGGCTCGGCCCACTGGGAGACTCGATATGTCTGACAGCCTGTTGATGTCCCAAGTTACACCAGCCCAAGCCGCTCCCAGCAGGGGGTGCTGTAGGGAATGGGGCAGCATCGCTGGCTGATGGGGGAGATCCGGTCCCAGCCATGGTGCAAGTCAGAGAGGATCTCTTGCCTCTAAATGCCTCCTCTCGTTCTTCCACCCTTGCGCCCTCAGCACGGAAATCGCCCACCAAGGAGCCTCGGCGAGCGTCCACCAAGGAGCCAGAGATCCTCACGCCAGGCAAGTGGTGCCGTGTGGGAGTGGCAGGCCAGGGGTCTGGGGCAATGGGCAGTGGCAGGCTGGAGAAGGGGCAGGTTCTAATGTGTGAGTCTTGCCACAGGCTCAGGTCGGAGGGGAGAGGGTCTGGCGGGAATTGTTTTGGTGAGAACAGGCTCTTCCCTCCCGCCCCTCTCAGGAGTCCCGAGGGGCTGGGTGTCAAATGTCTCTGTGCTCTAGAATTGCTTCTGCAGAAAGAGGGAAGCATGGGCAGTATTTAAAGCACAGGCCTGGCCCTCTGGACTCCTGGTTCTGCTGACAGCAGCTGGGCAGCACCAATTGGCTGCATGACTTTTGGCACGACCCTAGCACCACCGCGCTCTGCCTCAGTTTCTCTATCTGCACCGAGGAGGGGAATCATGAAATTAATTTTCTTCCATTCCAGGGAGCGTGTGGAGGGTGGATAGTTACTGCCTGAGGTGCTTCTAGGTCCATGGCAGGTGCTGTACAAGAGCAGCAGTGTTGCCCAGGAAATAGCCCCAGTCTGGGGACCTCGGGGTAGTTGGTGAAAGCTGAGGCTGTACTCCAGCAGGGGTGGCTTCTCTGCATTCCGAGCTCCCGGTGCCGGGAGCAGTGCCTTGCGTGCCATTTGCAACGTGGGCAGTGCACGGATTGTCTGAACGACAGGCCTGATTTTTTTGTAAATGTGAGGGGGTGGGGCTAGTCATGCACAGTCAGCTGATCTGTATGTGCAAACAAGGCAATTGCTCGTGCACAGTATCCGTTTTGCATGTGCATTTGTGGTCCAAGTGGTCAGAAAAGCCAGAGAGGGAGAGACCTGGTATGAGAGGATCTCCAAGCATTGCTTTTCCTTCCCCCTCTCCCTCCCCCCCCCCCCCCCCCGCCCACACACACACTGAAACAGCCAACTGGGTGGAGTGCCACAGGTTGCATGGCCTGGGAAGGGAAGACTGCGCCCTGTGGAACCTGCCTGGGGAAATGAAGGGAGGTGGCTGGAATTAGCGTGGCCAGGTAGCAAGCAGGAAAATTGGGGGGGGGGCCGCACACGGGAATGGGCACCTAGAGAAGACAAAGCCCCAAATATCAGGACATCTGGTGTGATGGGAGCAAATGCTCTTTCCGTTCTCTGGCTCCCCATGGGGTCTGGCTGCTGGGGCGGGCGGGCACCGTGAGGAGGAGCCTTTTCCAGGAAGCAGGAGCAGGAATCGGAGAGCTCTCAGCTAATTAAAATGAGAAACTTCATCCCGGAGCTTTGTGAATTATTGATCCAGGCCAGGCGCTGATGGGCAGTTGCTCTGTCAGAGCTGCTGGTGGCTTCTCTTCCCAGTCGCCTGTTGCGCGGGGAGCTCTCGCCCTCTGGGTGCGGCAGCCGGTTCTCTCTCTGCTCCTGAACACACCCACCGATGGGTTTCGTTCCTCCTCGCCAGGCAGCAGGGGCTGCTGCATCGCCATCCCATTCAGTGCAGGAGAGGCCATCTGGGCTGGGGAGAGCAGATAATAGGAACCCAGCATGCTGGCTGTGCCGGAATGCGGCCACCTCTGGGGAGGGCAGCCACCCACTTGTACTCTGCACCACAGGTTGGGGTGGGGAGGGAGGGGGAGAGAAGAAATGCTGCTGCCCAAAGAGATTGGGGGACATACTATAGGATCTTGAGTGACTCTCACCCCCAACCAACCAGAACCTCAGCTTCATCTCTGGCAGCCAGTCCGGGCGTTGGCAGAGAGGGCAGTCTTCTCTCCAGCTGGGATGCCCCTCGAGCTTTGGGTGAGCCTAGTCCAGAGCCTGGGGCATCTTCCGTCTCTTCCTCCAGCCCCTTCCCTGGGGAGAGGCCTACAGCACCTTAGAGCGTGTCCCTCTTATCTGGGCTCAGGAGCCCGCTCGGGTGGCCAGGAGCTAGAGCGCAGGTGGCAATGCCAGGAGAGTGCGGCATGGCAGGGATGGGCATGCAGTGTCAGGCCCCAGTGACGCTGTTGCTGCTTCCTCCCACCCAGGGACGACAGCCAGCCCCACGCTGACGGCTGCCCCGGAGTTCCGCCCACCCGGCTTCGACTCGGCCAGCTTCGTGGGAGGCATCGTCCTCGTGCTCAGCGTCCAGGCCGTCTTCTACTTCATCGTCAAGTTCCTCAAGTCAAAGGACAGCACCTACCAGACATTGTAAGCTCCCCCCTCCACGTGCACCCCGGCTGCCTTGGCCAAGCGCGGCCCCGGGACCAGCTCTGCTCCCGAGCCCTGCCGCGTGGGCTGTGAGATGGGGCGTGGAGGGGGAGACACGGCCTGGGCCTGCTTGGCTGCTGCAGACCCATCCCTAGCTGGACATGGGGCAGCTGGTAGATCCACCCTGGGGGGGCAGGACGTAGCACTGTCCAGCTCCCATCTGCCCACCTGTGTGGACTGCGCTGACTGGTACCTGTCTACAGCCACCGTGGCCACGTCCCTCCCCCACTTAGCTACGCAGTCGTGCACAGCTGGGGCCTCGTGCACGCTCGCTGCACCCGCGTCCCTGAGCACGTCTGAGATCCTTGTGTGTCTGTCGCTGCAGCTGCATGTGGCGCCTTTTCCGGGCTCCTCTGGCTTGCTTGCGGCTGTGCATTGTTGATTCTTCGTGCTCGCTGTGTGAGCTTCGTGCTCAGGCCCCTGTCTGACCCTTCCTGCGTTCTCCCCCTCTCTCCACCCATACGCAGTCTGCCCTTGCCCCTGTGCGGAGGCCCGGTCTCCCGCGTTCCCTGGGTTAGCTCACGCTTTCCCTGTGAGCAATAAACCCCAACTCGCCCTCTGGTGGAGACTCTCGTCCCTATTTCTCGTCGGGTTGCTTCGCCTCCTGGCCCATCTGTCTGGTGGGTTTGTCTCTGGTGCCTGCCAGCTGGCTTCTCCCCTTCCCAGCATGGTTCTCCTCTCCTGCAGAGGCAGGATCCAGGGCCCCAGGCCCACCGGCTGCCAGATCCTGCCTTGTTTAAACCCCCCCGCTGATTGCAGCCGGGGGTGGGACGGAGCTGGGAAGCAGCTGTTTGCGAGAGGGGAGGCTGGGCTGGATTCACAGAAGCTGGGTGAGACGGGGACTCAAGCTGGGGTGGGGCATTTCCAGAGGGGCGGCTCAAGCCCCCGACACCCATGCTCCTCTGCGTGCCCCTCCCCCTGTTGGCCCATTGGAAGGTCATGGAGGCCAGAGGCTCTCTGGGCAGGGAGCTGGACTGGGACTGTCCAGGTCTAACGGTGGGGGCTGTCCTCTCTGTTTCCCTTGCACGCTGCCTGGCGCCAGGGAGGAGAACCAGTAGGTGCTGCTGTGTGTGCGCAATGCGGCGGGAAACGGGGCGCAGCAAGACAGAACTTCACCTTCTCCTGGAGCTGCCTGCAGCTGGGGGGGGGGGGGGGCTTAGGGCAGGAGACCTGTTAGCCCAGCCTGCACCCTCCCCACTGGGCATGGGGGCCATGTAGGCCTTCCTTGGCTGGTTTGCTTGGATCAAATCGCTGTCTCCTTGCCCCAAGGCTGGGCTGGGGGGGGGGAGCGGGCAGCAGGTATCCAAAGCCGGACATGCCCACATCGCGCCTCCCTGGCTATTTAAGGGGATGCCACCTGACTCCTGTCCACCACGGCTTCTGCTGTCCCAAGCCCCTTCTTGGTTGGCATCTGGCCAGCTCCCCCTCCTCCAGCCACACTCTGCTGTCACAGCCGTTCCCTGTCCCCACAAAGTGTCCTTAGCCTGGCTCCTGCTTGGCTGCGTGCAGCCAGGCAGCAGTGAAAGTGTGGGCCCGGGCCCTACCTGTGTGGCTGCCCTCCGCTCACATGAGCAGGGGGAGGGAGAATGTGGTTTAGTGGTGTGTGTGGGGGGGGGAGGTTGCCAGGTTCTGTTCCTGCCTGTGCCCCAGCTCCGTGCAGAACCTCCGTGCCTCAGTTTCCCCAGCTGTAGAGTAGTAAGGGCTACCTCTAACGTGCACTGGGGGCCTTGGCTAGAAGACACCAGGGATGTTACAGGGGTGGAGCTGCATGTCCTATAACAGTGAGAGGAGCCACAGCACCTGAGCCTTTGAAAGTGGTTGTGGAGAGTGGGTGTGACCTCCCCCCCCCACCCCTGCGGCACAGTCCTGCTGAGCCCGTCTCCCTGTGTGCAACCCCCCCCCCCCCCCACATGCAGAGCTGATGGGGCACGTGCCTGGGACACCTGAGTAAGATCAGGGCCCCCCCTCACTGTCAGGGGCTGTGCACAGGCAAAATGACACAGCCCCTGCCCCCAAGGGTTGGCTGTCTTCAATAGGTGGGGGAGGGGAAGGACTAGCCTGTTTCCCAGCACGGAAGCCCTGTGAGCCCCTCAACCAGGCTTTTCCACTGAGGCCAGCCCCTTGTAGTCTGCCCCCCCCTGCCCCCGTTCCGCATGGACTCCACGGCATCCCCAGGTCTCCTGAATCCCAGCCCCAAGTATTCTCCCCAAGCCAGCAGCCGCCCCTACCTCTGTGAGAGCTGGGCCCGGCTCTGAGCAGGTCTCCTCCCTCCTGCTGCTGGGGCCAGTCAGGGAGGCAGCGAGAGGCTGGCCCCTTGTGTCCTCCCCCACCTGCGCCACCCGAAACTTCCCCACGATCCTGCCCCTTAATTTCTCCCTCGATTGCTGGATTCCCCGGGGGGGGGGGGGGAGTTCTCTTCCTTCGCCCTCCCCCGACTTGCTCCCTGCCGGCCGGGCAGACAATGCTAAGGGCAAGGTGCTGCTGGCTCGCTGTGGGACTGGCTGCTGGCATGGCCTCAGCCTGCGGCTGCCTGGCTGATTGGTCTCTGCTAAAGAAACTGGCTCTGAGCCCTGGGCCCACAGCATGGCCGGCTGCGTCACTTCATCCCCCTTTCCCAAGGCACTTGGGGAAGGGGGGGATGGGTAATAGGGTGTGGAGGGGTGCGTGCTTTTGCTGTGCTGTTGTGTTGCTGTGTGGGTCCCCGGGGCGGGGGCATGCTGTGTGCAGTGAGCCGACACCTTGTACGTGCAGTGCAGAATTAAAGATACCCACTCTGATTTCTCCAGGCTGGTGGGGCGGGAGGGCAAGATCCCAGCCTGGTCCTGCTCAAGGCATGAGGATCCCTTGGCAAAGCAACACATGGCCTCTAATGACATTACCCCTATGGGGCCGGCGATGGACCGCCTGTCTCCCCGCCAGCCCTGGGATAGGGACACAGGAAGATCCGCAGCCAAGAGCTCCCTCGTGGTCCTTGCAGTGCTGCAGCTGTGATAGAAGTGTGTGGGGGGGTCTCTTCCTTGGCCACTTTCTCGCCCCCTAGCGCCGTGACCAAGTCGCTCTATGGCTGCATCTAGACTGGCAAGTTTTTCCCTAAACGCGGCTGCTTTTGCGCAAAAACTTGCCAGCTGTCTACACTGGCCGCTTGATTTTGCGCAAAAGCACTGACGATCTACTGTCCGAAATCAGTGCTGCTTGTGCAAATGCTTTGAGATTCCTGTTCGGGCAAAAGCCCTTTTCCGGAAATGTTTTTGTGCAAGAGGGCCAGCATAGATAGCTAAAAACTGTTTTGCGCAAAAAATCCCCGATGGTGAAAATGGTGATCGGGGCTTTCTTGTGCAAAACCGCGTCTAGATTGGCACGGACGCTTGTCCGCAAAAAGTGCTTTTGTGCAAAAGCGTCCGTGCCAATCTAGACTCTTTTCCGCAAATGCTTTTAATGGAAAAGTTTTTCCCTTAAAAGCATTTGCGGAAAATCATGCCGGTCTAGACGTAGCCCATGGCTGCTCGGCCCAGCTGGGCGCTGCGCTTTCACTGGGGCCCTCGGACACGGCCGCGCTGGGCTGGGATTGGAGCAGCAGCCTGGTCCTGGAGGGTTCCCTGTGGTGCTGCTGCCCCCCTGGAGCATCCAGCCCTGCCCAGGACTGCAGCCGGGGTGGGGGGCGGGTGTACGGGGGGGCAGGGACTGCAGGAGACCCCTACCCCCACTGGTGAGCTCTCCTTTGTCCCCTCGCATTAGGATCTGACGGCCGCTGCCCGGGGAGGTGTGTGGAAGTGGTTTTCCGTGGGAGGAGGAGGTCAGCGCTCCAGCAGCCCTGCTGGCGCTCTGCCGCACCGGGCCCCTCTCCCTGCGGCGAGGGCAGGAGGCGGATCTGCCCGGTTTCCACGCTGCGGAGCTATGCAAAGCGCTGCCGGGCCGGCTCTCCCGGGCTAGGAGCTGTGTCTGTTAGACTCTCCACGAGGAGGCCGCGCGAGGGGCTGGTCCCCGGGCCATGTGGGCTCCATCCTTGGGGCTGCACTCGGCCTCCCAGCTTAGCGCCCAGCAAGACTTAATCTCGCTGCTTCGTTTGTGAGGCTCGGGGGGCCCTCCTGGCCCCTCGCGCTCTGGGTGCCTGGCCCGCCAGGCCCGGACCACCTGTGCTGCACCTTCCACCGCCCGCTCTATGGTCAGTTCCTTTCGTTCCCTCACCGTGGTGGCGGCGAGCCCCCCTTTCCTGCTGCTGTTCCTGTGGGGCGGGGGGCGAAGCCGGACCTGCCGCTTCCCTGGGGTTGGCCATCCACTTGGCCTTCACTTTCTGTCTGGGGTGGGAATGTTGCCTCACCCACGCACAGGCCTTGCCCTCAGCTCCCCTCCTCTTCTCTCGCCCCCCCCCCCCCCCCCCCCGGCTCCTGTCCTCTAACTTTGTAGCTTCTCCGAGAGACCAGTCCTCAGCCAAAAGGGCTGTCCCAGGGTGGGGGAGGGGAGCCCCACGGGGAGCAAGGTCTAGGGCTTGGATGAGCTCCCTCGGGCTGTTCCTTCCCACCATCTCCAGGGCCCCCTGGCTTGTTCCTGCTTGGAAGGTGCCCAGAAGCTGCTCCAAAGGGCCCTTCTCCCTGGTGCCTGCCAGCCACTGGCTTCTCCCCTCTGTGGTTGGGGGCTGCTTGTGTTACTCCCCAGGCCAGCTCCATTTCCCTGGGGCAGCCGTGCTGCTGGCATTCCGGGCTCCCGCGCCCCCCCCTCCCCCCACCCCGGCCCCTGCAGCCCTGCTGGGGGATGGGGTCACGGCCCGCAGAGGAAGGCAAATAAAAACACTTTCTTTTTCTTGACTGTCGGATCTCTGGGTCGTGTGTGGGCGCGACGGGGGCTGCGTCACCCCTGGGGAGCTGCCAGCCCCCCTGCAGCCTGGCCTGTGAGTTTCCAGCAGGGGGCTGCCCCCCTGTGGGGGTGGGGGAGCTGGGCTGTGCATTACTGGGACTCAACTCCTGCCCAGGGCGTGTGGGGCGGGGACAGGGTGATGACTCCTTGCCCTAGGCCTGCTTATAACGGAGGGTGGCACCCCCTTCCCCCCGCTGCCCTTCTCCAGTGGCAGGGAGCCAGGCCTCCACTGCTGGCCCATGGCCTGGGGGGAGGGGGCTGTGAAGGGCTGGGGCTGGGGGCTGGGAATGTTCTGAGTGGGTGGTTTGTGTCTCCTCCTCCTCCCCCCCGCCACCCCCAGCAGCACAAGATGCAGTCTGGGTTCCTATTACTCCTAGGAAGAGAAACCCAAGCACTTAGGCGGTGCCCTTTGGACCCGCAATGAACCCGGTGCTACGAAATGGCTGCCAATCCCTTTGTCTGGAGCTAGCCCCTGGCTTAGGAGGGGGGAGATCTGCACCCCCTGCAAGTGTTAGAATTGCCAGGGGCTCCTCAGCGGCCCTTGTTGGCCTCTCTTGGGCCCTGGCACCAGTAGCAATACTCCTCTGTGCCCCCAGACCAGCCTTCCCTGTGAGCTGGGTGCTTGTGCGGCCACTCAGGAGCAATTTCAGGGCCACCCAGCTGGTTAGCAGAGCGCCCACAGGAAGGTTTTTGTTTCTAATGGTGGTGCACATCTCTCACACACAAACACATTATTCTGCACATGGATGGAAAAAATTAGAGGGGACATTGGCCCCCAGTGCCAGCTAGCTTCCATGTTGCCCTCAGGAAATGAGATAAGAACGGCCATACTGGGTCAGACCAGAGGTCCACGTAGCCCAATATCCTGTCTGCCGACAGTGGCCAATACCAGATGCTCAAGAGGCAAGGAACACAACAGGTAATCCTCACCTGATCCCTCTTCTGACATCCATTTCCCGACAAAGAGAGGCTAGGTCTGTAATAGCCACTGATGGACCTAACTTCCATTAATCTATCTAGCTCCTTTTTGAACCCTGTTAAAGTCCTAGTCTTCACAACATCCTCTGGCAAGGAGTTCCGCCAGTTGGCTGTGTGCTGAGTGAAGAAAACTTCCTTTTTTGTTTCTTTTAAAGCTGCTGCCTATTCATTTCATTTGGTGACCCCAAGTTCTTATATTGTAGGGATAAGTAAATAACTTTTCCCTATTTGCTTTTTCCATTCCAGTCATGATTTTATAGACCTCTATCATATCCCTGCCCCCCCCCTTAGTCTCCTCTTTTCTAAACTGAAAAGTCCACATCTTTTTAATCTCTCTTCATATATGTCCTGTTCCAAACCCCGCATCATTTTCGTAGCCCTTTTCTGAACCTTTTCCAATGCCAATATATCTTTTTTGAGACAAGGCGACCACATCTCTATGCAGTATTCAAGATACGGGCCTACCATGGTTTTATAGAGAGGCAATAGAGATGCAGGTGTCTTGAGCCCTCTCTGTGACCTTCACTTTGCTTTGGTCCAGCTTCTCCCTGGAATTAATTCCAACCCGCAGTGAACAAAACTGTTCAAGAAGAAACACGTGACCCAGGAGTGAATGGGGTCAACAGAAGTGCTTTATTGCCCCCACACGTTTACCTTGCACATTCAACACAACGGCCAAGTGGCAACAGCCTGACACCAATTACACCCTTTTATCTATTTGAGTATGTTAGTTCACACGTCTATCGCTGCTTTTTCTAAAACCTTATTTAGTAATGTTAACTCCCATAACATAAATATTAATAAGCAGGTGATGAATATTATTATACCCGCCCCTAATTATTATTTACAGAATTTCTAAGTAAAGCAACTTTTCTGTGCTGCAAACTTTCCAGAGCAGCAGGTCACAGAGATTACAAGAAAAGTAACCCTGAAATATTTATACAGCGCCAGTGAGGGTAGGTAAAAGATGCAACAAAGAGCAGCTGCATGCTTATCTAGTTTTCTCTAGGCTGCAAAAACAAAGGGACTAAGCAAAGGGAGGGCTTGCTCAGTGGTTTGAACATTGGCCTGCTAAACCCACAGTTGCAAGTTCAGTCCTTGAGGGGGGCTGTTTGCTGTGAGGGCAGGGGTTTGGATTCAATGATTTCTCAAGGTCCCTTCCAGTTGTACGCGATAGGTATATCTCCATATATTATTATTAATGCCGACAGTGGCTGAACTCCTTTCCACTACCCCAGACCCCTAGTCATTTTACACATCCCAACAAAACCACATTGCCCCGGCCCAACCTTAGCGCCGGCTGCTAAGGAGTCTCTGGGTCTCTTCTCCCCGTCCCTGTAGAGAAGCCGTTCCCAGGAGCCGTGGGAAGGCCCCTTCCCAGCGTCTCGGGCCAGAGATGGGAGCCAGGACTCAGGGCTTACGAGCTGCGTGTGGAATGGTCACAGTGACAGCTCGGGGCGTTTGCATTTCACTGAAGCCATTTTCACACAAGCCCCCCTTGGGAGGAGTTTCCCCCCAGAAGGAGCCTGTCGGTGGGATGAGGAGGGGGGAGGCCCTGGACCTGCCCATGACGTTTCCCGCATTCTCCATGCGAAGGAGGCTGCCACGAGGGCGTGTTTCACAGAAAAGTGCCCATGAGGGGCGATGAAAATGCCTGAAGCAAAGCTGCCAACGTGCCGGCGGGAAGTACTGCCGCACCACGGCCGCTGCAGGTGCCTGGGTCAGTCAGCTGCAGCATGCACAGCTCTGAGAGCCTTCCGGGCAAAGGTACCGCATGGACGTAACAGGTCAGCAAGGCAAGTGGCCAGATGGCCTAGCAGTTAGGGCACTAGCCTGGCTGTTCCCTGCTCTGCCCTAGACTCCATGGGTGCCCTGGGGAGAGGGACACTTCGTGCCACCCACTGGATAACCTCCCCCGTGCATTTATCCTGCACAATGCACTTTCTAGTCAGCAGCTGCTTTGCCTGCCCTAAGGGTGAGGGGGTTCTCCCCTTTTCACAGATGGGGAAACTGAGGCACACAACGGCAGGCAGCGTTCATTTCAGCACTGGGCACCCAACTTGTGACTTCCTAGCTCTCAGCCCCGTGTGTGGCTGCACTTCGCATTCACGCACCAAAGCCTACCAGCCCAGTTCCCAGCATAGGTAGGCAGGACTGCGCCGGCTTCCATGTCTCCCCTCTGCAGGGCATTGCTATGGCATAAGGCCTAGGACACACTGTGCTGTAGGAAGAGGGCTGACCCCACCTCCTCACATGGTCTCTGGGGCGGGGGGGGGGAGGGTAATCAGTCTCTTAAGAGGGGAGCTCTTATGCCTTGGAACAATAGCAGGAAGCCACAGTTGACTTCCCAGGAAAAGTTTCCCACCAGGGCGTTGTTACATAAGTACAGAAGTTGCGAGGGAGTTGGGGTCACAGGTGAAGAGAGGGAAGATGTGTCCAGTCGGCCTGTGGAGCTTCGTTCCAGCCCTGCTTTGGCTCGTCACCTGGCCACTGGGATCTGGGGACCCTGGCACCTGCCCAGGTAGGAGAAACGCTGGTTTCCGGCGGTGCATGGAGACACCCTGTTGCCCTTCGATAGCAGGGCGAGTTTCCTAGCTGGCTCCTGCACTGCAGTAGCTGAGTCTTGGGCAGCTGAGGCCTGGGCCTGGGGTGTTGACCCCCTTGGGCGGGCTGGCTGGCTGCAGGGCTCCATCTGGGCCCTCCATGCAGGTGACAGGATGGTGCCGAGCGGGGGGGATGTCGGCTGGACCCCAGGGAGTGCCTATCATGGGGAGAGCTCAGCTGATCCCCCCAAGGGTCCCATGTGCCAGGAAACCCAGGCTAGAGCTGTTTGTAAACGGGAGGTCACACGGCTGGTCCGGGATGGGCGGACTAGGGGTGGAAGCCCCCCAGTGACCTTCCCACCCACTTGATGTCTTGGGAAGCATTTATTTCCAAGGGCCCAGCCTAGTCCCCACACTCCCTAGACCATGTGAAGCCCATGCCCGAGCAGGCCCAGATGGTGGGTCAGGCCTCACTTTAGTGGGGCTGGCGCTCCCTGAGAGCAGAGAGGCAAAACCACCATGCTAGTGGTAGGCTGCTGGGCCCCTCCATCTCCCCCGCTGGGCTGGGCCGACTTGTGAGAACAAGACAAGTCCCATCCAGGGGCCTCGCTCCATAGAGGCGCCCAGAGCCGAGGGGCCGGCGGTAATGTCCGGAGGGGCCCAGGAAAAGACTGAACACAGAGCAGGGCTGGGGCCGAGCCCTGGTGCCGCTGCAGAGCAGGTGCTGCCAGGCGCCGCGTCTCCCATGTCTTTGTGTTTCCACAGAGGTGAAGGTGGTGGGTCTCTCCGGCGCTGACAAACTCACCATATTGCAGGGATGTCCCGGTATGCCTGGGGAAAAGGGGGCACCCGGACAACCTGGCCTGAAAGGTAAGAGAGGAGAGGGGATCGGGCTCCCATTGAATCTGTGGGGAGGTGGAGAACGCGGCGGTCACAAGAAGTGTATCAGACTTGGTCAGTTCCTGCGTACTCTGGGTCAAATCCCCTGCTGGTGCAAATTGGCAAAACGCCATTGAAATCAGTGCACCGTTTGCACCAGAAGCAGCTGGGGCCTGATGTCTCAGGCTACGTCCACACGGCGGGTGTTTTGCAGAAGAGGAAATGCAAATGGTTGCTCATTTGCATATCTTGCATGCTCATTTGCATATCTTCTTCTGATCCTTTTTGTGGAAGAGGTTTTTGTGATAAAAAGCCCTGTGTAGGCGGGGCCATTTGTTGGGAAAAAAAACCTTTTGCGCAAGATCCCTTATTCTTCAAAAGAAAGAGGTTTACAGGCTCTTGTGCAAAAGGGTTTTTTTTTCTGACAAATGGCCACATCTACACAGGACTTTTTATTGCAAAAACCTCTTCCACAAAAAGGATCAGAAGAAGATATGCAAATGAGCACTCCATTTGCATTTCCTCTTCTGCAAAACACCCGGGCTACGTCTAGATTGCATCCCTTTTTCGTAAAAGGGATGCAAATTAGACGTATCGCAATTGCTAATGAAGCGGGGATTTAAATCTCCCCCGCTTCATTAGCATAAAAATGGCTGCCGCTTTTTTTTGGCACGGAGCTTTGCCGGAAAAAAGCGCCAGTCTAGACGCGGATCTCTTGGAAAATAAAGCCTTTTCCGAAAGATCCTTTATCCCTTATTTTAAGAGGGATAAGGGATCTTTCGGAAAAGGCTTTATTTTCCGAAAGATTTGCATCTAGACTGGTGCTTTTTTCTGGCAAAGCTCCGGGCCGAAAAAAAGCGGCAGCCATTTTTATGCTAATGAAGCGGGGGAGATTTAAATCCCTGCTTCATTAACAATTGCAATACATCTAATTTGCATCCCTTTTACGAAAAAGGAATGCAATCTAGACGTAGCCCCGCAGTGTAGACGTAGCCTCAGAGGTGTTGCTAGAGATGGTGAATCTCTGGCTATGGGTGCAAACCGCATATTTACCTGGGCACTTTGCTGGGCATGCCCAGTGCGACCCCCATCGGCCACGGTCACACTGGCTGGGGCATGGTCCTTAGCAGGCTACATGTGTTTGAAGGATCAGCCCCTCCTGACACGTTAATTAGTCCCTGATGGGCTGGGTGCCCTCCACTGGGGGAAGGACACAGCTTGTCTGCCAGAAACCAAAGCCCAGCCGCCCTGCTTTCTGGCAAATGCACACGACCCTGCCTCTAGTTCCTGTAGACAGGCTTCAACTGACCGGCCTGTTCAGAGCTGGAAAGGAGCCCTGCCCCCCACCTCCTCCAGGCTAGATGGCCGGGCATCTTCCACTGGGATTAGCTGGGCACTCCTCATGAGCTGCTCCATGTGGTTGCTATGGGAACGAGCAGTGATGAATCTGTGACAGGATCCCCAGGGTGCAGCCTGGGACTGTAGGACCCCTGTGCTGCTGTTAGCTCTCCAGCCTGGGCTGTCTCCTGCGATGCTTTGCTAGTACCAAGCAGCAAACCCCTCCAGGCCCTGTTATCACTCAGCATGTGGAGACCCCCACACCCAGCTAGACTGCACGAAGGCTCCCAGAGCCGCTCATGGTCACCCAACAAAAGGTACCAGGAGATTCCCCCCGCAGCTCCTAGCCCTGCACCTCAGGAATACACCGCCTTGCTCTGCTCCAGACAAGCAGTACGTGTTGATTAACTGGTTCACCACTTCCTCTATGGCAAGTGGACACACACCAGCCTCTGTAAAACCCCAAGCAGATTTACTTCAGGCAAACTCACTGGCGAGGGTAAAATAGTAAAACAAGTTTACTGACTGCAAATGATAGAACTGGAGTGACTATAAGAGAGAGGCAAAAAATCAGAGTTAGTTACCCACAGATATAAAAAGTGAGTGTGCCGTCTAAACTCCCAGCCCTAGTAGACTGGCAACAGCTACATCAAGCAGTTTTTTCTCACCCTGCTGGATATTGTCATCCTTAATTCAGCCTCTTCCCGACATATGAACCGATTACGGACCAAGCAATTGGTCGTAACTCGAGTCGTTCGTACGTCGGACTCCATTGAGTTACACGCGACCGTGCTGTTCGGAAGAGCGGCTCACGTTCGTAACTCGGGGTCCGCCATTTATGACAGCTTTGGTCGTAACTGTGAACGGTCGTAAGTCGACCATTCGCAACTCGGGGACAGGCTGTATCCAGGTTTGGCCCTTACCTCTGGGCCAGTCTCCTCTGTTGGAGCCTTCATTGACCTCCTCAGTGTCTTGTTGCATGCAGTATGGGTAGGGGCAGGAGAAAGGCCAGGCGTGGGGCTCTTGTGGTCGCTTTTATACCCACCCCCCCGTCCCATGTGCTTGGAGAACACAAGTCCCCGCATGTCTGGTGGGCATTGCTGAGTCCCCGGGCAAAGTTGAACAATTCCCTTGGTGTGGCCTTATGCAGGTGAGCCATTGCAGTGTAGCTCCCTTGCTGGACACTGGCTCTTGTTGGTTGCCTGACACTCACCCAAGTGGGGGTTATTTTCCTTGTTGTTGTCTCTGGGAAGCCACTATCTGGCTGATTCCCCAACTTACAGCATGTTTTAGTGATAACCAGTGTTCCCCATAACATTTTCTATCCTTGGACGGGTTGAATTTTCTTTTGGGTGGGTTGAAATTTCTTATGTGCAACACCAATATTGAGGTAGTGTGTGGATGTGCACTACCAACACACACACACACACACACACACACACACACACACACACACACGTACGTACACACACACGTACACGTACATATAGTTTAAGCAGTCCATATATGTGGAAGAACATATGTCTATTAAAACAAGACACCCATGTCTAGTTGCTGTCAGGTACCCTTAGTGACTGCAAAGACACTGTGCAAAAGTAGGGAATTAGCCTTCTTCCACTCGAGGAAGAGTAGAAGCCCCAAAACTAATTAATCTGTGGCTTCAGGGTTTGTAGACAGATGCATGTTTCAAAGAGCTTGCAAATAAGGTTTCATCCTACAAAACTAGCATCATAAAAGCCAGAACTCTACGACATAGCAAAGATCTGTCCTTAATGCAATGCAACTTACCATGTATTAAATAGTAACACAGGATTTAAAAAAAATCATTAAGTTCAGAATTGTAGATATTTGCAACACTAAAAAAAATCTGTTAAAAGAATTGTTTTCTTTATTATCTTAAGCCATTAACACCTATGTAAACTTTGTTTGAACTGCAATCATGCAAATGTCCTCCTGGCATACAAACCCCGCATGCAGCTTGCTTTCCCATATCTCCAACCCAGCCAGCCAGAGAGGACTGACAGCAGCAAGTGAGTTAGGACACCCCAAACAAACTGCCCCCTGCCTCTGCCTCACTTCATAGATGCCATCACACACACACATTCCCCTCTTTCCCCCACCTACCCCGTGCAGTCATAGAATCATAGAATCCTAGGGCTGGAAGAAACCTCAGGAGTCATCGAGTCCAGCTCCCTGCCCAAAGTAGGACCAACCCCAACTGAATCAACCCAGCCAGGGCTTTGTCAAGCTGAGACTTAAAAACCTCTAGGGATGAAGATTCCACCCCCTCCCTATGTAACGCATTTCAGTACTTCCCCACCCTCCTAATGAAATAGTTTTTTCTAACATCCAATCTAGACCTCCTCCACTGCAACTTGAGACCATTGCTCCTTGTTCTGCCATCTGTCACTACTGAGAACAGCCTCTCTCCAGCCTTCCCTTCAAGAAGCTAAAGGCTGCTATCAAATCCCCCCTCACTCTTCTCTTCTGCAGACTAAATAAGACCAAATCCTTTAGCCTCTCCTTGTAGGTCATGTGCTCCAGCCCCCTAATCATTTTGGTTGCCCTCCGCTGAACCCTCTCCAATGCATCCACATCCTTTCTGTAGCGGGGGGCCCAGAACTGGACACAATACTCCTGATGTGGTCTCACCAATGCTGAATAAAGGAGAATAATCACTTCTCTAGATCTGCTGGCAATGCTCCTCCTAATGTACCCTAATATGCCATTAGCCGTCCTGGCTACAAGGGCACGCTGTTGACTCATATCCAGCTTCTTATCCACTGTAACCCCCAGGTCCTTTTCTGCTGAACTGCTACTTATCCATAGCAGCACAGCTTAGAGGAAACTTAGGTGACAACCATACAACACAAGCTCATAATTTTATGTGCACTAACATACAGCCAATCATAACCTCTCCCTTGACACCTCACATGACATATTTTATATGCAAGTTCACAATATATACAAAATGACAATCATGGGGGTTAGAAGGCACCTTCCCCCAAGGTATTGAGTGTCTCAGGACCATAAGAGCATCCCCTCTTTTTCCTCTGAGTCCATCCATTTGTCCTCCCTTTAAAACTGCCCCCATAAACACCCCCTGGACCATTTTCTGCTTCTTAGCTGCCCTCAAGCACTTGCCTGCATTCACCGTGTCTCTCCATCTTCTTGGGTTTTCAGGAGCTGCGGGACCACCCGGGAAAGCGGGACCGAAAGGGGAAAGAGGTAACTATGTGGCAATGCTCTTTGGGGGGCTGAGAGTGTAGATTACACACAATGGGGGGCTTCGTATTTGAGGCAGGGAATAGCCTTTGCTGTCAGGTTTCAAGAAGCATTGGTGGCAGGGCTGGGGCCTAGTCCTCTCTGCTCTGGCTCCAGCAGGGTTAATTTATCCTGCCGGAGTTCTCCTGGAGGGGTTCAAGAGGGGCTTCTGGGCTGAGTGCAATGGGAACTAGGTCCAGGCCCTCAGAGCCTGGGACAGCATGAAGCTTGTGCCAGCCAGCCAGCCAGCCAACCAGCCAGCCTCAGGGTGACAAGACAGCTCCCCAGATCGTGCCCCCGTGTGCGGGTGAGAAACAGGCTCTCTCGGGAGCATTTCCACCTCTTCTCACATCGCAGGGCCGGTCAGGGTCTCTGCGACAGGGAGCCTTCCAGAGAGCCAGTGGGGCTAGAATGTTGCACACACAGAAGCTGCACGCAGACATGCACCTTCTGCAGGGCACGCAGCCAGCCACGGTTCCTCGAACGTTGCAGGGCAGTCAGCTGGTAATACACGTCCCTTTCCAACAAGAGATGTGGCTGGGAACCTGCAGGAAAAGCAGCCAACCACGAACCCTCCCCTGTTTATCCGACCAAGTTCTACAGGGCGGTGGTTGGGCTTTGCTTTCTAACTGTGTTTTGTTTCTCGCAATGGCAGGAGACCACCCCGACCCGTCTGTCCTCTGCCAGAACGGTGAGTTGCTTCTTCCGTGCCTTAGCAGGGGCTGCGTTACAGTCGCATGTGGGAGATTCACGACCCCATCGTGCAAGGGGATGCACTGCCCGAGCGACAGACCAACCCCGCCCTGGCGGGCTTACAGCCACATAGCCAAGCCAGACCAAGGGGGCAGCCCTGGCTCATTCTACAGATGGAAAGCATAAGGGCTCAAGAGGGGTGTATGGGCGAAGAGGTTGGCACGGGGCAGCATAGAGTTGCACAGGTTACTCTACTTGTGTGAGACTCGCCCCACGGAGATCCAGTGACTGCGCAGGACACACAGGGAGTCTATGGCAGAGCTAGGGCTCCAGCGCCACTAAATCTCCAGCCAATGCTGTAACCCAAAGACTCTCATTCCTGAGCGGTGACTCTTCCCCTTTCAGCCCCTAGCTACTCAGCAGCTCCCGTTAGGCCTGGTCTGTTGCAGTTGCAGTGTGTTTGACGTCAAAGGAAGAAGCGGGCTAGTGTTTGCTTGTCTGCTTGCTTTAGAACAAGGGTGGGGAACCTTTTCTGGGTCGGAGGCCACGGATCCACCAAAAAAACCCAGTCGGGGGCCGCACAAAAGGGAGATGCAAAAAAACAAAACACCCAACTCACTCATGTGTGGCTCTGGGTTGAAGCCAAAAATTGAGAGTTCAGTGCATGGGAGAGGGTTGCTGGGACATGGGCTTGGGCTGTGGGGTGTGGGAGGGGGTGCAGGAGCGGGCTGGGGGTTGGCGGGTCTGGGAGGGAGGTACAGTGCAGGAGTGGGCTGGGGGTGGGAAGGTTGGGCGGGAGGCAGGGTGCAGGAGTAGAGTGGCAGTGCAGAGTCTGGGCAGGAGAGGGTACAGATCTGGCCCCTGGGCTGTAGTTTCCCCACCGCTGCTTTAGGAGGTTTAATTCTCTTTCTGATGGACAAGAACATGGTTCAGGAAAACAGGAAGGATAGTGCCCGGCATGCCAATTGTAGCTTTCCTCCATGGATCTCAAAGCACTGAGGTAGGGAAGCATTACCAGCCCACATGGGGAAATCAAGGCACAGAGAGGGGATGTGACCTGCCTTAGGGCACACAGTGAATATAAGAACATAAGAACGGCCAGACTGGGTCAGACCAAAGGTCCATCTAGCCCAGTATCCTGTCTGCCAATACCAGATGCCCAAAAGGGAGGGAACACAACAGGAAATTTTCACGTGATCCCTTTCCTTTCATCCATCTCCAGGCTAGGGACACCATTCCTACCCAACCTTCATGAATCTATCTACCGTATTTTCCGGCGTATAGGGCGACTGGGCGTATAAGACGACCCCCTAATTTTTTAATTAAAAGATAGGGTTTCATCTTATACCCCAGCGCCCCTCCACCTCCTTTGCTCCCGGTGTCCCTGGTCTACTGGAGACGGTCCCCAGCAGACCAGAGGCACCATGAGCAAAGCCGCAGCAGCTTTGCAAAGCCTCAGGGGAAGCAGGTGGCGGGGCATCCCAGGCGCGCCTGGGATGTATACCCGGCGTACAAGACGACCCCCGATTTTTGGGGGATGTTTTTTAACATCAAAAGTCGTCTTGTATGCCGGAATATACGGTAGCTCTTTTTTGAGCTTAAACTCCTAGTCTTCACAACATCCTCTGGCAAGGAGTTCCACAGGTTGACTGTGCGCTGAGTAAAGAAAAACTTCCGTTTGTTTGTTTGTTTTAAACCTGCTGCCTATTCATTTCATTTGGTGACCCCTCATTCTTATATTGTGGAAATAAGTAAATAACTTTTCCTTATTCACTATTTCCACACCAGTCATGATTTTATAGACTTCTATCATGTCCCCCCCCCCTTAGTCTCTCCTTTTCTAAGCTTAGAAGTCTAAGTCTTCTTAATCTCTCTTCATATGGGACCCCTCATCATTTTTGTTGCCCTTTTCTGACTCTTTTCCAGCGCCAATATATCTTTTTTGAGATGAGGTGACCTCAGTGAGTTAATGATGAACCCATGAGCACAGACCCCAGTTTCCCCTGCTCTAACCAATAGACCACACTTCCTCCTGGAGCTGGAGCTAGGATCCGGCTATCCTGATGGGCAGTTCCCTCCCAGGAGCCCGGACACCCAGCTGCCCCTGCTCTGAGCACTGCATCAAGGTTAACCCCCCAGCGCCACCTGAAATGACAATGAGCTTAAACCAGGTTCCTGGAGCCTGCGTGGCTGCTCACTTTTTGACGATGTGCCCACAGCCCCTGTTACTGACCTCTGAGTCCATTGGAACCCACCCAGTCCCGGCCTGTCCCCACTTCCATCCTCCTCATTCTGGGATGAGAAGGGATCTCGGACGTGTTTCCCCAGCAACCAAATCCTGCCTTGATTTCAGGGCCAAGGAGCTGCAAGGAGCTTGTGGGCAAAGGGGAGTTCCTGAGTGGCTGGCACACCATCTACCTGCCGGCCTGCCGGCCACTGAGGGTTTTCTGTGACATGGACACCGACGGCGGAGGCTGGCTGGTGAGTGCAGTATCCTAGAGCCAGAAAAGGGGGGTGGGCAGGAGCTGGAGAGCTTTACTCCCAGTGCGGGAGGCTGAGGCGAGGGTAGCAGAGTGCGGCCAGGAAGTGAATCCTTCCTCCTCTCTCCCCCCTGCGTGCTTCTCAACCCGCTGCGGAGGAATCACGTCCCCCATCCCTGGACGGCAGCCACCTCTGGGGAGGGCTGGGGCAGCTGTTTGACAGTGCGCAGTGAAGCTACCGTGCACGGCAGGAAGCACAGCAGCATGCTGTGTCTCCCTGAGCCAGCAGGAGGAGTCGAGGTGGGGGAAGTTAACCCAGCTCACTCTGCCGCCAGGGTTATCTGGCCACCAGCTAGCACAGTGGCGAGATTGCTGGAAGGCGACGCGTCTGTCTGTCTGGCCTTTCCCTGACGTCTGGCGTGCCCTGCACACGAGTCTTTCACTGGCTGGTAAGGGTTCCCTCCTCTCCCCCAGGCATGGTGCGAGTCCCCAGGGGCTGGCCGTGTGCAAGGCGGACACACCCTGGAAGGACAAAGGTGGGAGGGACACGCGATGTCCTGATTTTATAGCGACAGTCCCTATAGTCGAGGCTTTGTCTTATATAGGCACCTATTCCTCCTCCCCTGGCCCGACCTTTCGCACTTGCCACCTGGGACATGGACCAGGGTTCTGCCCCGATGGCTGAGCCAGACCTGCCTGGCTGCTGTGCGACCGTGGGGGAAAGAAGAGTCAGCTCGGAGGCCAGGGGGCTATAGCAAAGGGATGGCACAGGCTCTCACTGGCTTGGGAGAGGCTAACTGCCAGGGCTGAAAGTGCCAAGGCTGGATCCAAGCGGCAAACTCTGGGCCAGCCCTAGCTCAGTTCTTCCCCAGCAGGTGGGGGTGGAATTGGAGCCACCTCCAGGCAGATCGGTCTATCCTGTCTCCAGCCATAGCTACCGCTGGGTGCTTTGGGGGGGGAGGCGGGGGAAAGGAAGGCACTAAAAACCCATGATGTATCCAGCGGTGCCACATTTTGCCCTAGTGGGGGAATTCCTTCCTGACCCCAGCTGGGGGACAGGCTCATGCCCTGAAGCCTGAGATTGGAGAGCCCCCTCTGATCTTTACTTCCAACGACTGTGCCCGTCGCTGCTCTTCTGGATCCTCCATAGAATCTTAGAATATCAGGACTGGAAGGGACCTCGAGAGCTCATCGAGTCCAGTCCCCTGCCCCCATGGCAGGACCAAATACTGTCTAGACCATCCCTGATAGACATTTATCTAACCTACTCTTCCATATCTCCACAGATGGGGATTCCACAACCTCCCCGGGCAATTTATTCCAGGGTTTGACCACCCTGACAGTTAGGAACTTTTTCCTTATGTCCAACCTAAACCTCCCTTGTTGCAGTTTAAGCCCATTGCTTCTTGTTCTATCCTCAGAGGCCAAGATGAATGAGTCTTCTCCCTCCTCCTTATGACACCCTTTTAGATACCTGAAAACCGCTATCATGTCCCCCCTCAATCTTCTCTTTTCTAAACTAAACAAACCCAATTCTTTCAGCCTTCCCTCATAGGTCCTGTTCTCTAGACCTTTAATCGTTCTTGTTGCTCTTCTCTGGAACCTCTCCAATTTCTCCACATCTTCCTTGAAATGCAGTGCCCAGAACTGGACACAATACTCCAACTGAGGCCTAACCAGCGCAGAGTAGAGCAGAAGAATGACTCCTCGTGTCTTGCTCACAACACGGCTGTTAATGCATCCCAGAATCATGTTGGCTTTTTTTGCAACAGCATCACACTGCTGACTCATGGTCCACTATGACCCCTAGACCCTTTCTGCCGTACTCCTTCCTAAACAGTCTCTTCCCATTCTGTATGTGTGAAACTGATTGTTCCTTTCTAAGTGGAGCACTTTGCATTTGTCTTTATTAAACTTCATCTTGATTTCCTCAGACCATTTTTCCAATTTGTCCTGATCATTTTGAATGATGGCCCTATCCTCCAGAGCTCGCAACTCTTCCCAGCTTGGTATCATCTGCCAACGTAATAAGCGTACTTTCTATGCCAATATCTAAATCGTTGATGAAGATATTGAACAGAGCCGGTCCATGGTCCAGCTTCGCCTGGGCTGTGGCTGCTGGAGCATGAAGGCCGGTCCCAGCCCCCACTGTCTCTCTCTCACCCCCCCCTCCAGGTGTTCCAGAAGCGCATGGACGGCTCCGTGGATTTCTACCGCCCCTGGAGCTCCTACAAGAAGGGCTTTGGGAGCCAGCTCTCCGAGTTCTGGCTGGGCAATGAGAACATCCACCTACTCACCCAAGAGGGTGAGGAAGCACAGCCTCTGGCCCAGGGGAACTCCGGCCTGCCCTGGGGGGCTGTTATTCCACAGGCCCTCCCCAGGGGGCAAAAGTGAGCAGCCATTTCCCATCAGAGGCCTTTTTGCCCCAGCCCCGGGTTCTGGAGAGTGCTGCCGAGGGGCTGGACATGGTGCAGTGGCCAGGCTGGGTGGGAATATCCGTGAGCCATGATCCTCTCCCTCTCCGGGACCCAGTTCCCACTGTCGGGTGATCCCACACTAGTGCCACGCAGACGTGGCGTTGCTCATGCGGAGGGAGTCACCCCGTGGCGGTGCTAGCACTGGGGCGAGAAGCCCCGGCCCGGATCGCCGCCTGGAGGCAAGAGGGAGCCAAAACCTGCTCCTGGCTAATGCTGGGCGCTGTCCCTTTCCCCCAGGTGAGTTCCAGCTCCGTGTGGACCTGGTGGATTTTAACGGCAGCAGCTCCTTTGCCAGCTACCGGTCGTTCAAGCTCAAGGGGGAAGAGGACAAATACGAGCTTGTTCTGGGGACGTTTCTCGGCGGCTCTGCAGGTGAGGGGAGTGTGGCTGGCTGGCTGCCACGCTGTGCCGCCCGGAGAGGTGGGCCGGAAGGGGCAGCCCCAGAGGAGGTGGGCAAAGGCACCTCTAAGCCATTTCATGCCCTCGGGAAGCTGGGCTGCTCCAGGGCCTGAAAGAGAGCCCAGTGTAAATCAGAGCAGCCCCAGGGATGCTGTAGCAGCAAACTCCTGAGGAGCTGCCCCCACCCAGTCCAGCCACTTAGACTCTCCATTGCATCGTATACTGGGGAGACACCCCTCCTGTCCCTGTGTCGGAGCTTCATGGAGGACTCTGGGCGGCTTATCAGGCTCCTTTGGGGTCTGCACTCAGAGGCCAAGCGGGGCAGAGAATCTGTCCCGGGAGGGGGGGGGGGGAGAGCCCGCGCACGATCCACTTCTCCCTTCGCCCACAAAGAAATAGGCAGCCAAACTCCCAGCGCAATGAGGCAGCGAAGCACGAAATGGGCCTTCTCCCGGGTCGCCCAGCCATTCGTAATCAAAGGATAAGGACTGAGAACCATGAATGCTGATCACTCTGCGCCTCTCTGGTGCTTTGGGGCACTTTGCCAACAGCCATGGACTATGCCCTGAAAGCCTCTTGAGAGAGAGATCAAGGATGGAGGGTGGATGGGGTGCCAGGCACCCAGCACTGAAATGCAGCTGTTTCTGGGGAGCAGGAATGCAGCCATGCTCTCCAGCCACTTCAGGCAGGCAGAACTGCGCCTCTGGCGCTGAAGATCCCATGGGGATTTAAGGAGGCCACAGAGGGTGGGAAGTGGCAGGCCGGAGATGGGAAAGACAGATCTAGGTGATCAAAGGATCACTCGCACAAATACAAACTCTCAGCCTGGCTGCACCTCCCCGCTACCCCCCAAAGCACACATGGGCCATGGCGGGCACCAGGTCTACTGTCAAGCCTGTTGCCCTGGGCTGGAATTGGGACAGGACACTCAGCTGTTCAGCTCTGCCCTTTGCCCGCTGCAGTCAGTATGAGGCACTGGCTGGGGGGGGGGGGAGGAGGCGGGAGGAACCTGCCCTTCATCCACAGCCGGAAAGGAGGGATCCTTCCTTGTCTGTCTCCTTGCTGGGATCTCTACCAAAGGCCCGGCAGGGCTCAGGGGTGGCCATGGGTGCAGGGAGGGCTGCACAGCTCCGCCAGTGGCCTCCCCTCGTACATCAGCCTCCGGCTCCTGGCAGAGAAGATCTCACCCCCATGGGAAACCTGGCCTTCAAAACACCAGGCGGCCCCACCACAGTGGCCTGCGCTCGGCATCAGCCCCGCCCCCCCCTCCAAGCATTAACCCCATTTGCTGCCAAGGCCCCATTGGGGGCACCCATGTTTGCTTGAGGGGTGGAGGGGATGCAGCAGGCGCAGGGACAGCCTGCTACAAACGGATCCGTGGAGCATTAGGGGTTAAAAAGCATTATAAACCAGCCCCCAGCAAAGCAGTGGAGGAGCAAAGCAACAGGACTGTCTCTTCTGCAGGGCTCCTGCTGGCTCAGGGTTCCCGGGCACTAAGGTGCCTTAATCCTTAGGCATCTGGGAATCCATTTCTTTGGCCAGAAAGATGCAGACGCCCCCTACTTGGCTCTGCATGCATCCTCTGTGATTGTCGCTGGCAGGGAAAACCCGATTGCCATGCTTGCAGATCCAAGCCACAGCCCAGCTTCGCTGGTAACAACTCTTAGAATTTGCCCCTCTTCCAAGCACTTTACAGCCACTAACTAATTAATCTCAACATGGATTGACGAGAGGGTCGGACTCAGGGAACCCTGGGTTCTAACCGGGGTTCTGATACTACAGGGTTTTTTTCCGAAAAAAGTGGCCTTAAAAAAAAAACTTTACCTGCGTCTAGACTACCGCTGTGTTCTGTCGACGGTAAATCAAAAGAACGCGGCGGTTTTGTCGATGGCGGTAAACCTCATTCTACAAGGAATAACGCCTTTTTTCAAAAGTCATCTTTTGAAAAAAGGCGCTATTGCATGAAAACGGCTTTTTCGAAAGAGGGCATGTAGACTCTCGTTCGAAAAGGCGAGCCGTGTTTTCGAAAAATCTTGTTGTCTAGACTCTCTTTTTCGAAAGAGGCTTGGAGTCTAGATGTAGCCTCACTGCCTGACTTTTGCTGTGCCTCCATTTCCCCAGAATGTACTGACCTCCCACCTGGGATGGGTGAAGCTTCAGTATGTAACGTGCTATTGACATGCTAAGCATGTCTTGCCATCACCCCATTTCTCAGCTGGGGAAACTGAGGCAACGACACACAAGGCTCAGCTTTTCCACAGGGCTCAACACATCGGTCACATGCTGGATGCTGAACTGGGTGGAAAAAAATCTGGTCCTGATTGTGAGTGTTGAATCCTTGAAAACCCAGCCCCACTCCTTGGAAAATTCAGCAGTCGGGCAAAACCAGGACTCCCCCATTCATGGGTATCGAAGGCAAGAGGGACCCTGACGAGCCACGTAGATCTTGCTGGCTAGGGAGGTTCTCTGCGGCTCAAGGTTGGGCCCTGGCGAGGTGGTGTCCTTGTCTGACGCTACCGCCTCTTTTCTCCTGCAGGTGACTCCCTGAGCCTCCACAACGGGAGGCCTTTCTCCACCTATGACCACGACAACGACAGCGGGACGCAGAACTGCGCGGTCACTGTGCATGGGGCCTGGTGGTACACCAACTGTTACCGTGCCAACCTGAACGGGGGCTATGCGGTGGGGGAGCAGCAGAGGCAGAAATACAGCATCGACTGGGTGTCCGGCCAGGGTGTGGGGAACCCCTACAAGCGCACGGAAATGAAGATTCGCTAGATGGGGTTCCCTCCCAACCTGTGCATCTGGGGCACACCCCAGGCATCAGGACTGAGATGCCACATAGATCCTCTTGCTGCAAACCAGCTTCTTCTCCCCCTGCAGCAGCCTCTGTGTCTCCAACGATCCCACCCCCTCCCACCTCTGGAGGAATAAAAGGCACCTTCCTGGGACCACACAAGACCCCAATGCATCCCCAGGGTCCCACAAGGGCAGTCTGGGAAACTGGGAAGATCCTCACTCTCCTAACCTTGTCATCTGGCAGTGCACTGAGTTGTGTCCAGATTCACAGGAGGCTGCGTAGAGCCAACACCTGCTCAGAGGCAAATAGGCCAAGCTGAGCTTCAGGCATGTTCCCACACCGTGTGGCAGCATTTGATCCTTTGCAGGAACAGCTTTCCAATCAAGCTGACCAGCTCAGGATTATAGAACTATAGGGTGTGTGTGTGTGTCCATACATATCATTGTGCATTTGTATGCATCACACGCCCATTTACACACATGCTGAGGGTTACTCTGGCGTCTATTTCAGACGATACGCTGCTGCGTTCTGGGCACTCAATAAAAGCATTGCTCCTGGCTGATGGTTTGAAATCGCTCTCGTTGGAACATTCCCTGAGTGCGCTGCAGCTGCTTCTCTGCAGTGCCGTCTGAGTTTGCCCAGCTGTGGCAGTGGCTTTGATCCCAGGCTCACAGCCTCGGGAGGGCTCACCGTCTCTGCGGCCTGCTTTGTGTGCTCAAGCATGTTGGCGTGTCAGTTTCACGGGACCCTGACTGGTGGCCTGAAATGGCTGCCGCAAGGACAGTCAGTGCAGCTAGGCCTGGTCCACAGCCCAGGGAAGGGAGTGGGAAACTTCCCGCTGGCTGCAGGCTCGGGTTGTTAGCAAACATGGGCCCAGAGGAGTTGTCATCCCAGGATGGAGGGCAGAGCTTTTAACCAAATAAGCCCTATATTGCTCGTCCAGTGAGTCTGGTCTGATGCCACGTATAGTGCCCAGTACCTGCAGTAGGTGGGGACAGGGAAAATCCTCACTGGACCCCATAGAGTATTTGCACTTTTTGTGTGTTTTCCCTCCTGCGTCTGTGTGTCATTGTGGTTGTGCTATTTCATCTTTGTTCTTCTCTGTGACTCTGCCACAGCATCCTTCGCTCAGGGATCTCCAAGGGCTGCAGAATTAATCCAGCTTCCCCACACTCCCAGGACAGTAAATACAGTAATTCCTCATTTAACACGTGCCCATTTAACACGTTTTTGCAATAGCATGATTTTTTTTAGGGGACTTTTTTGAATTACACGACTGTCCCCGGAATAACACGATTTCCCCAGCCAGCCCGTTGCCGGCAGCTGTGCGGGGCCTCCCTGCAAAGCGGCGGAGGGTTTGCTGCTCGCCGCGCCATTCCCCACTGACTCCCCCTCGCCGGATGCCTTGCCCCCACTTGCAGGCCGGCGGCTGGGCCCGTCGCCGGCGGCTGCACGGGTCTTCCCCCACCTCCCTGAAAAGTAACAGAGGGTTCGCTGCTCGCCGCACCATTCCCCGGCAACCCCCCTCACCAGACGCAGTGCAGGTTCTAGCAGACCCGCCACAGAGGCATACTCCCAACCCAATTCCCCTTCCCCTCTCCTCCCCTTCCCTTCCCGGGAGCCAAACACCTCCCCTCCCTGCTGTAACCCAGTCCCCTTTCTCCCCCAGCCTCATGTCCCAGGCCCAACAGACACCACCGCTTGAAACGCAACCCCCCACCTTTTCCATTATTTTCAATGGGAAAATTGACCCCGCATAGCACGTTTTCACTTAACATGAACATTTTCTGAAACATATCTCTAGTGTTAAATGAGGAATTACTGTAATATGTTCTTCCTTTGTACGGATGGGGGAGTCTACTGTCTGGCCCTCGCTTAATCGCAAATGGATCTGTCAAGTCCCAGGCTGGGCCAGCAGCATCCTCCGTTATCTTCAGCATATTTGTTTGGTCTTTTATAAAATGTCCTCTGAACCATGCCATGCCCTCTAGGACGGCTCGGAGCTCTCGTTCCAAGCAGCCCCCATGCACCTGGCTACCTGTCTTAGCGCTAGGCACTTTGGTGCCGTTTGAAAGCTCCATGCAGCTTTCTATCTTACAGGCTTTGTTTCCTTTCCTACCCCTCTGCCCTTTATCTCAGCATGGGAGGAGACGGATGCTTAATCCTAAAATTAAAAACAAACAGTTGCTCCAGGAAAGCGGCCCTGAGCCAAGCATCTGGCCCATTACTACTCCAGGCCTGGCGCTCTATTCCCTGCAGAGGAACTAAATCTCTCTGAGCTTCAGAGGAAGACAGTGTCCTCTGTCTTCCATCCTCATAGCAGCCAACCCCTCTAAAGCCCAACAGCCCTGCGCTTGCTGCTTTTTGGAAGCACTAAGGGGGGGAACAAGGGGAGATAGACATTCTGCTTAAGGCGGGTACAGAAGGAAGTGGAGCCAATCAAAATAGCGTGTGATGTATGTGTGCAGCTTTTTGGAGCTGAAAGCGGAGTTTTTCCTGGTGGCTGGCCCGGGGTTGACCAGCTCACTTGCTTTCTCCATCTCTTTCACACACACACATATTCCTACCCCATTTTCCAGACCAGGGCGGGCAGTCAGCCATGTCATTTTGCTCCAGCCATCCCTAAAGCTGGACAAAGAAAACAACCCAAGCCCTCTGAAGAGAGCAAAAAATGGTTTGTCATCCTGCGACTGCGTGAAATCCGGAGGCCTGGGGGCAGAGCACGTCACAGCACAAGGTGAGGGCAGAGTGAATTCCTCTCTGCCTACTGCCTTCAAAGACTCTCCTGGGCTTTATAAAAGACTCTTGTGTTTGCTCCATGTACTCTGAAAGCCAGGCTTTGGCTAGGCCCAGAATTAATTTTCCTCCACATCTCTCGCCATGGAAAACTGAACCGCAATTAACTGAAGCACCATTTGTCTGAACCACCCGTTTTCTATTACAAGTTTGCCCTCCCTAAAGGGAGAGATTCCTCAGTGGTTTGAGCATTGGCCTCCTAAACACAGGGTTGTGAGTTCAATCCTTGAGGGGGCCATTTAGGGATCTGGGCAAATCTATCAGGGATGGTAAGGGGCTGGACTTGATGACCTCTTAAAGTCCCGTCCAGCTCTATGAGATGGGTATATCTCCAATCTGGGATCTATATCCTGGAGATCTCATGTTATAAATGGATGTTGGTTGCACTGGCAAGTCTCTCAAAACTTCACTGACCCAAATGTATGATATTCAGATAATGAAGGTTCAACTGCACCTTAGTCTTTTTTAGTTGCAACCATGCACTTTTGCACGCTGGGGCCACTGTGGGCCAGATTGCAAAATCGGGGCCTTCCCCGCCCTCCGAACACTGGGCCAGCTCTTTAGCCGGTGTCAGTCCGCAGCACCATGCTCCTGGACCCCGGCTCTCAAGCCCTCCCACCGGCTCCCGGAGGCGGCGCTGTTTGCAGCCCGCGGCTGGAGTGATTTTAAAGCCAGGGAGGAGGGGAGGGCTCCCAGCTGGAGGGCCCCGCCAGGGTAGCGCTGGGGCGCTCTCCCGTTTCGCGATCCTGGAGAGCCCCCGGCGGCCCGTGGCGCGGAGCCCAGCCCAGCCCAGGAAGGCGGGGGTGGGCGCGGGACACGCTCAGTCCCGCTCTCTCCGGAGCTCACCCAGGAAAAGTTTCGGTGGGTGGGGCTCCCCGGCCCCACGTGGGCGGCCGCGGCCCGAGCGGCTGCACTCGCCGGAGGGCAGCGGCGCACGGGGAAGGCGGAGGGGCCCGGCTGGGCGGGGATCCGCTGCACGTGCCGCCCTCCCCGGGGGCCAGCATGGCCGGGGAGCGCCGGCCGGCAGAGCGCGCCGGCAGCTACTGGCAGGACCCCCTGGCCATGGCGCTGGCCCCCTGCAAGCCGGAGTTCGGGGCCCCGGGCCCGCGGGGCGGCGGCGGCCGGAGCCGGGCGCTGAGCGTGGTCTGCGTCCTCAACGAGGGCTCGGGGGGTGCGGAGTCGCTGCCCCTGCGCTGCCTGCGGGAAGCCTGCCAGGAGGCGCGGGCGCAGCTGGAGGCGGTGCCCTTCGGCACGCTGGCGCTGGGGGACACGGCCACCCTGGACTGCTTCTACAACGCCGGTGAGTCGCCGCCGCTGCCATGAGTTGCGCCCGGGCTCAGCCAGCGGGGGTGGCGCCTCCGGCTCGGAGCCGTGGCGGGTGGGGCAGGCTTGAGGCTTGTGCTGGCAGCGAAAGCGGACGAACAGGTCGGGCGGCTTCTGCCAAGGCGAGGGAGGGCGGCAGCAGACAGCGGGGAGGAGTTTAGTTTTAATCAGGGGCTGCAGGAAGGCTCCCTGGCGGATCTGGGTATTGGGGGGAGGGGGGAGCCGCCCCTCATTTCTGCCTCTCGCCACGGCAGCCCCTCCCAAGTTGGGTACCAAGTGGGCATGGTACCCCACCGTGGACACCTGCTGGCAAATGAAACCAAGCGTCTCCTTCTTTGGGGTCTTCACTTATTATTAGCTGGGATGTATGCTGCACCACTGACCTCTACTGGGTGGAGTGGGAACTGCTTGGCTGTGTGTCATAGTCCCTGCACTGCCAGGGGGGTGATTCTTCTGTAGCTCAAATGGCAGGAGCCTGTCCTGGAGCAGGGAGCTCCCCGCTCTATCCCAAATGTTACTGTGCAGTTCCCAGCTGATGCTGGCCATTGGGGAGAGTCTAGACCATGAGAGGCTCTGTGCGATGTTTGGTCCTTTATGAGGATTGTACCTTCCATTTCGAACTCTCAGGAACAGTCTTGCACTGTTAACGTGGGGGTTGTCTGGGCTCCGTTACCCTCGTTTCACAGGTAGCTGAACGTTTGCCGAGGGGCTTAAGTGACTTGCTCACATTTGTGTGAGCAGCAGCAGGATTAGAACCCTGTTCCCAGCATCCTGCTCAGTTGCTTCCTCCTGGCCCTGTTTTCTGTTTCCCTCTCATGCCGGGAAAGAAGAGTAAAACCTGCAGCTGTTTTTTTGCATGGGCTCCTGGCAGCTCCAATTGTTCTGGGCTCCGTGAGCAGCGCGGGATGGTGCTGCCAGTATCATACCCTGTGCCAGTGGGGTTTGAGTTGTACCTAGCTGTGGTCACAGCCCAGGAGGGGAGCGTATGGGGATGGGAGAGGGCGGGTGAGAGGGTATTTTGCATCTTTATTTTTTTTCTTTTGGTGTATGAGAAGTCAGTGGTGACAAAAGGTCCCAGGACAGGTGCAACATAAACATTGGCAGTGCCAGCTTCCCCAGTGCTGACCAGGCAGGATGTACCACGAGGTGTAAGAAGTACAAAGAAGGGCCATTAGGATGATCCGAGGAATGGGAAACCTGTCTTATGAAAGGAGACTCAAGGAGCTTGGCTTGTTTACCTTAACCAAAAGAAGGCTGAGGGGGGACATGATTGCTCTCTTTAAATACATTAGAGGGATAAATACCAGGGAGGGAGAGGAATTATTTAAGCTTAATACCAATGTGGACACAAGAACAAATGGATATAAGCTGGCTAGTAGGAAGTTTAGACTTGAGATTAGACGAAGGTTTCTAACCATTAGAGGAGTGAGGTTCTGGAACGACCTTCCAAGGGAATTAGTGGGGGCAAAAGATCTATCTGGCTTCAAGATTAAACTAGATGGCTGTGTCTAGACTGGCGAGCTTTTCCGCAAAATCATCTGCTTTTGTGGAAAAACTTGCCAGCTGTCTACACTGGCCACTTGAATTTCCGGAAAAGCACTGACGATCTCATGTAAGATTGTCAGTGCTTTTCCGGAAATACTATGCTGTTCCCGTTCGAGCAAAAGTCTTTTTCCGAAAGACTTTTGCGCAAAAGGGCCAGTGTAAACAGCATAGTACTGTTTTCTGCAAAAAAGCCCCGATCGGGAAAATGGCGATCGGGGCTTTTTTGCGGAAAAGCGTGTCTAGATTGGCCACGGACGCTTTTCTGCAAAAAGTGCTTTTGCGGAAAAGCATCCTGCCAATCTAGACGTGCTTTTCCGAAAATGCTTTTAACAGAAAACTTTTCCGTTAAAAGCATTTTCGGAAAATCATGCCAGTCTAGACGTAGCCGATGGGTTCATGAAAGGGATGGTTTGATGAGATAACATGATCTTGGTAACTAATTGACCATTCATTATCAGTGGTAAATAGGCCAATGGAGGGATGATAGGAGTTACTATAGAGAACTTTCTGGGTGTCTGGCTGGTGAGTCTTGCCCACATGCTCAGGGTTTAGCTGATCACCATATTTGGGGCTGGGAAGGAATTTTCCTCCATGGTTGATTGGCAGAGGCCCTGGAGGTTTTTTGCCTTCCTCTGTAGCATGGGGTACAGATCACAGCTGGAGGATTCTCTGCATCTTGGGGTCTTCAAAGTATTTGAAGGCTTCAATATCTGAGTTATAGGTGAGAGGATTATTCTAGGAGGGGCTGGGTGAGATTCTGTGGCCTGCACTGTGCAGGGGGTCAGACTAGATGATCATAATGGTCCCTTCTGACCTTAAAGTCTATGAGGGGCTCCAGCCTCAGTAGAAAGAGCTCTGCAGACCTGCAGCTGTCCACTGACCACACGTGCGGACTGTGGATGCAAAGTTTGTATCCGTGCGGGGCTCTGCCAACCAACTGATTGCTCCCTGGCCGCTCCGCTGTGCCTGTTGGCAGTGCTCCTTTCTCTGGGCAGTGGGTTTTTCTCTGGTGTCTGTTTTCACCTGTCCGGGAAGCTGCTGGAGCATCTCCCTTCACTGGCAACGTTGAAGTCCAGCTGGGTTGTTTTTCAACCTGGAACCAACTCAGAGGTTCTCCAGCTTGTTGGGCAGAGAGTCAGCCTGGAGGATCACAGTAGTCGCTTCTGGCTTTATAATCTACGCCCGCTTCTTACATCCACCATGGGAAGAAGTCGTTCTGTTCTGCTCGCCCCCTGCTGGCCTGCTAGACTCCCCTGCCTTGCAAGGATGGCATGGTCTGTGTGTGCTGTTCAAGGACAAATCAAAAGCAAGAGCCTGGCCCTTTAAGGACTCCGGGACCAGAAGGATCTCAAAAGATGTGGAAATAACTCGTGCAGACTTCCTGTCAGTCTGAGGTTTCCTCACCCAACATCTGTGATGCTCCCGGTTCATCTGGAGCAGAGGAGGGACCTGCCTACTGTGGATCTTTGCCCTCTGCAGTGGCTTAGATTCCTCTCCTCCCCCCAGGAGAGGTTAGGCAGAGGGACGTCCCTTGCTTAATGTGATTTATTCCGTTGGACCTGTCACATCTCACCTTCCGCCTCTGTCACTCTCTGTTCTGGCTCCCAGCCGGGCCCCGGGGGAGGAAACACACTGGTTTATCGATAATGCTGGGAGGCTGGCAGAGATCCCCAGTAGAGAGCCAGGCTAGAGTTATGGGCCAGTAGATTGTCAGATCTGGTGTGCCCCCTCCAGCCTCACGCTACTGCCAGAGCAGAGGGGCAGGGGACTTCAGAGTCCAGGGCTCTGTCCCAGGCTTGGGGATAAACCGTGTCGGGGCCTGAATTTTTCAAGAGCTGCTGAGCGCTTGAGATGCTTGAAGTCAATGGGAGGTTGACTCCTTGGTCCTGCAGGAAGTGGAGCCTTAGCCGCCCTGTGCCTCAGTTTCCCCTAGTGGCGCTATAATACTATAATGGAGCTCAGTGTGTGGGCAGGTTGCAAGGTTGGTTTTGGATCCCCCCTCGGAGGGTGACGTCCAAAGTGGGCTGTTGCATTGTCACTGGGGCTTCCAGACCTTGCTGTACCCGTGTTCCTCAGATCTGGCTCTGCTCCAGCTGGGGGGTCATGGAGACGGCTTGCTTTTCCTGCTCTGCTGCCACACTCTGTGAAACGTGTCTGCACGTGGGTGTTGCAGTGATCGGACCCCCTCCCCCCCCACCTACCAGGAGGCGATGGGGCAGCGCCTTTGTGCAGCCTGCGGCGAGCTGGGTCCGCTCTGCTGTGCTGACTTGCCAGCCGCCATGGCAGACGGATGCAGGGTTGAATCAGTGATGGTGGCTGCCTGCAGGAGCCCTGCTGGGGATGCAGCCTCTGAAGGCCTGCTTCTGAGCGTGCTGAGTACCGGGGCGTGGCTGTCTGTGTGCAGCAGGCAGCCAGGTTCGCAGGCTCCATGTTGCAGGGCCTGGAGGGGAGCAGTGGAGCGGCACGAGGGGGGTCCCTGGCCGGCAGAAATAGAGACCAGGGTGGCCTGTGAGTGTGACATGCAGCATCTGGGGCGAGGGCCAGGCCTGGCCATTGGCCCTGTGGGCTGGTGCTGCTCCAGGCCCCTGTATCCCCAACACTAGGACGTTCTAAGCCTGCAACGTGAGTCTCCCTGGGGCGGGAGGCCTGGGGGAGGGGATCGTGGGGGATTCCCCCAGCCCTGTCCTCATCCACATGCGGGTGCGTGAAAGGAGGCGAGCGGCGCAGGCGGGTGTCTGATGCTTCCCTTGCTGCTTCCCCGCAGATGTGGCCGTGGTGGAAGTGAGCAACTCCTTGTGCCAGCCCTCCCTTTTCTACCACCTGGGGGTGCGGGAGAGCTTCAGCATGACCAACAACGTCCTCCTGTGCTGCCACACCGACCTGCCGGACCTGCAGGCCCTCAAGGTGGGTGGGGACCGGGCCCCTCGGCTCTCCAAGCCTCCTCCAAGCTTTGAGCCACCCCGGGGGCGAGAAATGGCTCCGTGAGCCAGGAAGTGCCTTTGGCTACACACAGGAGATGGATGCGTTAGGGAGAAAAAGCCGATGGTTAGAGTGGCAGACTGGGAGCCAGGTGGCCTCTGCCTGGCCCCCTCACATCGCCCCGTGCCTCAGTTTCCCAGTTTTAGGTGACTGCGGCGGCCTTAGTCCTTTGCAAAGCTGCTTGAAGCCTGAGCTCTCGGTACTCACCAGCAAATGGGAGCCCACAGAGATTCTTGGCTGCATAACCGCGTAGGAGGAGGCTGCAGCCCCTTTGCAAAGTCCTGTCACCCTTCCATCTCCTACGATAAGGAAATGCCTGGACATGGAATGTGGAGGAGGGAGGGAGGGGATTGGCAAGAGCACGCTCAGCTGAGCCAAGAGCTAGACTTAGTTACCTGGCCTCTGATTTAGGGTAGCATGAGGCTCTAACTGAGATCAGGGCCTGATTGTGCTGGACACGTACAGTAGCATATGGTCCCTGCCCCACAATCCGACAACACTGTGTGGGGCGGGGGGGATATTTTACCCCTTTTAACAGATGGGAAACAGGCCTAGCGAGACAAAGTGACTTTCCCAAGGTTCTCCTGAGTCAGTAGCAGAGCTGGGACCTGATCCCAGGTCTTCCAAGTCCCAGTTCAGTGCCTTAATCCCAAGCCCATTTTTTCCTCTCCTGGCTTGAAATGCTGTCTGGAAGTAGGGATGTGAAAGATTAACTGGCTATCTGGTTAACCAGTTTTGGTTAACCATCAACTGATGGGGATTGGAGCAGCTCCAGGAGGGGCTGTTTCAGGCCCGTTGGGGGCCTGTCATGAACTGGGGCTGCTCCGATCATCTGGAGCAGCCTCTGTCCACGGCAGGCCCAGGCACCCCACTGCAGACAGAGGCTGCTCTGGAATAGCCCCTGCCAGAGGGGCACCCAGACCTGCAGCAAACTGGGCTGGACTGGAGCAACCCCCCTGCCCACATCACCTTGAATCGGTTAACTGGTTAAACACAATGTTTAACCCATTTAACCAATTACAGTGAAACCTTTGTTATCCAGCACTCTGTTAACCAGAAAACTTAGTTACCCGGCATTGCCCCCAGCCTCAATACTGGCACATCTTCGTGCGCACAGGCCTGGCTTGGTTTACCATGATTGGCTTAACAATTTTTGATTTAAGAAGTACCAATCACACAATCATAGAGCTGGAAGAAACCTCAGGAGGTCATCAAGTCCAGCCCCCTGCCCAAGGCAGGACCAATCCCAACTAAATCAACCCAGCCAGGGCTTTGTCAAGCCGAAACTTAAAAACCTCGAGGGATGGAGACTCCACTACTTCCCTAGGAACCCATCCCAGTGCTTCCCCACCCTCCTAGGGAAATAGTTTTTCCGAATATCCAACCTAGACCTCTCCCATTCATCTTTAACTCAAAATAGAAATGTGAGACCAACTGCCTCACACTACAAAACTACCAATATTAAACACTTGAATTTTACAATTATTATCCATTGATTTTTCCTAGGTTCATGGGGACCCTCAGATAACCGGAATTTTTAGATAACCGGAACGCCTAATCCCCGAGCGTGCCGGATAACACAGGTTTTACTGTAATTAGATTTTACATTCCAGCTAATCTAAAGGGCAGCAAAACGAATGGGATGTTGAACAATGGTTAGCTGGATGCTGGGGGTCTAAGTGTTCTGTTTCTGATCATTGGTCAAGCGCGTCAGGAAGCATCCTAGTCCTGCATGCGTCTCTTCTGGGCTACTCCAGTGCACCTAACCCCAGCGGGCTCTCTGTTCCCAGTCCCAGGAACCGTTAGATAGGGACATTTGCCACTGCTCCACGCCCTGGAGCCTGGTCTTTCCACGGGAATAAAGCCCCCATCTGCTCTGACCCTAGCACGGTGAGCAGCAGTCTCCTGACAATAGATATAGGGTGCAGGACAGAATGTGATTTTCAGAGGGTAGCAAATGAGGCTCCTTTGGAGATAAGAACAAATCCTTTTTCCTTCTGGACATAAACCACTTAAGGGGGTGGGGGGAGGCCAAGCTGCCCCTGCTTCAAATCTGAGGCACATGTTCTGAGTCACTTTTCCACTTTCACCCAGTCACCTTTCAGCCCTGCTGCTTTAGGGAAAACTGGACCTGGAATGTCAGCCTAGCAGAGCTTTTTGGCCTGGATCCAGGGTCCAAAGCCCACTGAAATTGATAGAAACACCCCCCCCATGACCAATGAACTTTGGATCGGGCTCTAAATGAAGTAGCTGCTTGGGACTTTGCAAGCCCCCTCGGCCAGAAGTTTTCAAACTTTTTTTCTTGTGTCCCAGTTGGGAAAAACGGTTTATGCCCACGACCCCCTGGCAGCCACTGGGGAGCTCCCTGCTGGGGAACTCTCCCCATGGGGAGCTTCCCAGTACCCCACATCCTGTGCCCCAGTACTGGGTGGTGACCCGTACTTTGGGAATCGCGGTTCTACACACTTTGGTCCTTTTAGGAAAAAAAACACCACTAGCATGAATTCCTAAGCCCCACATACTCCCACCACCTCCCACCCATAGGCAGGACTGACCCATGCGCCGTGGTTTGGGTGCGGTTGTGACCCCTGCCAGGATTAAAGGGCACTCCAGTTCCAAGCCGCCAAGAAGGGGAGAAAACATTCAGCAAATGGCTGTGCTGCTGCTTGGCTGTAAAATGCTGCCAGCCTCCTTTCCAAGCCCTCCACCCAGTGACCCGGCACTAGCGATGTATTAAAAGGGCTCGTTTTCCCCAGTGAAATGTTCCCAGCTAACGGCCTATTCCGGAAACAACCTCCGCTCCCAGCGTCCAGGCGGGGCTGGTAGAGGGAGAACATTCGAAGGCTGCAAGATCCCATCAGAAATAGATACGTTTTTCCAGTCCCCTGATCCCTGTTGCCAACCAGATGTTGGGGACGGAGAGAGCTGAGAACGTCCATGCACAGGGCGGGTTGTGTAGTGAATTTCTCTCGGTGTGTTGCGCGGCCCATCCCCATGGTGTCTCACCGCCGAGCAGGTGAAATAATTCCCACCGTGGCTATTTGTCGCGGCTAACATGCTCCGTCTCGGTTGAATCGACAGCTAAATATCCCCCCTTCCCTCTGTCTAGGAGGAGATCTGCCAGAAGAACTCAGTAAGTGCCGTTTACTTTCCGTGAATTGATTTTTTTTTTACCCTGCCTGTTTGTTCTCGTTTCTCCGCCCCATCAGCCCTGAGCCAGGGAGAGAGAAGGGAGGCGACATGGGCTAATTGCATCTCCTGAGCCCATCATCGCTGTGGTGGCTCTGGGGAAGCTTCCTGCCCATGCACCTCGGTCCTTCCCTTCAGCCCTCTCCCTGCTGGGCTCTCTGCACCCCCCGTTGTGCCAGCCTGGCATTTGCAAACGGCTGTGTCACTACAGATTAGTGCTGGTCTGTGCGCCCCCCGCCGCCCACCTGTTGTTCCGGCATGAGCAGAAACAGGCTGGGAAGACTAGAGAGTCCCCCGCTTCGCCCTCCCCGATGCCCCAGGCTCGGTGGCAGGGAGCTGATCATGTGGGACAGGCCCAGCTGAATCTTACAGCGGGTCCTTGCTGTCTTCGCCCGGTTGGCTGCCCTGCCGATTGGGGGTGGGTGGGTAAAGCTGGCTGAAGCCTCCAACCACGTTTCTGAAAATCCACATTCAGCTGCTCCTTGGTCTCAAACCTGAGTGTGGCAGCTCTTTGGGAGAGCCAGGCACGCTAGGGTGTGGACACCTTCCTTCCCGTCTCTGCAGCAGTCCAGTGCCCCCAACTCCCCTAGGCCTGAGCGCTACAGACACCCCTGGGCCTGGCAAGGCCTTGTCCCCAAGGATCTGGCCTGGGGAGGAGGAGACTGGGCCTGGGGCAGATCTCTCGCCTGTTCAGGGTGGCAGCCCTTGGCCTTCTCATTGTGGTGGTAACTCTGGGGCTTCATGGCTGTTTGACTGCCAGGGTGGTTAACTCTCGCACCGCTGGCTGGAGCGTGCAGCAAAGGGAGTGGCACAGCTGGTATTAAAAAGGCCTGTGCAGGCTGCATGGCAAGTGACGTTGTATTTTGGCCTCCTGTGTGGGCAGGCTCTGCCTAGGGCTTGGGAGAGCTCCCTGCTTCCTTTCCCTGCTGTCTGGAGGGCGTTACGTGAAATGAGTTGGTGGGTCTCAGCACAGCAGCGTCTCTGTCACCAATACCACCACCTTCATGGGGACCAAGACCCCTGGCTGGCCACTGGGGCTGAGGGCCCAGGGAACAACTGGGCTGTGGGAATGGAACTACCCTGCCCCCAGGGCTGCCTCAGAGCTGGGCTGAGGCCAGCCAGCCAGGAGCGGTGAAGGATGCTGGCCCTGGGTAAAATCTATGGGGCTGCCTTTCTGAGGTGAGGGAGGACAGGCTTTGGGGGGGCGGGAGGAGACGGGGGAGAAGCCCTGACTCCTGACACCCCGTCTCTCCCCGGCAGGACCACAGCAGCAGCTACACCTTCATCCCCTACGTGGTGACGGCCCAGAACAAAGTCCTGTGCTGCGACGCCAGCACCATGAAGTGCCTGACCGAGCTCTTCCAGCCCAGCTTCGACGTGGAGGCCTTCTTCACCCCCCTGGCGGGGCGTCTCACCAAGCTGCTGGAGGGCACCCCCACCAGCTCCTGGTACCGCCCCGCTGGCCAGGCCTGCCGGGTGGGGGGGGGGTTTGGAGAGGGGCAGGGAGGGTGGGCGTGGTCCATTTGGAGCCTGAAGGGTTGAGTTGCTACCCCAAGTGCGGGAGCCTGAGAGGACAGGCCCTTACCTCCCGTGGTCGCTGCAGGGAGCCATCGCTGGGGTTGCCATGGAGCCCAGCTTGGGCTCAGCCTGCCCTTCTGCAGGGCACCTGGACTGTGGTGTGTGTAACTCCCAGGACGTGCCGGCGTGGCAGGGACCGATGGCACAAGGCGACTCTCCTGGGGCGAGTGGAATGAACGGCCAAGCCCAAGAGATTGGCCGCCTGGCCCTGGGGGGACAGGAACGCAGGGCGGGGGGCTGGGGGGGTAGGGCTGTGCCCCTGGCTGCGTCCTTGGCAGAAGAGATTGAATCGCTGGATCATAAGGCAGCTGCCTCTTCAGCCTGAGCTTGGAGGCAGCTGAGCACCCTGTGTACATATCCCAGCCACCCCCAGGGGACGTGGGGGAAGTGGGAGGGTTGTAGCCCTGCCCTGAGCAGGCTAGTTCTGGCCGGGGAAGCACCTTCGGATGCCCCAGGTTTGATCCCCGCAGCTGATGACCTGCCCAGGCGCAGCCTTACAAGGAGTGGTCCATACGGGGAGCTGGGCTGGGCAGATGAGCCTCCCAGGGCTGCAGGTCCAGGCGGGTTCTCCCCTCCCCAGCACCGTTCTCGGCGAGCGGCCCTGTTGCCTCTGCTGCGACTCCCACTGAAAGCAAGTGCCGCGTCCAGCAGCAAGGCCAAGGGCACGAGGCATCCCGCGGCGCCAACGCGCTGGCGTTCCCGGGGCGCTCTGCAGCCTGGGAAGTGGCTGCTTGGAGCAGGTTCCGTACAAGAGCCGGGTATGAGCACTCCAAGGAGCTCCGCATCCGGCCAAGGGGCTCGCCACGGCACACGTCAGCCCCTGCCCGAGCCAGGAGCAAACCAGTGGGCCGTCGCGTCTCTCCCCTTTCTCTGTCCCCTGCACGGTGCAAAACCAGCGCTTGGCAAACACTTGCAGCCTGCGGTTCCCCACGCTTGTGTCCCGTTAAATAGCCTGGATGTCGGAGATTGGCTCCCTCGCCTTGCAGGGTGTCGACACTTCCAGGCCAGTCCCGCGAGCTGGGAGGAATGGGGAGGCTGCCGGGAGGGGCTGAGCCGATCTAGTGTCGAGGGCAGCTCTGCCAAGCACCCCAGCTGTGAGTCTTGCGCCACACTGCTTTCCTGCAGCCTGGGGGGTGGGGGGGTGCCTGCGCTGGAGCTGCAGCTCTGGACTGTGATGCAATGGCTCAGGCACTGCAATTTCCTGCCTTTGACAGATGGCTCAGGCTTCAGAGAGCAGGAAGGAAGCCTTCCCCCTCCTGCTGAGGGGATCTCAGTCATAGGAGTGCAGGCTGGGAGTGTGTGTGGGGAGGACAGTGTAGGCTGGGAGTGTGTGTGTTGGAGGGGGGCAGTGCAGGCTGGGAGTGTGTGTGGGGGGGGAAGTGCAGGCTGGGAGTGTGTTTGGGGGGGGAGCTGTGGGTGATGTAGGGACGGCCCAGGCCTGGGAGAGGTTGCAGGGGAGCTTCCAAGCCAGTGGAATCTGCCTTCCCGCACTTGCGGGCTCTGCTGGCATATGGCCCTGCACTATGACCCTCCCGACAGCTGCTGTGGGTGCGGTGCACTCCCAGGGAACCAGCGCAGGGCTGTGTGGGACGATGGCAGAGGGGCCCAGGCTGGGGAAGCGGGGGGTGGGGGTAGCCCTGCAGTCATGCTCCGGATCTCCCAGGTCTCAGCGCTGGGCTGTGGGGTCTGCGGCTGTCTGAGCTCAAGGGTCCCCACCAGGGTTCCTTCTAAGAGTTTCCATCCAGGAGGGGAGTGAGTTTTGGCTTGTGCGCCCATCAGGGCCGGCCTTAGGCCGATTCCCCGGCGTGGGGCCCCGCGCCCAGGGAAACAGTGCGTGTGCCCGGGGGGGCCATGCATGCATTGTACTCCTGGGGCACTGCGCGTGCGTCGTGATATCCGGGATGCACGGCGCACGCGTCGTGGCTCCGGCACATGACACGTGCTGTGCTGCCCGGGGCCCCGCGCATGTGCGGCCCCACCCCCGGAATCGGGCCCTTCGCTCCGGAGAGCCGGCCCTGGCGCCCATATTGAGGTCACAGGCGCAGGTTCAGATGGATACCACCGCGGCATTCGTCAGTCGCGCTGCTCCCCGAGGAACTCTCCCAGTGCAGAGACTACAGGCTGGCCCACCCTTGCTGGGATCCTGAGCTCTGCTCACAGGCAGCGCCCCCCCCCCCCCTCGTGCGGAGAAGGTGAGACGTGCTCCCCCCCCATTCTCCCCCAGGGAGCGCTGATCCCTGGGCCCCCTGTGTGCAGAGCAGGGGCTGTCTCAGGCTGCTCCTTGCAGGGCTGGCTGCAAGTTGCTGCCTGGGGCGGAGGGAAGCTACTAACAGTGCCCAGAGTTTGCAGGGAGTGGGATGCTGGGGGTGGGGCAGCGACATGTGAGGAGCCTGAGGGGAGGAAGCCAGCAGCAGACTGGGGGAGAGGGGGCGGAAGCAGGGGGCTCCGAGGGCAGTGGGGGGGGGGGGTGTGGGAGGGAGGGAGGGAAAGGGCTGCAGGGGGCTCCAGCCCCAGGAGCAGCTGCACCGCAGCCTGGAGGCCTCCCCTCCCCCAGCGAGCCCACCAGTGGCAGCTTACTTTCCAGGAGGGTGAGTGCTGCTGCACTGCCCTGCTGGGAAGGTGGGCGGGATTGAAATTCTTTGTGCGGACCCTAGAGCAGGGGTGGGTGATAATTTGGGGTGGGGGGGCACTCCAAGATTTTGGAAAGTGGTCAAGGGCCACACTTTTCTGTGGAGGAGGTGCGGGGTCTAGGATGGAGGCTGGGTACAAAAGGGCGCACCGGGTAAGGGACTGGGGTGGAGGAGAGGGTGTGAGGTCTGAGAGGGAGTTTGGTTGGAGGGAGGGGTTGTGACCTGGGTCGGGATTGGGGTGCAGGGTCTGGGAGGGTGTTTGGGTGCAGGAGAGGATTCTGGCCTGGGGGAGGAGTGGAGGAGGGGGTACAGGGTGTGGGAGGGAGTTGTGACTTGGGGCAGGGGATGCAGAGGGTTTGGATGGTGACCAGGGGTGGGAGTTGGGGTGCGGGAGGGGCAGGCTCTGGCTGGGAGGCGCTTACCTAAGCATCTCCTGGCCAGCACCCCCAAGGCAGGCTGGGCTTCCTGCCTGCTGCAGCCCCCAATCACTTTGATCTACAGGCTGTTCTTGCCATGTGGCTATCAGCTGGTGGAGGTGGGAAAGGCTTGCGGGGCGGGGCCATCCCCCAGGCCAATCTCTCAGCTCCTATTGGCTGGTTGTTTCCAGCCAATAGGAGCTGAAAGATTGGCTGGGGTCAATTCCTGTTGGCCGGTTCTTTCTGGCCAATAGGAGTTGTGGATTGGTCTGGGGGCGGGGAGATCACAAGAGATCCAGAGCAGAGAGCAGCTGGACTGCGCTTTAAACCCGCAGCAGCTGTGTGCCTGAGTCCTGGCAGGGTGGTCCATGGGCCGTATTTTGCCCAGCCCTGTCCTAGGGGGAACTTAGGCCCTCACCACAGCAGAGCGGGGGTGTAACGTAGTGGGGATTGTATCACTCTTGTAGGCGCTGTATTCACTGTGTATTTGTATTGGATGTGATTCTGCTGTCCTGGGCTGTCCTGTAGTAACCCTGGGTATGTCTACACTTCCCTGCTACTTCGAACTAGCGGGGTTATGTGGGCATACCGCACTTGGAAATGAAGCCCGGGAGGTGAATTTCCCGGGCTTCATTTGCATAAGCGGGGGGCTGCCATTTTTAAATCCCCGCTGCTTCGAACCCCGTGGAGCGCGGCTACATGGGGCTCGAACTAGGTAGTTCGGACTGGGTGCCTATTCCGAACTACCGGTGCACCTCATTTCACGAGGAGTCTGTGCTGCGCTGTCCCCCAATAAACCTGTTCTGCTTTTTGGCTGAGAGTCACATCTGGATGGGGGTGCAGGGCCAGTGACTCCCCCATACTCTGTGACAGGGGGTTGCCCTCCCCTCACCCCCCCATGGCGACATTTCCCATGCAGTTCCTGTCCCTTGCCCTAGCGTGGCCTCTCTGGCCCCTCAGCAAAGAGGTGGGGGACTTCTCCGTATGTGGTGACTTCTTAGTTTGTGAGAGCTGGGTCCAGAACTGGACAAGCCGGAGCCGGGCAGAGGCCCCTGTGATCCCTCCTGGGCACTGCTGGGGGTGGGCCAGGTCCCTGCCACCTGCTCTCCAGGGCTCTGGCCTGCCCATTGACTGCACCAGACAATGGGACTTTCACCCCTTTCCATGGAGAGGCAACTCCACCTCCCAGGAGACTTCACTGCCAGGTGAAGACCTTCCTGCTCTACCTTCTCCATAGCCCAGCTCTGCTCCTTCTGCCGGGCTGTGGCGAACGTACCAACCTCGGTGAGAGGTTGTGCCCTTCTGTGACTTGGTCTCCCTTGTCCCCTCTGGGTGGAGGGTTGCGTGGCCCACGGGAACTGCCTCTCACCTGGGATAGGTGAGATCTTGTCCGGCGGCTAAGCGGCATCCTCTGACCCCCATCAAGTGGGCTTCTTCTGCCACCGCCGAGTGCCCCCTGGGGCATGTGGGCGATCATCCAGCCCCGCCAGGCCTACGATCCAGGAGCGGGCTGCACTCAGCTCTGCACGTGGCTCTTTCCCAGCGGCTATTTCCGGGAGACGATCCGCCAGGACATCCGCAAGGCCCGGGAGATGTACAGCGGCGAGCAGCTGAGCCGGGAGCTGGCAAACATCCAGCAGCGCCTGGACAGCGTGGAGCTCCTCAGCCTGGACATCGTCATGAACCTCTTGCTGTCCTATCGGGATGTGCAGGTGAGCCGGGCCCGTCCCGCACCAAGCGCTGCTTGGGTGCCCGAGGTGGTGCCAGCATGTGGCTCTGAGGAGGTGACCGGCCCGGGGTCACGGACACAAGCTGGCACGAGGCTCCCCAAGGGAGAGCTGGACTCCATGGTGGGTTTCCGGATGTAGCGCTTGGTGAAGGCCCCATCCTCGGCCAGCGGAGTTGGAGCACTTGGGTGTGTCGCTGTCGCTGGCTGCCCAGTGGGCTTTGCTGTCACAGGTGGGGGGCAGCCCTGTTGGAAGAAGGGTGTCCTACAGGACACCGGAGCTCTGCAAGCCCCACCGCCAGCCCTGGCACAAGAGCAGTTTCCTTGGGTGCACCGGGACCGTGGGACGTGTGGCCAGCAGGAGCTGTGACCTGAGTGGCACGGTTTGCCCACCCCACTGCCGAGCCCCCCCGGCACATCGCCCTGCCCCCGGAAAACTCCCGGGGAATGCAGGCGGCAGCCTGCTCTCCCTAAACCCTGGCGTCCCCCGCAGGATTACGATGCCATCATCGCGCTGGTGGAGACGCTGCAGGCCCTGCCCACCTGCGACGTGGCCGAGCAGCCCAACATCCGCTTCCACTACACCTTCGCCCTCGAAAGGTGAGACACCGCCTCGGGGAGCAGCAGGCCCCGCTGCTGGCACCCCTGGCGCCGGGTCACCTGGCGGGGGCGGGGCGGGGTGCGCGGATGCCGGTGCTGGGATGACAGGATCAGAGTTCGAAATCCTCTGCACCAGGCAGGTGCCGACTGGGCTGCGTCAGGGCCAGCGAGCCCGGCCCTGCCCTGCCTGGGGGTAAAAGGGGAGATCAGTCCCCAGGACCTCCTCAGCCTGTCAGGAAGGCGGTGACCCCTGCTGGGCGACAGAGGAGCAGAGCTTGGCCCCGGCTCTCTCTGATGCGCCTCACTGTGCCATGGCTGAGTGCGTGCAATGTCTGGGCAGGCGGAACCAGCCTGGGGACCGGGATAAGGCCCTCTCCGTGCTCCTGCCAGTAGTGGAGCAGCCGGAAGGGGCAGCGCCCGACCTGTACTGCATGTGCGGCCGCATCTACAAGGACATGTTCATCAGCTCCGGCTTCACGGACACGGAGAAAAGGGACCGGGCTTATTACTGGTGAGAGCCAGGCCGGGGGACCTTCCAGCGGGGATGGGGTGGGAGGGTGGTGCTGGGGAGGCTGGGGCGGGGCCCTTGGGCCAGCGGGGTTCTGAGCACAGACACGTAGCTTGTTTGGGGGTGCAGCGGGCAGTGTGGATCTGTGGGTGTCTTTGGGCTTGACTGAGGTCTGGACACCCGAGTCCCCCACTTCGGTTCTTGGCAGGGACAGTGTGAGGCAGATAAACCAAATATATGGAGTCTTCCAGTGACCCTATTCGCGGCAAGTGGATTTTAGAAACCCTCCCCCATGGCACCTTGATTGTCTTAACTCCCCTGGCTTTGGGATTATTGCCCTTTCCCTGCCACATATCACTTGTTTGCTGCCCACCACCCCAGAGGTGGCTGCATTTCAGCCGTGCTGCCTGGGATCCAGCCCGGGGAGTGTTTCGTCGCCGGCGGCTCAGCGTGTTTGAACTCCCCAGGTACATCAAGGCCTTTGATGCCGAGCCGAGCCTCCACTCTGGGATTAACGCTGCCGTCCTACTCATGGCAGCCGGGCACCAGTTTGAAAGCTCCGTGCAGCTCCGGCAGATAGGTGAGTGGCTCTTCCCCTGCCCTGGTGTGCGTGGAAAGCCCCGGGGCCTCCTGCGATTGTCACAGGCTCTCCCTGGGCTCCCGGCGATGGCCCCAGCAAGGGCTGGAGGGGACGTGGGGTTTGTGGGCTTGTCTCTCCTGCACAGTGTGGCCAGGAGATGAGGAACTGGGGGGGAACCTTTGGAATCTGGGGGGACGGGGCCCTGTCTGTCCCGGCTTCTCTCCCCTGCTCGGAGTCCTCAAGTGGCTAGGGAGGGGGAGTTTTGTTTGCTAGAGAGGGGGCCAGTTCTTTGTGTGGGTGGAGAGCCAGGTGTGCCTGGGGGTGGGGCAGTGGGGGGGACACTGTGCCACAGGGGTTTGGGCTGGGGCTGGGCAGTTGGTCAGCAGGATGGGGAAGGTGGATGGGGTGGGCCTGCCTTGCCTTCCGAGGTGGTGAGGAACCATCTCCCCCCCCCCCCCCCCAGGTGTGAAGCTGAGCTGCTTGTTGGGCCAGAAGGGCAGCGTGGAGAAGATGCAGCACTACTGGGACGTGGGCTTCTACCTGGGCGCCTGGATCCTGGCCAACGACCCCAGCAAGGTCATCCGGGCCTCGGAGAAGCTCTACAAGCTCAACGCCCCCATCTGGTAGGGGGCAGAAATATCTCCGCCCGCTCAGCTGCAGTACCCAGGCCTGGGGCGAAGGGCTGTGCTCCAGGAGCGGGGCGGATCAGTGTCTGATGGACTCTCGGGCGGGGTTCAGCCTGGGCAGCTTATGGGGCAGAGATCTCCCATGGGGGGCCCTGCATGGGAGGGTTCGGGTGGGCCGTTGCCTGAGCAAGCTGAGCCGCCCTATGGATCTTTCCCAGGGAACCGCGGGAGAACTTGTCCATCTTGGGCATGTGGGCCACGGTGGGGCTCTGCTGGAGGCTCGTCAGCACCCAGACGCCATTTCCACGGTCGGGCGTGGGAGACAGTAGCACAGGCCGGTGCCCTCCTGCACCCTGCGATCGGTGTGCCGGGAGGTGTGATGGTTGCAGTGTTCCCTGTAAGCTGGGCATTTGTGCAGCCCAGTGCCCCCCCCCCCCCCAGCTGATTAGTAGAGTGCCCACAGCGAGGTGTTGTGTTTCTGTGTGGTGCACATGCCTCACTGAACAGCAAAAAATTTATTCCGCACGTGGATGGAAAAGATTAGAGAGAACTCTGGATGGTCCCCCTGTATAATGAGCAGCCCAGCATGTTACTTCCAGGCCTAAAGGAACTCCAAAAGAGACCCCACGTTTTGCCCCAGAGACCCTCCAGACTTCGGCAACCTTCCCCCACAGCACCGGACAGGCGGGGAGACAGGTGTGCTTCCATCTCTCTCTCCGCCCCGACTCTCGCTGCAGGTACTTGGCCTCTGTCATGGAGACCTTCCTCTTGTACAAACACTTCAAGACCTGCCTGGAGAGCACGGCGCCCAAGCAGGAGCAGGCTGACTTCTGGATGGGCTTCCTGCTGGCGTCCTGCCAGCCCTTCGTGTCCACGGAGCACTGCCCGGTGAGGAGCCCGCTGGTGCGCGGCACGGCTGTCTCGGTACAGTGGCTCCGCGCCGGGCGTCCCGCCGCACTGCTAGAGCGGCCCCTGGCCTGTCGTGTGCCGACAATAAGGGACAGTGCGGGCAGAGTTAGCCCATGTGTGGGGATGTCAAAACACGGTTAAAAACGTAACCGTGTAACCGCTAAAAGTCCCAGCAGGCTCTGCAGCACACAGCGTAAATAAGCTTTATAAGGCAGAGCCTGCTTTGAAGGAGGCTTTGCTGAGGGCTTTTGCCACTAAAGGAGCCCCCCAACCTCCCGGGCCCCCCGTTATCCCAAAGGTGCCAGGTCCAGGTTGGGTGAGGGTGGGGTTGAACCTACGACCTGTGGTTTCTGAGGTGGGAACTAATCCGAGTAGTCGATGGAATTTCCATCGAGTACTTGACCAGTCGATAAGGGGTGGGGTGGGGCTCGCTATCCCGGCTGCGCCTCTGCCTGCTTCAGTCCCCGCTCGCGCCGTTTCCCCACTGCACCGCTACTTCCCCTGCCCCCCTGTAGGTCCGGTGCCGGGGTGGGAGGGGGGGGGACTGGCTTTTAAGCTGGCTCCCCACAGCACCGGCTCCTGCCCCTCCCCCCCTTGCTGCCTTTCACTGATAGTTGGGATGGGGAGGGGCTTGGGCCACACCTGAGGAAGAGTCCAGGTACCACTGCCCTGTCACCATGGTAACAGACCAGACAGGTGGGCAGGGTTTCGATCCCCAGTGCTGCTGAGGCGGGGGATGAAGTGGGCTCCTGGCAGTGGGGGAGGGCAGAGCCTGGGGCCGGCCCTTGGCAGGTTCCAACGTGCCCCAGGGCTGAGGGCAAAGGGGGTTTATCTGGAAGGGATACGGGGGGCTCCTGGGGAGGAAGCAGGATCCTCGTGTGACTGTTGACACTGATAGGGGCCCTCGCCCCCAGCCCTGCCATGGGGTCGCCCACCCTCAGTCCTTTGGGGGTGCAATGGAAGGGGGCAGAGACCCCGCACCAGCTGGGGGGGAGACGAGATCCCACGTCCCTGTCCTCCCAGAGCATCACAGGCTTCTCCCCCACCCTTCCTTTGAATCACCCAGCCCGGGCCCCTGTCGTAGGTAGCTGGGATCGCAGGCACCTCTGGCCTAGCGGCTCCCTGGTCTGCCAGGCATGGGACGGGCTGTGGGGGGAAGATGCCCTTGGGCTTCCCTTCCCCCCATTGTGTAACTGCCTTATGCTTGCACCAAGGTGCCTCCCTGTGTCACCAGTGGTCTAGATCCAGTGCAGCCCCTGGTGCACAGCTGGGGCAGGGGGCAGGCTGGGCTGAGGCATCGGGGAGTGCCCTGCAGGAGCCGGCTCCCCCCTGTCCGGTTGTGGCACAGATTTGGGGGGCCCGGCGGGGGTCCATTCTCTCTGGCCATACCAGCCCTTCCACTGCCCTTGAGCTCTGGCCCAGGTGTCTCTGGATGGGCCCATGAGCTCAGCGAGCCTTTCCCAGAAAGCTAGGACATCTTCCACCCCTGATGCTGCGTCCAGGGAGGTCTACCCCTCCCATAACTCTCTCAGCAAGCCCGGGGGTCTATCCTTCAGCCTCCCTCTCCGCCTCCCTTCCAGGTGCTGATTCTGGAGCTGACCAAAGTCCTGCAGCCCGCCCAGCTGATCGTGTGCCACGGCCAGGCTGAAAAGTCGGTGACGCTGTGCCATGCCTGCCCCGTGGAGGAGGTAGGGCAGCACGGAGCCCCGGAAGCAAGCCCATCCCTTTGCTGTCCCCAAGCCTGATGAGTTCCCAGGCTCCGGTTGCTCGTGCCGTGTTTGATGGGGTTTATTTTCCCCCTAGAGAGGGATCTCCAGCTGGACCTTTCCGGCGTCCTCCATCCGTGGAATCAGGTGAGGAGTTCATCTCTTGGGGTAGCCTCTCCGTTGGCCTCAGCACTCCCTGGTTGGCCTGCGTCCACCTGGAAACCGTCTCTGCATCCCCTGGAGAGCCTTCTTCCCCGGCACCCTCTTTGCGCGGGTGAAGTATCCATCCTGGTTCTCATGCCCAGGGCTAGCGGGGAGCTCATGGGTAGGCCTGGCAGGGAGTAGACCGGGCTCCCCCAGCTGACTGCCTGTCCCTGAGTGGGTCCCTTGGCAGGCGTTCCGACTCCCCAGCGGCAGATGGCTCGAGGGGCCTGCCCATAGGCAGGGGGTGGGCAGCTGGGGAGGTCCTGTGAGGGGGGCCTGTGCCGAGCCGTGGGGCGGAGCAGCCCTTGAGGGGGTTCCTGGGCTGGTTCCTCACTGCGGGGCCCGACCCCCCCCCTCTCCCCAGCATCTCCAAATGCGACGAGCGCTGCTGCTTCCTCTACGTGCTGCACACGGCTGAGGATTTCCAGCTGTACTTCCCTACCCAGCACCACTGCCGCTGGTGAGCTGGGGTGCAGGGGCGGGGGAGGGGCAGGGGCAGACACACCCTCCCCAACACCGTTGCCGCTGGTGGGGGAGGGGCAGAGACCCCCAACACCACTGCTGCTGAGTGGGGGTGCTGGGGTGTGTTGGAGGTCGGGTGGGGGGGAAGGATCCACCAATGCCGCTGGCGCTGGGGGGAAGGAGCAGAATGGGGAGGCAGAGGGGCCCCCTAGCAGCATGGTGCTGAGAGCCTCGAGGTTCTGTCCCCTTGCCAGGGGAGGAGGAGCAGCTGCTCTGGGCTGTGGCTGAAGGGCGGGCAGACAGGCAGGGAGCTGCTGTGGGAGGCCGGAGCCGGAAGAGGGGCAGCTATCAGGTGATGCCCTCTCTGGCTTGGGCCCTGCCCCATACGTGGCATTGCTGCGTCTGCCTGGGGGCAGGTGCATGGCTCAGCGCTCACCCTGGGAGCCCCCCCAGAGGGCCAGGCAGCGGGGCCGTGCCCAGGCAAGCTCTCCCTTCTCTGGCGGCAGGTTCTGCGAGCTGATTCACTCCTTCGTGGCAGAGCTGACACCGGGGGGCGAGGAGGTGGGTGCCAGCTTGGATGAGGAGCTGGAGGTGAGTGCCGGGCGGGCGTGGGCCCTCACTCCAAGCGCATCGCTGGTGGGACGGTCGGGAGCAGCCCTTTCCTCTTGCATCAGCCCCAGGGCGCGGTGCAGGGGGCAGCGTGCGTAGCCAAGCGGGTTTGAGCGCGACCCCCAGCCTCAGGGCGCGGTGCAGGGGGCAGCGTGCGTAGCCAAGCGGGTTTGGGTGCGACCCCCAGCCTCAGGGCGCGGTGCAGGGGGGCAGTGTGCGTAGCCAAGCGGGTTTGAGCGCGACCCCCAGCCTCAGGGCGCGGTGCAGGGGGCAGCGTGCGTAGCCAAGCGGGTTTGAGCGCGACCCCCAGCCTCAGGGCGCGGTGCAGGGGGGCAGTGTCCGTAGCCAAGCGGGTTTGAGCGCGACCCCCAGCCTCAGGGCGCGGTGCAGGGGGGCAGTGTCCGTAGCCAAGCGGGTTTGGGCGCGACCCCCAGCCTCAGGGCGCGGTGCAGGGGGGCAGTGTCCGTAGCCAAGCGGGTTTGGGCGCGACCCCCAGCCTCAGGGCGCGGTGCAGGGGGGCAGTGTGCGTAGCCAAGCGGGTTTGAGCGCGACCCCCAGCCTCAGGGCGCGGTGCAGGGGGCAGCGTGCGTAGCCAAGCGGGTTTGGGTGCGACCCCCAGCCTCAGGGCGCGGTGCAGGGGGGCAGTGTGTGTAGCCAAGCGGGTTTGAGCGCGACCCCCAGCCTCAGGGCGCGGTGCAGGGGGCAGCGTGCGTAGCCAAGCGGGTTTGGGTGCGACCCCCAGCCTCAGGGCGCGGTGCAGGGGGCAGTGTGCGTAGCCAAGCGGGTTTGGGTGCGACCCCCAGCCGCTCTGACAGTGCTGTGGTCCATGCAGTACGACTACGAGTACACGGAGACCGGCGACAGGGTCATCCTAGGCAAGGGGACCTATGGGATCGTCTACGCCGGGCGGGACCTCAGCAACCAGGTGCGCATCGCCATCAAGGAGATCCCGGAGCGGGACAGCAGGTAGGAGCCACGGGGGGGGTCCCTTTATCATGTTTTGGGGTTTAGCCACAGGCTGTCACCCTGAGCGCCCCATAGCTCCCAGCCAGCGGGCGAGCATGCCCCACATGTCTGTGTGTGGAGCAGCCCTGGGGCTGCCCCTCCAACATTTGCAGTCTGCTGGTTTCACCCCACTCTGGCCTGCCCCTGCTCTGGTTCCTATTAGCCAGGGACCCCAGCCCGGCCCACACTTCCCCCAAGCATCCTTTCTCGGGAGCATGCAGAGGTGCCTCGCTCCTCCAAAGAGAAAAGCCCGGCAGCTGGCAGCTTTCACCGGGTTAATGATCCCTCCACGGCCAGCGCAGCACTTGGCTGATTTGGAGTAGCAGTGAAACAAGTGAGTGTTACCCAGAGTCTGGGGGCCTTTGCCCCCTTTTCTAGGCCAGGGACTTCGGCGATGCCGTCTCCTCCAAGTGCCCTGCTGCGCAGAAAGGCGCCAGGGAGTCATGGAGAAAGCTCCATGCTGCTTTCTTCTCTGCCAATGCTTCCCGTGATGCACACAGATCTGTCCTGTGATTGCCCCTGCCCGGAGACATTGGCTTTTCTTTTGTCAGGAAACAGCCTGTTTCCCCATCCCCAGCTGGGTCTGGTTTGAACTAGGGATGTCTGAGTGTAATACATGGGTAGCCAATAAGCACGAGTTTGTTCATTACCCAAGCGGTTACACGCGGCTCCCGGTCCGGCTCCCAGAAAGCCAGCTGCTGCCACTGTACCAGGGCGTTCAAGGGCATCCGCTGTATCCGAAGCAGCAACAGGGCGCAGCAGCCAGCTCGCCAGAAGTGGAGCAGCAGGTTGGAGACAGTACTCACCGGGAGCTGGCTTAAAAGCTGGCTCCCGGGGAGCTGGCTGCCGCTCCAGGCTGCAAGTGCGTGTGACCACTGAAATTTTTCAGCAATTACAGGGTTAGCCCATTACCCGTATTTTAACATCCCTTGTTCGAACATGTTTTAGTCCCATATTTCCTGCCCCTCTGGGTGTTTACCATACACTCCTCACGCAAGAATAACTGAAATCGGGGTGTTCCTGGTTTTCTGATGGCACCTCACACGACCCCCGTTGGGTACAAATCCCACATGCGTGTGCTGGGGTGTAGCTGAAGCTCCTTGCCCTCCAGGTCTCTAGGAAAGTCAGGGTCCCCAGCAGCATGGCGATCCAGTAGGGTTGCCAGATGCTTCCCAAACATGGAAAGAAATAGGTTGAGCAAAAAAAAAGGATTGCTGTGCCTTTAAAAATTGCTGCGTTCCTCGCTCTCCCTGCCCCCACCAGATGCGGCAGGAAAAGAATGTCCCCGCCGGCCTTCCGTCCAAGAAAAACAAAATACTGGATGTTTTACACGTCCGGTATTTAACCGGACATCTGGCAACCCCTTTGATTGGGGGTGGGGCCGCTGGAGGTGGATGAGTGTGAACAGATGTGCACTCTTGGCGTGCAGGAGTCCCAGTGTGAGCGCACTAGTGTCAGGGTGAGGAGGCTCCTGCCTACTCCTTGGCGTGACTCTCGCGTGTCTTTCCCGTCCTGCTGGGAGCAGACGGCGTTGCGGACTGTGGGCCACTGCAGGCCCCCTGCCCAGCTCTGGAGCAGGAGCAGGCAGGTTTTCACTCCTCTACTGCCTCTGTCCAGGTACTCGCAGCCCCTGCACGAGGAGATCGCCCTGCACAAGCGCCTGCAGCACCGGAACATCGTCCAGTACCTGGGCTCCGTCAGCCAGGACGGCTTCATCAAGATCTTCATGGAGGAGGTGCCGGGAGGTAGGCGGGGCCAGCGCGTCTCCAGGCTGGGAGCTGAGCCTGGGGGTGCCAAGGAGAGAGGCAGGTGAAGCGGTGTCCCCCAGACAGAGCAGGGCACCCCAGCAGGGGACACGCTGACATCCCCACGTCTCGGCTCAGCTGCCTCCTAGCCCTGGATTATGGCCCGGAGTCTGCTAGGGGGATCCTAATGGCCTTGCAGTGCTTCCCCAGACCTATGGTGGCACCTGCCCTGCCCGCGATGCCCCGTGCTGTGCCAGCTCTGGGACTGGGGAGGGGTGGGGCGGACAAGGCTCAGTGGGGTTGTGCCCTGGCATCCCCATCTCCTTCCCCTCCCCCGCAGGGAGCCTCTCGTCCCTCCTGCGCTCCAAGTGGGGGCCCCTGAAGGACAACGAGCCCACCATTGTGTTCTACACCAAGCAGATCCTGGAGGGGCTGCGCTACCTGCATGACAACCAGATCGTGCACCGGGACATCAAGGTGAGGGGGCCTGGTCTCGGCTGCTCTCCCACCCTGGAAAGTCGGGGGCTGGGCTGTTGCAAGCTGAAGTTGCAGGGGGGCCCTGCCTTAGGGGATCAAGCAGTCAGGGGTCCCCAGGCTGCACCCACCCTGCTTTACGGGGCCTTCCCCGGACTGGAGAGGGACGATGGGCTAACCCAGGGACCCCGAACATCCACCACCCCGGGCTGCTCATCTGTGCTGAGTCCCAGGATGGCTTCTAGCACCTCTGTGGTCCCCGTGGGCTGCTCTGCAGAGCTGCTGGTCCCAGGCAGAGCCCCGGGCCTGCCCCCTGCTCTGGGTGTTCGAGCACATCCAGTCTCCCCCCCGCCCCCCATCTCACCTTGCGCCGTGGCTGTGGGGTGGATCCATGGCCCTGCCCCACTGCGGATCCACCCTCGACTCCAGATCAGGACCACGGGAGTGAGGGGTAGGGGAGAGCACATCCCACCTCTAAGCACTCGGCCCTGGGGGGGTCTCTGCAGCTGGGGCCTGGTCTGATGTGTTGAGGTGGGGGGGTCCCTTTGACAGGGAGACAACGTCCTGATCAACACCTACAGCGGGGTGCTGAAGATCTCTGACTTCGGGACCTCCAAGAGGCTGGCTGGGATGAGCCCCAGCGCGGAGACCTTCACAGGTGTGAGGGCCCCCCCAGCCCTGTTGGGTTGCGGCAGGGAGCTCCCCAGGCTGGGCTGTGGGAAGGGCCATTCGCCATCTGCCCCGGCTGGAAGGCGCTGGGGCCTAGGGGCATCCTTAGGTCGTGGCCAGAGGAGAGGAAAGGGTCTGGGAAAGGCTCGCTGGCTGATCTGGGGAAGGGGGAGGGTTCTGGCTTTCCTCAGTCACTCTGGTCTTTTCCAGGCACCCTGCAGTACATGGCCCCGGAGATCATCGACCAGGGCCCGCGAGGCTACGGGAAGCCGGCCGATATCTGGTCCCTGGGCTGCACCCTCATTGAGATGGCCACAGGCAACCCCCCATTCTTCGAGCTGGGCAGCCCTCAGGCCGCCATGTTCAAGGTGACGATGGGGCTCGCTGGTGGCAGCGGGGGCGGGCTCCGCTCATCATGGGGCTGGCGGGGGAGGGGTTATGGCTCCCCCCACACAAAGGGGGCGAGTTTCGCTGCAGCTCCCAGTGGCCGGGGGGGGCCATGCCCCAGTTTGGTTGCCATGGATACCGACTGGCTCCTCATTGGCAGCCACAGCAGGGAGACCCAGGCCGGACTGCGCCGTGGGCCGAGGCCCGTTGGGTGAGGTGGGAGGTGGCTGCCCTGCAGCCTGTGGGGCTAACTCAGTCCTTGGGGTGTGAGCTAAGGGTCAGGCCCCATGCCCGGCTCGGTGGGGATGGGAAGCCAGGCCCCTTTGATGGTTCCCTCCCTCTCCAGGTGGGCATGTTCAAGATGCACCCCGAGGTGCCCGACTGCATGTCGGGGGCAGCCAAGGCCTTCATCCTCCGGTGCTTCGAGGCAGACCCAGACAAGCGGGCGCCCGCCACGGACCTGCTGCAGGATCCCTTCCTGACGGCCCCCGGCAGGAAGAAAGCCAGGAGTCAGCCTGTGCTAGCCGCAGAGGAAGGCACTCCGGGGACAGGTGAGCTGGGAGGGCAGGAGGAGATTAGGGATGGGGGGAACCCTGGGGGCAGGAGGAGGAGATGGGAGGAACCCAGGGGGTAGCAGAAGGAGGAAGACAGCTGGGGGAGGGGGCGGGAGGAGCCCTAGGGGTTAGGGGGCAGGACACGGTATCTTGCTGGGTGGGCTCTGTTCCCTGGAGGAGCTACAGTAACTTGCCCTGTCTCCCTGCAGCCAGCACCCCTGCCTCTGAGCGGGCCCCTGCAGCAGAGGGAGCCAGCGAGGCCAGGAGCCCCTCCTTGCCCTTACAGGCCTCCAGGATGGCTGCCAAGGCAGACAGTGGCCCACTGGCCCGCAGCTCCAGCGAGGTGGTGCAGAGACGCAGCTACCTGGGGTATGGCTTCCCTTCTGGGGCTCGGGAGGAGGCTGTGGGTCTCCAGCCAGGTGTGTAAGGAGGGCACAGGGGGACACTGCAGCCCGATGGCGGCGTTCCCCACTTGTGCCCCCTGGCCGCACCTTGTGGAGGGACAGCCTGGCAGCCCTGTGTCCTCCCCCTCCCCCCATTTATCTCGGGCTGGCTTTCCCCACCCCTCCTGGAGCGGGCCTGGTCTCGGCAGCTCTCCCACACTGGAAAGGCGGGGGCTGGGCTGTTGCATGCTGAAGTCGAAGGCGGGGGCCTGCCTTAGGGGATCAAGCAATCAGGGGGCCCCTGGCTGCTCCCAAGGCCTGCCCCAGCTCCCCCACATGTAGGGCCAGGCCTAATGGGGCAGTGGCCTGGGTTTGTAGGGCAGGGCTTGGGTGACACCTGGTGGCTCTCTGTTGTCACTGCAGCTGAGTGTTATGCAAGTGGGTTCTCATCCAGGCAAGTGGGGAGCACAGACGCCCCTCTCCTGAGCGCCCCACAGTCTGGTTACACTGGGGCGCCTGGCGGGCTCCTCCCTGGGTTCACCCGCTGGCCGCCGGAAGCTGCTGCTGTAGCCAACGGCAGAGGCCTTGGGAGAGAGGTGGAAGGGTTTTACCTCGGGATGCTTGGTCTAGGGCGAGTTGGATTGAATGACAAACCCCCGACTGCTCCCCATGATCCAGTGGCGACCCCCCCAACCCGGGCATCCCTTGCACCCCAGGAGAGGGGCTGCAGCGCACTGAGGGGGATGTCCCGAGTCTCCCTGCCCCACCAGCCCAAAGCGGCTGCAGTGCTGTGGGGCGGCTCCCCTCGGGCATGTGAATTCCTGGGGCCGGGGGTGAGAGGACTGGCCAAGCTGCTCATGGTTCCCCTCCTCCATCCCCCCAGCGCTCCGGAGGTGCGTATCGCAGGGGGCTCGGAAGGGCAGCGGAGCTGGGTGCCCCAGGAGCCCTGCCAGGGACACCCCTTCCCACCCCAGGCTCCTCAGTCCTGGATCCTCCCCACATGCCCCAACTTCACTGCATGTCCTTGCTGGTCCTGTGTCCCCCCAGGGCTCCCGAGGAGCCAGCTGGCTTGGACGGCAGCAGCTCCCCCGTCCCGGAGGAGAGCAGCGGCATGTTCCTGCTGAAGAAGGACAGCGAGCGCAGGGCCACCCTGCACCAGATCCTGACGGAGGAGCAGCCCAGCATCGTGGCTGCCTTAGAGGAGGCCCAGAGCCAGGTCAGTGCTGGCCCCACGAAGGCTCGGCGGCCAGTCTGAGCTGCAGCGTGTGGGCCCGGCCCCTCTCCTGGGTGGGGCAGACAGCACGCGGCTCAGATCTCTCCAGTGCAGGTCCGGATCTGTGCGCCCTGTGCTGGACTCCGGGTACTCACAGGGAGCAGAGACAGGCCTGGTGCCCCCAGCTACAGTGTAGCCTGGTCATGGAGTGGAGGCTCTCCAGGAACCTTGTGGCCTTTGTGCTTTTCCTGGGGCCTGTAACGTAGGACCTCTGTCCGCCCTAGTGTGTCCGAGACTCCTCCGCCCATTCAACCTTGCCCCGGGGTCACATGGCAGCTTCCTGAGCACGGCACGCTTGGGCCCCGGGCAGGCGTGGGAGCCGCTTTGCTCTGGCACCCGCGGATTGAGCCTTGCCCCCTCCCCGCTCAGAGCTGGGAAGGAGCCAGGCTGCCCTCGGAGCACATCGCCCAGCTGGTGTCCTGCCTCAGGAGCTACATCCGCTCCCCCAGCCGCCGGCAGCTCGGCCAGGACCTGCTGGAGCTCCAGGCCCTGCTGCAGGTGGACTGCCTGAGCCTTCACCACGTGCAGGTGCCGCTCTTCAGCTTCCAGGACACGGTGAGTACTCAGCCCTTCCCAGGGGCTGCTGGGCCGGGCCACGTCTCCCTCCCCGCCCCACGTGCTGGGTGTCCGCTACCTTGAACTCCTCATTGCTGGCCTGGGCAAACCACTGGTGGGTGTGGCCAGTGAGCAGGGGGCGGGGCTCCTGTAATCCCACTGGGGAGTGGCCGCTCGGTGGGGCCTGCGGGGCAGGGTCTCAGGCTGGCTCCTTCCTCTCCCCTCCCGGCAGGTGAAGCAGCTTCTGCGGCGGCACCAGATCAAGCCACACTGGATGTTCGCCCTGGACAACCTCGTCGGCCAGGCCGTGCAAGCGGCTTTCACCATCCTGGTGACAGGTGCGTCCCGGGAGGAGGGGCAGGGGATGGTTCGCTGGCCGCTGGCTCTGGTTCTGCTCGGATCCAGCCCATGGGGAATCGGGCCGACGGGGGGCGGCTGGGTTCCTAGTGGAGCGGCAATGGATTGGCGGTGGGGGGGACCAATCGGAGTCCTCTGGGATGCTGCTACGGTGGCTCTCGTCTATAGGGACGGAAGCAGGAGGCTCCTGGCCAGGCCCAGCGCTCTCCACCCCCCTCAGCTGGCAAGTCCCATGGAGCTCTGTGCCTGAGGCTGCCGGGCATGGCCCTCTCTGGCTGCAACGGGGAGACTTGCCCCAGGAAGCCAGGGGCACCTGCCTGGGCACAAGGGCATATAGCCCCAGGGGAAGAGAGGCAGCCAGATGCTTCTGCTCGTCCCAGTGCCGCTGCCTTCCCCACAGGGCAGCTGGGGGGCAGCACAGACCCCTGGGGTCCCAGTGCCTGCAGGCAGCCCTCGTGCTCGCTGCCCTCTGCCCGCCATCCCTATCCCAGGGCAGCCACCTCCCCGCTCACCTTGCTTCTCCTGGCACGCCCAGAACTCCGGGTGAAGCCGCAGCAGCGCCTGAGCCAAGCCCACGAAGGGGGCAGCGAAGAGGAGGAGGAGGAAGAGCCGGAGGCACAGGGAACGTCTCCTTCCCAGAGCCAGCCCAGTGTGGGGAGGGGCAGCGAGGAGACCTCAAGCTCTGGTATCGGCACCAGCACCCAGCAGGGCTTCCATCCCCCCCTGGCGAACTCCCTGCCACTCGTGGTGGAGCTCAGCCACCTCCGCGCAGAGACGGGCAGGTAGGAGCGCCCAGCTGCTCGGCCGGGTGGAAGGGAGCCAGCTGGGCCCAAGTGGTCAGCCTGGTACCCCCCAGGTACCAAGAGGGCACCCCCCACAGCCGCTCTCCTGGCTGGATCCGCACACCAGGTGAGGCCACGTCCCCAGGCCCACGGCGTTTGGATATTAGGATCCACGCTCTCAGCCGTGGCTCTGTAGGATGGCTGCCCAAGCTGGGGGGCAGGAGTGTGGGGATACAGCAAGGGCCCTCCCCCAGCGTGGCCCTCCATTCCCAGCCCCTCTGCCTTGTCCCCCCTGTGCGTGGCAGGCTGCTGGCGGTGCTGCTGGAGAAGGAACAGGAGTGGCAGAGGCAGCTGCACAGGGCGCTCCGAGCAATGGAACGGGATGCCAGGGTTCTGCGAGGATCCAAGCCCCTAGGTGAGTGGGGCTGGGGCTGGGGCTGGGGCTGGCCGGGAAGGGCAGGGCTAGAGGGAGATGGGCGTCTCTCCTTGGGTGCAGAGGGATCTCCCTCCCAGCTGACCACACCTCTGTGTCGGGGAGGGGCTGGGTTTGTCTCCCTTGGGCCACGTGGGCGGAGCCCTGAGAGGCGGGGGCGGGGGGCACAGCAGGTCCTGGAGCAGAAAGTGCCCAGAGCGGAGCTGGCTGTGAACCCTTCTGTCTGCACAGCCTTGGCCGCCCACCCCCAAGGGCCGCAGCAGGGGGCGGTGGACGTCCTCCTCGTTGACTGGTTACGGAGCCACGGAGCCGATGAGGATGCAACCCAGACGGTATGTCCCCTGGGCCATGTGGGCTGCCACGTCACCGCTCGGCCCAGGGGCCTGGGGCCAGCCCTGCGCCCCGACGATGGGTTCGGGGCTGCCGCAGGCTGGCTCCAGCAGGACGGCTCCTGCCCTTCTCCTCCGGCTCCAGCTCATTCCCCGGCGCTGGGGAAACTGGCTTCTGCAGGGTCCTGCTCTCCAGTGTCAAACCTGCCTCCATTTTCCCTCCCTTCCCCTTGGAGCCAACAGGCCGGCCCCCTCCTGCCTCTGCTTGCAGCTTCCCTCGCTGACCAGCTCCACCGCCTCCTTTCTCCCCCAGCTCCTGCAGCACAGCTTCACCCTGCCCGACCTGCTGACCTGTGCCACCCGTGACGACCTGCTCTACACCGGCCTCCGGTACGGCCAGGCTGCTGCCCAGCCCTCTTCCCCGGCCCCGAGGGCCTGTCCCTCCCAGCATAGGCGTGGGGGGAGGGGGGCTCTTCCATTCTCACCAGGAGCCTGAGCTCACTGCCCTGGGTGGGTTTTGCAGCAGCATGGCCGGGAAAGGCCCTGCGCTGAGGGGATGGGGCGCTTCAAGACCGTCCCCTGGGCCCCAGATGGGGGGAGGCCACCTTGAGGGCGTTTGCAGCCAGTGCAACGCGGGGCCGGAGCCGGGGGCCTGTCTCACTCCTCTGTCTCTCCCTGCCAGAGGGGGGCTGGTGTGCAGGCTATGGGGAGCCATCCAGGAGCACCGGGACTCCCTCGCCCAGTCGGCGCAGCGGGAAGCCGAGTGAGAGACGGGCCAGCCGGAGCTTCCCTGGAGGATCAACCTCACCCTGTCACACCGGGCGGCCGAGCTCAGCTGGAACTGACCGGTGGGCTGCCCCCTTCGCTCTCAGCCCCCTGGCTGCACCGCCTCTGCCCTCAGGTGGCTCCTGCCATCGCTCTGCTGGGCACGGTGACCCGGAGCAGCCTCACGCCCACAGCTCTGCCTGACCCTGGGCCCACGGCTCATAGCAATGGGGGCAAAGGGGACCGTCGAGCCTGCCCATTGCGCTTGTGAGCCCCCCCCAGGAGGAGCCCAGGCCGGCTTTGCAGGACAGAGAGGAGAATGCTGCAGCAGGGCACTGGGGCTTTGCTAACAGGACGGCCTGACTCCCAGCCGCTCACCTACAGCAGGCAGAGGAGTCCCCAACGCCACAATAAACAGCCTCCCAGCTGTGCCTCCGGCTGCTTCCTCTTTTGGGCAAAATGGGGGGAGCCCCTGTAAATGGAATTAAGTTCCCTCCACTCTCTGGGGTGGCAGGGCAGGCTGGGGCCCAGCTCAGGCTGGCATCCTGCTCCCTTGGCCAGGGAGGCAGCACCCCCCTTGGGCTGCCTAACCCCTTTTCCCCCAGTGGCCAGCTCTGCTTCTGGCAGCCCCTGCCCTGTGCCCAGGGCGAGGGCAGAAGGCGGATGCGTGCCCCTCCTGGCACCCTACTCAAATCCAACTCAGCCCCATCAGCACGACTCTCCCCCAGCCCGGCCGCTCGCGCCCGGGGTTTATTTTCTGTACAGTCTCTCAGGCCGAGGCCTGGCCCAGCGGCTCCGTTCCCCTCCAGGCAGCAATCCGCCCAGGCCCAGCAGTTCGGCAGCTGCCCCATGGACCAGTGGGCTCACAGTCCCCAGGGGCCCGAGTTCAGCCAGCGCCGGGGGAGGGGGTGCGTGTGCTAAGTCCGAGGAGTGAGGTTCGTCCGCAAGGGCAGCAGGGCCTCCACCCACTGCAGGGGCTGCTCCAGCAGGCTCTCCCAGACGTGCCGCTCCTCCTCCGTGGAGTCCATCCACGCCACTGGGAGCCTGTAGCTGCTTCCTGCGGGATGACAAAGCGGCTGCGTGAGGGGCTGGGCAGGGCAGGGGGTGTCACATCCTCCCCTAACCTACCAGCCTCCCTGCGCTAGGGGACGGCCTCCCCCCTCCTCATGCTGCTTCTTCCAGCCCCCTCCAGGGGCCAGGCCTAGCCTGGGCGACTGACTGGGCAGAGAGAACAGGGACGGGCCTGGGCTGGGCTGGGCTGTTCTGCCCTGGGAAAGCCCCGGAAGTGTTGGAAGGGGGTGAGGGCTTTAGGGAAGCAGCAATGGCTATAGGATGGGGACACCCCAAAGGTCAGGGTCCTGCCAGTACCCCCCTCAGGCCTCCCTCCCCTGCCTCGCAGGCCCCATCTGCCCCCCGGGGCTGTCTAACAAGGGCACCAGCTGCCACAGCCAGGGGCCGGGTGAGGCATTGGCGGCCCGGCGCCTGCTCACCTGTGCCCAGGCTGAGCCGGATGCCGCCCAGCTGCTGCTTGGCGAAGGTCTCGTGCTCCCAGAGGGTGAACTCGGCGCAGGCCTCGCGCAGGTCCTTGGCCTGGAAGCCGTCGTACACCATGGTGTGGTTGAACAGGGGGCTCAGGCTCCGCTTCACCACCCGCGTCTTCTGGCAGCTCGTCTTGCTGTCGTCGGGCAGCACGTAGCTGAGGGGGAAGCGCAGCCTGAGGCCGGTGCAGCCGGCGGGGGGGAGACTGTGGGGCTGTTCCCTGGCACCAGAGCCAGGGGGGCAGGACGAAAGCACCAGGCTGCAGAGCTGGGGGGGACGGAAGGCGCTCGGCTGCTCTGCCCTGTGGCCCCAGAGCTGTTGGCAGGAGCCCAGCTGGGGGACGGGGTGGCTGAGGGGCTGGCGTGACGTGGGAGCGGACAGCAGCAACCCATAGACCTATCCCATGGTTTCTGCAGCAGCCAGCCGGGGCCTCCCCTTCCGCCCTTTACAGTGGGGCTCTGGCACGCCCCTGCCAGCCTGTCTCCCTTTGCCCCCTGGGCACAGAGCCTACCCCCCCCCCCTTACCATTGAATGAAGGAATCCATGGTGCCGCTCCGGATGGGAATGAGGCTCTGAGCTGCCTTCACCCAGATGTGCAGCTCCCCTGTGGGAGGGAGCCCTTCCCCTGGAAGAGAGACAGGGGGCGCTTGGAGGGAGCGGGGCAGAAGTACCCCCCATGGGGGGGGGGGACAACACCGCTGGGGCAGTGAGGAGTGCCTTGGGCCCCTGGGCTGGGGGGGGAGCCCCAGCTCCATACAGGCCCGGGTGAGAGATGACAGCACCTCTGGCCCTGGGGCTGCAGCGGGAGAGGCAGTTCCTCTGACCCGGGTGGGGCAGGGCCTAGAAAGGGCCCCTTGAAAAGTGGCCAGATGTTTCCTTGGGTCTGCAGTGACCCTTCCCCAGGGCCCCGGGCTGCCGCCCACAGCAGAGGGGTGCAAGGCCCAGCGCAGGTGTGAGCACGGTTCCCGCGCGGGGCTGGCCCAGGGACGCAGCTGCCACTTGCTTCACAGTCCCCCCCCCCCCCAGTGCTCCAGTGGGGGGAACAACGGCCTGCAGAGGTTGGGGAGGGGCGGGTAGGATGCCCAGATCTCACCTTCAGCGCCAGGGGGGATAAACTTCAGCGCGAAGTGCAGTTGGCCTCTGCTGGCCAGAACGTCCGGCGAGACCCGCGTCTGGGGGCAGGAGCAGAAGCAAAGTCAGATGGGGAGGCCTCGGGGAGGGGGCGGGGCGCAGGAAAAGACCTTTGGATGCACCTGTTGGGGGGGGGGGGGGGCTTAACGATCCCAGCCAGGTTCCAGGGGCTGGCAGCTGGCAGGCTCGCTTGGCAGGTCCTATGGTAACGGCTGCGCGTGCGCGGCCTGTGGCAGGAGCCTGCTGGCTGGGGGAGGGGGAATATGCCTCCTGGCCGGACGTGGCTGGGGGAGAGGGGCTGGTGCTGCTGGCGGAGGGGGAGTAGGGTGTTTGTTGGAGGCCCCTCACCCTGGGCTGCAGGTTGAACCATGCTGGGCCTGTGTTGCTCCAGTCCCAGGTGCTGAGTGCCAGCTCCACCTCCCCCATGAAGAGGTTACGTCCCAAGGAGTCGTGGTGCCAGACCGACAGGTTCAGGATCCGGCCCTGGAGATCCACCTTCTCGATCTTGTACTGCCGGGCGAGAGAGGATGCTGGGAACAGCGGTTCCTAGTGGGCAGCGCTAAGGTGTCCCCTGGCCCCAGCCCTCCACTGTGCTAAGCAGATTCCCTTATGGGGGTGTACACCTCACCCCCGACTCCCAGGCCAGCTCAGCCCCCAGCTGCTGCCCCCCTGGAGCGGCTCACAGTGAGCCACTGCCCAAGGGACCAAACCTCCAGCAGCTACCGGGGCCAGGCCCTTCGTAAGCGTAACCCCCCCCCACTCACACTTCCCCAGCCTCCCACACCATCCACCTCCCCTCGCTGCCCCTTCTCCAGGGGTGATGGAGAATCCCTAAGACCAGCGATGCCAGCTGCTCTTGGCCAAGTCCCTAGGTTCCCATGGGCCCCTCCACCCATAAGCCTGCCCCACTCCCAGCCCCCTGCTCACCTTGAGTGCCTCGTTGAAGACGGGATCCAGGCTCCGCTTTTTGACAGCCGTTTTGCGCTTGCTGTGGTTGGACTTGTCGGGCAGGAGGTAGCTCTTGACGTACCTGGGGCAGGGAGCATACGCTGATGTCAGGGGCGGGGGGGGGACACACCAGGGCTCTGCCAGTGTAGCTATGGCCGTTAGGGGTTGGCTCCTTGCTGCTGATCCAGTTAGCCCAGGGCACCCGCGTATGGTCGCAGGGCTGAGTCGAGTGGAGCCCTGCGGCTGGCCAGCTGCTCGGCCAAGCGGTGGCGGGCATTCCCTGGGAACTCCTGATGGGGGGGTAGGGCGAAGATAGGCCCACTTCTCATGGCAGGGATCCCACCTACAGCTGGGGTGCTGGGGCCTGATGCAAGTTATGGAAGGATCAGCGCTAGCAGAGAGTTAGGCCACTGGCTAGAGAATCACAGACCTGGAAGGACCCTCGCGCGGGCTCCTAGGCCAGCCCCCTGCCTCACAGCAGGACCAAGCACCATCTAGCCAGCGGTGCCCAACCGTCTCAAGCGTATGGACCCCTTTTCACTTATTAAAATTTCACTGAGCCCCCCCCCCTTCCTGGGGGAGAAAAAAAAGAAAAGGAAAGAAAGGAAACGAAAAGGATCGGGCCCACGTTCCTTATTTTTAAACTTTCCACGCCCCCCCCCCCCGCAGTACCATTGCAGACCACTAGGGGGTCCAGGGACCATCGCTTGGGAACCACTGATTTAGACCATCCCTGACAGGTGTGTGGCTAAGCTGCGCTTAAAAATGTCTTATGATGCCAAGTCCACACTCTCCCTAGGTCATTTATTCCAGGGGTTAACCACCCTGACAGGTAGGACGTTTCTCCTAGTGTCCAACCTAACCCTCCCTTGCTGTAATTTGTGCCCATTGCCTCTCGGCCGATCCTAGAGGTTAAAGAGACGATTTTTTTTCTCCCGCTTCCTTGTAAAATCCTTTAGTTACTTGAAAGCAGTGATGTCCCCTCTCAGGCTTCTGTTTTCCAGACTAAACAAATCCAATTCTTTCACGCTTCCCTCGTCTATCTATAGCTAGAGCTATAAGAGCGCTTGTGCATCTGTCTGTCTGTCCATGAGGCCTTTCGTCTGTGAGTGCATGTGTTCAAGAACGCCTCCTAAAAGGTAAGAGCTAGGCCCACCAAATTTGGGCTGCAGCTTCCTCTTTAGCCTAGGCTATGTCGAGACTGGCATGATTTTACGCAAATGCTTTTAATGGAAACGTTTTTCCGTTAAAAGCAGTTGCGGAAAAGAGCGTCAAGATTGGCACGGATGATTTTCCGCAAAAGCACTTTTTGTGGAAAAGCGTCCGTGCCCATCTAGACGTGGTGTTGCGCAAGAAAGCCCCGATCGCCATCTTCGCCATCGGGGCTTTTTTGCGCAAAACAGTTTTCAGCTGTCTACACTGGCCCTCTTGTGCAAAAGCATTTCCGGAAAAGGGCTTTTGCCTGAATGGGAATGTCAAAGCATTTGCGCAAGAAGCACTGATTTCGGACAGTAGAACATCAGTGCTTTTGCGCAAAATCAAGCGGCCAGTGTAGACAGCTGGCAAGTTTTTCTGCAAAAGCGACTGCTTTTGTGGAAAAACTTGCCAGTCTAGACGCAGCCCTAATGTCATGCAAGGTCAGGGTTTGCAAGCTCAGTGGTCATATGCTCTTCAATGACCTCTAGGGGCCTCCAGCACAGGGGACTGTTGCTCTGCAGAGTGACCAGCAGGGGGCAGTCGCACCAAGACGAGAGCGGCCAGCTAGGGCCAATGTTGCTGGCCACAAGTGGCCCCCCCTTGCCCCAAACCCTTCCTCCCTGGCCCTCAGCCCCAGTGCCAGATTGCGGAGGAGCCCTGCTGCTCACTGGCCCCGCCACAGCCCCCTCCGCCCCCCAGAAGTACTGCTGGGGCTGGTGAGCACAGCCTCCCTCCCCCTGAGGAGCTGCTGGGGCCAGCCCAGCCCCCCTGAGAAACCTCCCCTGAGGAGCGGCTAGGTGGTACAGGTCTGCCCCCCTCCCCTCAAGAGCTGCCTCCTGGAAGAGCCCCCCAGACCTGGCAGCCTCCTGCCCTGAATCCTGCACTCCCCATGCCCTGAGCTCCCTAACACCTCACCACCTGTCCTGAGCCTCCCACACGCCCCCGCCCGCTGCCCGGGCTCCTGCACCCTCCACACCACCAGCCCCTGCCTGAAGAACCAGAGCACGGCCGCCTAAGCCGCCTACTAGCTCATGTTTTCTAGCCCTTTCATCATTTGTACAGCGCTTCTCTGTACTTGAGCCAATTTGTCCATAGGATCCTAGGGCTGGAAGAGACCTCAGGAGTCATCAAGTCCAGCCCCCTGCCCAAGGCAGGACCAAGCCCAACTAAATCAACCCGGCCAGGGCTTTGTCAAACTGAGACTTAAACACCTCTAGGGTGGAGACTCCATCCTCTCCCTAGGGACCCATCCCAGTGCTTCCCCACCCTCCTAGGGAAATAGTGCTAGAAATGTAGCCGTGTTAGTCTGGTGTAGCTGAAATAAAAAACAGGACTATCTAGGGAAATAGTTTTTCCTAATATCCAACCTAGACCTCCCTCACTGTAACTTGAGACCATTGCTCCTTGTTCTGCCATCCCTCACTACTGAGAACAGCCTCTCTCCAGCCTCTTTGGAACCCCCCTTCCGGAAGTTCACATCTTTCCTGCACTGTGGTGCCCAGAGCTGGACACAACGCTGCAACCCCTCCCAGCCTGATACCATCTCTGCATCATCATCTAAACCACCGTTGTCGGCTCTGCGAAGGCCAGCTGCGGGGGCAGGGCAGGCAGTGAGCCCTGGTCTCTGCCAGGGCGGGTAACAGGCAGCAAAGAGAGACCTGGTCCCCAGTCTGCAGGGAGAGCTAGGACAGAGCCCCGATCCCGCAGAGGAGGGGGGAAGGTTTCAGGCTAAAGCCACATGGGCCCCAGCGGTGGCGTCCCTGCTGGGGCAGGGAGGGGCGCGCCATGGGGCGGGCAGGCTGGCCAACAGAGGATGAGCAGAAACCCGGCAGCCCCTTCCACCTGGCAGGGCCATCCGGGCCCAGTCACATCAGGCCGGGCGAGCCGACCCCCGTCCCCCTCCCCTGCCGCAGCACTCACGGGTCCGATCTCTGCTTCTTGGCCGCAGCCAGGTCCCGGCACTGGATGACCTGGATCTGCAGCTCCTTCTTCCTGGCCTCGTACTGCAGGGAGAACTGGATGCAGCCCTGCACCTCCACCTGCCCCACGTCGCTGTCGCTGTACAGGCTCATCATGCTGCCGCTCAGCTGCAGGCAGGGACGGGCAGGGGGGTGGGAGAGAGATGGTCAGACTGAGCGGGTGGGGAGGGTGCCCCAGAGACAGAGAGAGGGTGAAACGTGAGCAGAGACAGGAGGGAGGGAGGGGTCCAAGACATGCGCGGGGGGGGGGGGGGTCCAAGCTGGAACCATGTTAAGGACCCACTGACACACAGGCAAAATCCTGCATCACTCCTGACCTATCAGCTGCATGGCCCCTCGCACAGTCAAGGGACTATCAGATGTCATGGCAGCGGCCCTGCCCTCTACCTCAGTAGGCTTCAGAGTACACAGGGGCCCAATACCCACCCCTCCCCCGCAACTGCCAACCACTGATTGGTCGAAACAGCTTTTCAGCCAATCCTCTGCCCCAATGGCCAACAGCCTTTCTCCTTGGCCCTCGTCTGCACCCCGGCCCTCAGCCCCACCCCCACCCCCAGCCCTCACCTCCACCTCCTGCCCTCAGCCCCATCCCCAGCCTTCAGCCCCACCCGTGGCCTTCAGCTCCACCTCTAACCCCACCCTCGGGCCTTGGCCCCACCTCCCACTCTCAGCCCCCCCCCCGCTCCCGCTTGGCCGTACCGTGGATGAGCTGAGGCTGGACACAGAGGAGCTCATCAGTTTATTCCCGGGGCCCGCACTGTTGTTCTTCAGGGGTGACCCCTCACTGGCTTCCTGGCTGTTCTGCCGGGCCCCGTTAGTCTGGGGAACACAAAGCAAACCAGGCCCCAGTGAGACGTGAGCCGGGAACCGCCCTGCTCCACACCAGCCCCAGCCAACGCGGGGCCCGGTGAGCCCAGGGAGTGGGGCCAAGCTAGCGCAATGGCCCAGCCAGTCTGGCTGCCCACCTCCACCACCTCCTCAGGATGTTTCGGGAGCGGGCGTGCGCCCTGAAGAGCACCCGATGGGACGTTGGTTAGTAGCTCACGGGGTCCTGCCTGACCCAGCCCGTGCCTGGCAGCAATACGGCCGGGAGCTTTGCCCACCCTGGTGCTGGGTCTGTTCTGGTTTGGAGCCACACGGAGCTCTTTGCCGAGCAGGCTCTAGCACACTGTGACGGGCCGGCGGTGGCCCGCACGCCGAACGGCCAGAGCCGCCGGGAGACGAGCGGCGCCGCAGCTAGAACCCCCCCGCGCCGGGGGCTGCCGGAGAACGGCGGCGGGGCCGGAACCTGCTGCCGCGCCTGCAGCAGAGGGGCCATTGCGGGGAGCGACAGCCGGGACGTGGCTGGGGAAGCCGCCACGTCACCAGAGGGGTGGGGCCTCCGGGTCGCATCCAGCCCGGCGGGCCATTTCAAAAGGGCCTGCCGGCAGAGAGGGAGGGGGCAGCCTCCTCTTAGGGAGGCAGAGGTGAACCAGGGCCCAGGACGGACCGGGTGCGTAATCGAGACCGGCAGGCGGCCTGTCCCTGTCCCAGGGGCTCCGGGGACGGCCCCTGCAGCCGACGGTCGACCAGTCCCTGGTCGGAGGACGACCAGGACAGGCCCCACCCGCCCCGGAAGGAATGACTTGGCCAGGACAAGGTCCGCGGGAACAGACCAGCCCGTGGGACTTCTGCGGCGCCATCCCGGACCCCAGAATCCCGGTAGGCATTGGGGAACAACAGGGGTGCCGGAGGGGCCAGGGGAAGGGAGGAAGCAGCCCGGGGCAGGGGCCTTCTGGCGACCGTGGGCAGACGTGTTACGAGAGGAAACACCCCCCCGTCTGCCGTGCAGCCCCTGTACTTAGGGCCCCGGGCTGGGACCCGGAGAGAGGGTGGGCCCGGGTCCCCCTCCCCACTTTCCCTGAGCACCCAACCCCTTTCAGAACAACAACGCACGCAAGTGTGCGACCTACCATGGCCAGACGACAGGGCCGGCTCGGGTACCACCCTCTGAGGGGCAAGACTTGGGGTGCAAGCCCCCTCCCTGCCCGCTAAGGCAGGGGATAGACACGGGGTCCGCTGAACCCCCCTCTCTTGCTCAGCCGGGAGGGGGTGATTGCACCCTACTGACGGGACGTACGATGAGGAATCCCGACCGGGGGCCCGGTCGGAGGACGAAGGGGTTCGCCGAGCCCCCCCTGCCCTCCCAGTAGGGGGTAATCGCACCCCACGAATCGTCCACACACACACTTGCCCGCACAGATCCAGGCAGGTGCATTTCCCCTGCGTCCTGCCACCTTCCCCCACGGGGGGCGGGGGAGGGTCCGCTGAAAGCTCAGAACCAGCCGACTGGCCTGGCTCCTGCGTGGCTTACGCTCTGCTACGGAAAGGTCCATTCGGCCAAGGAGCGCTGTGGACGGGGGAGCCTGGCTTGCCTTGAGGCCGCAGATCGGGGTACCCCGCGGGTGTGCAGAGGGCAAGGAACAGGGGTCTGAATTTCCAGCCTGCAGTGGGAAAACGGGAGCAGGGCGCCTGTGCTGCCAGCCGCCGGTGGCTGGGCAGTGAGTCCCCTCGCGGGCGCAGACAGGGCTCCCACTGGCTGTACCGCGGCGATTCCCCCGACATCTCAGGTAGCCCTAAAAAATGTCCCGCAGGCACATCTGCAGCTGCCTCCCCGGCCAGCCCCTACCCCCCCGGGTTGTAGTACGAGCTGGCTGTAAAATAAGGGGTTCAGAGCCATTTTCAGTGGCCTGGCTGCCCTGTGTAGTGTCAGCCACTCCGCCCCAGTCAGCCAGGGCAAGGGGCGGTAGGACTCCTGGGGTTTTTCCCAGGTGTGAGATGGGGAGAATGTGCAGAGGGGAGACTCCGGCCAGGACTGGCCCTGTCGTGACGTGGAGGCGGGTTGGGGGGCGAGGGTTTCTGGATAGGGGTTTGTCTGGGTCAGGACATAAAATGCCCAAGCCAACCCCAAGCACCTTCTTACCTGTCCTGTGAGCACCAGGGCTGGGGATGGATCAGCAGCCATCTCTTCTTCCTCTCCACTTGATGGGTTGGTGCTCTCTGGGCAACAGAGAGATGCATTAGGGTTGGTCTCTGGGGCAATGGGTCTGGACATGAGGGCACATGTATCCTACAGGGTGGCAGGTTCTAGTCCCAGACCTCTCCCCCCCACTGCCAGCAAGTGGTGAGATAAAAGGCGCCCTGAGAGTAAGGTGGTGGGGCAGGTTCCAGTGTGGCCTAGGGGACAGGGTGTTCACCTAGGGAGGGCAGGTTCTAGTCCCAACCTGCACGTGGGGCATTGGGCTGAGATACCCCAGGACACACAGCCTCCACAAGGGGCACTGGCCGGGGTACCCCAGGGCACACAGCATCCATAAGGGGCACTGGCTGGGGTACCCCAGGGCACACAGTCTCCACAAGGGGCACTGGCCGGGGTGCCCCAGGGCGCACGGCCTGCATGTGGGGCTGGAATAATTTTTAGGGGACAGTGCCGAACTGTGCCCCTCTTGCCTCTTGTCAGTCCCCCCTTGGTGCCCCAGGCTGGGGCTATGGTTCAGGGTGGCTGCCGGTGGCCAGGACCCTGGGCAGCCTTAGCGCCTGGGGCTGGTGCCAGAAGCGGAGCCACCAGGGCTGGTGGCCAGGAGCCTGGGAGGCAGCAGGGACGACAGCTGGACCTCAGATGGCAGAGGAGACCCTGGGTGGCAGCAGCAGCCGGGGCCCGGAGCCATGTTGCAGCCTTATTCCCCTATACAGGCCACTGGGCCATTTACCTGGCTTGCTCTCAGGTGCCTGCTCACTAGACTGGCTTGTGTCCTGCAGAGACAAGAGAGCTGGTTAAAGAGACACCAATCAGGCCAACTCTCCTTCTTGGGGAAATGCATTCTAATTGAACTCATTTGCATATGCAAATCACATTAATTACTGATTGCTGATTTGCTGAATGCAAATCACATGAATTATTGTCCAAGATCTTCAGACTGTGATGTCACAGAACTAGGAAATTCGCTAAGTAATGACGGCAGAAGCAAAAAAGCAAAACACTCCCCCCCCTTTCCATAGCATTTGTATATTCAACACAGCTGCTTTGTACATTTAAATTATGCAAATAAGCACGTGTATCCTTTGCATGCTGAGGAAGGTTTGCTCTGGACTGGAGGTGGAGTCTATATTCTTCCAAGAAGTGGTCCCCAAACTTTTCCCGGTCATGTCCCCCCCTCCCCCCGCTTTGTCTTTGCACACACACATACACACGCACACACCCAAGAGCCTAGCTCGGGGAGGGGCAGACTGGCGGAAGGGGATCGAGGCTGGGGTAAGGCTGGAGGGGAGCTTGGTGGATCGAGCAATGCCCCTCCTGGCGGTTGGCCTGGGGCCGCCACACCCCTACCCTCCCCCTCTCCCCCGCCCCCAGCTGGAGGACCTCTGCTTTAAAGGAAGGCGGTTGGGATTTTCCAGGGTTGTGCGTTTCAGCACAGTAAATAGAGCCTCAGGCAGACCTAGGGTTGCCAGATGGTTTCAACAAAAATACCCAACACACTTGACATTCCATCATGCTCTCCACTGCATCTTATTTAGAAAATACCGGCCAGTTCTATCTTTTCAATTTGTTTCCCGAACAGAAAGCTCAAATACTGGACGGTCTGGTTCAAAACCGGACACCTGGCAACCCCAGACAGACCCAAACTGGGACCCCAAACTGGACGAGCGGTGAGCTGTTTGCAGCCCCTGCCAGGGTCCCGGGACTGGCCTCTGTTTGAGGAACGCCACCGCCCACTGGAATGCCGGCCTGCTGCCCGGGCAGCGCCTGTCCCTGCTCACGGCGTTTGGTGGGGGAGGAGCGGCGGAAACGCAGTGCAAACCCCCTTGTTCCCATCAAGGAGTCTCGCGAAGGGCTGGAAAGAGTCTGAAAGCGGCAAGTGCAGGCCCATCCCGCCGGGAACGGTGACGCCAGCGGGTGTGGGGGCTGCTGCAGAAAGCCGGGAGCCTGCTTTTCGGGTTCAACGTGCTGCGTCGTGTGCTGCTTCCACACGGCCGGGCCTCCCGGCTTCTGCATTTCCCAGCCGCTCGCGACTGACGCCAGCGTCAGGGCTTCGGCCTTTCACAGCGAACGCAGGCCCAGGTGCCTGCACGCCGCCCCGGGCTGCCAATGCAGCACCCGCACTAGGCAAGGCCCGGTCTGAACCAGGGTGGGGACCGGGCCTTCCTGTGACGGCACCGCTCTGGCCCCCATGTCACCGGGCTCGACTGACCTGAGTCTCGCTGGGCGGGGGTAGCTGAGGAACAGCCTCTTGGCAAAGCCTGCGGGAGGAGAAACAATGAGTCCTTCTGGACCAGTGCCCAGGCTGTGAAGGGGTCTGGCTTCCCCTGCTGGTCATAGCCCCTTCTTTGGGGCGTGGGGGACATGGCGCTGCCCCTTGGGCTCAGCCACCAGCTGGGTCTGTCCGTCCGCCTCTCCCCGCCCCATCGCTGGCTTCCCACCTATTTATCTCCTCCTGTTTCTGCTTCTTTCCCACAATCAGCCCCCCATCCGCCCCGTCCATTTCTCCCCAGGCTGGAAGGAAACAGCCAGCTTTACGGTCAGAGGATGTCGGCCGTGGAGACCCTCCCTCACTCTGCTCCCAGCCCCTCGAGTTCTCCTTCACCCCCCCAACCCTTCCTAAGCCCTGCTGACGAGCCCCTTCCGCTCTCTTGTCTCTGGACCCCGAGCCCCTGCCAGCAGCCGTTCCCCGTCGCCGCCACGCCGCTCGCACGGCCTCAGGAAATGGACTCCCGTCAATGCACACTCCTTCCCTCGCACAAGCAGAAAGAGGCGCACGTGTGCGTGCACGCACACCGCACACACACACACCTGTCCACCCCCCCGCCTCCTCCTCTCTCCACTTTGGCCTCGAAGCCAAAAAGCTTCTCACCTGTCGGCATCTGGCACCTCCAATGGGCCCTCCCCCTCGGATACCGGCTCACTGATCGCCTCCAGGTCCCCCGCGCTGGCGCTGCGCTTCTGCTCCCACTCACCTGCTCACAGGGCAGAGCGAAAGGGACTGAAGCGACATCTCTTCCCCCCACCCCCGCCCGGTCCCATCCCGTAGAACCCTCTGCCGGCCTTGGCTTCCCGGCTCTCTGAAACGGGGGCGTGTGGGGAGGGGGTGCCCTTGGCCATGCTCTCTGCGAGCTGCAGACACTAGATGCCGGCTGGCCCACAATGGGAAGCCCATCGGGATGCAGCCGTGACAGTCAGGAGACCCGGCTGCCCTGCTAGACCCGCAGCGCCCCTGACAGGCCCACGGATTTAGGGCTGACCAAGGATGTGGGGCTGGGCAGCTGCACAGAGGTCGGATGCAGAAGCCTTTCTAGGATCCCGAGCAGTTTCCAAAACTGCCACGGGGGGGGACTGCAAGGAGGGCCCCTGAGAACTGGACCAGCGGGGCCCCCCATTTAGTGCTGGGTCCTTCTCTGCCATCAGTCACCCAGCAGAAGCTCCCAGCTGGGTCACCGGTCCCACCAGCCATGCCTTCTCCCCGCTCGTACCTTTGGGTTTCTTCTTCCTGCGGATGGAGGCCCGAACGATATCAGACCCAAAGTGATTGTGCCGGTGCCGCTTGGCACGGACGTCGCAGAACCAGGCCCCGGTCAGGATCTTCAGCTGGTTGGGATCAGAAACGGACTCGCGCAGTTTGCTGGGGGTGAGCAGAGGGGGAAGGTTTGAGCCACGTCCCAGAACCATCGCGGCACCCAGCAGGGACCAGTCACCCCAGACCACGGCTGGAGTCCCGCCTGCTTGTGGGCTCCCATTCCCCCGAGCGAGCCCGGCTGTTCCACCCATCCCCTGCTGGCTAGGACACGCTCAGCAAGTAGCGAGGCCTGAACTCAGCTACAAGCACGTTAGCTGCCAGCCCCAAGCTCCCCGTCTCCCCCAAGGCCTGACCCAACACACCCTGCAGGTGAATGGCACAAACCTCCAGAGAGGGCAGGCGGCAGAGTCTGAGCAGCTGTAAGAAACACAGCAAAACCCTTCCTACTTTGCAAGCCCCTTTCTATGGTAAGTGTGATACGCCCAGCACTGGCATCTGCTGATCCCCTGCACCCCAATGCTGGCACCCCCGGTACCCCAAACCTGAACACTGATCCCCTGCATCCCAACGCTGGCACTCCCTCTATCCCAAACTCCAGTGCTGTTCTCCCTGCACCGCAATGCTGGCATCCCCGGTATGCCAAACCCCAGCACTGATCCCCTGCACCTCAATGCTGGCACCCCCGGTACCCCAAACCTGAACACTGATCCCCTGCATTCCAACGCTGGCACTCCCTCTATCCCAAACTCCAGTGCTGTTCTCCCTGCACCCCAATGCTGGCATCCCCGGTATGCCAAACCCCAGCACTGATCCTCTGCACCCCAATGCTGGCACCCCCCTGTACCTCAAACCTGAACACTGATCCTCTGCACCCCAATGCTGGCACTCCCCTGTACCTCAAACCTGAACACTGATCCCCTGCACCCCAATGCTGGCACTCCTTCTATCCCAAACTCCAATGCTGTTCTCCCTGAACCCCAATGTTGGCATCCCTGGTATCCCAAACCCCAACACTGATCCCCTGAACTCCAATGCTGGTACCCCCTCAAAGACACCCCCCATGCTGATCCCCTGCATCCCGATGCTGGCACTCCCACTATCCCAGACTCCAGTGCTGGTCTCCCTGCATCCCGATGCTGGCACCCCCTGTACCGCAAACTCCCATGCTGATCCCTTGTACCCCAATGCTGATCCCTGGCACCCCAAGCCATGGCACTGATCTGCTGTACCCCAAAACACCCACCACCAAACAACAAAACCAAAAAACCCAGAAAACGAATCTTTAAAAAAAAAAAAAGCCCCTTCCAGTCCTCCCCCAAGCAGAGTTTATCCTGTAGATCGCGGGGAGCCTGTCTCCATGAAATCCACAAAGGCCTCTCTGCCCCTGGCCCGGGTGCTCAGACTGATGGGCAACAGGCGAAAACCTTAAGGGAGCAAGGCCCTGTCTGCACTTGGGCCGCAGTTACAGCTTTCAGGTGCGCTTGCCCGTCGCAGGCTACCCTAAGAATGAACCTTTGACCCTCGCTCTGCGGTGACTGACGCAGAAAACGTGCCAGAGGACACGGGGCTCCCCCCAGAGAAGGCTGAGCGAGGAGCCTTGCATCATTGCTCCCCTCCGCTCAGCCTTGCTGCAACGAGAGGCGGGTTCTTACAGCCCGAGCGACGGCTCAGGGCAGACACCGAGTGGCACCCAGAGGCTGTCCATTGTACCTCCATGGAGCTACCTGAGGTGAGGGTCTAGGGCTTTCCTGGACTTGGCAGGGTGGACTAGTGGCGAGAGCACCAGACTGGATTTATTCCTGGCTCTGCTGCTGGGAGGCCATAGGCGAGTCATGTCCCTGCTCTGTGCCTCAGTTTCCCCATCTCTACAAAACCAGATAATGCTGCTGATGCCCTTTGTACACAGCTTTGAGCTCTGCTGATGGTATCACACACGAGACTAGTGTCTCAGTGCAGCTCCAGCAGGCTACTTGAAACCCGCCTGGCGCCAGCAGCCGTGCAGCCACCCTGGTTCCCGCTGGCTCGGCTCTAGCTTAAGCCAGCTAGGGACAAGGTGAAGCTAGAGCAGTGTTTCTTAAACTTTTTAAGACTGAGGAACACCAAACAATAATTTTATGAGGAACACCAAGGATTTTTTGTTGAGCAAAAAAAAAAGTTGCCTGCCCCTTCCCCTTTAAGGAGGGTGGCCATTTTGAACTCTGTTGTTCTCCGCGGCACATCTCCAACTGCCTCGTGGAACACAGTTTAAGAAACACTGAGCCAGAGAGAAACAAGCTGCTTGGCCTGGTGTGAAAGCCTCCTGCTGGGGCCTGTGCATGGACAAAGTGGGGACCCGGCTGCATCTCCTGGGCTCACCTGATGCGTCCCTCCTCCTGCACCCGGAGCCGCGAGTCCCTCCTCAGCACCTCCACGATGGCCTCCTGCTCCTCCTCGGTCAGGAAGCTGAGGTCCAGCAGCGCCTCAGTGTCTATGTCCTGGGCCATGGTGGGCTGCAGCGGGCGGTGCCCAGGGAGCAGACCGGTCTGTCCGGGGCAGAGCAGCGCCTCACGAGGTCCTCCCGATGCACAGCAAGGCCAGGAACAAGCACCGAGGCCAGCCCGGTCCCAGGTGCCTTCAGCCGGTCACTCCCCACCGCAGAACCAGGGGGACGATGGGTAGCCGTGAGCTAGAGCCATCCTGCCACGGCAGTGCAGCGTGCCCGCTGCAGGGCGGGAGAGCAGGCGGCAGCCCTCAGCACTGAGCCACGTTGCTCCGTGGGCCCGCAAGGCGGTCACCCTCCATCCCGACGGCCTGCAGGGACAAGGCCAGAAGAGCTGAGCACAACCCTCGACCCCCTCTCGATGCAGGGAAGGAAAGGGCCCGAGGTCCAGCCTCCACCCCTGGCCAGAACCAATCTCAGCATCTGCGGACCCGGCGCCAGAACTGGGCAAGCCCAGAGGCCGGGCACGCTCAGGCCGTGTCTCCCAGGACAGAGGGGTGGGACTTGCAGCAGAGGCTGGGGGGGTGGGGCGTGTGCTAAATCCTCCTGCCAGCAGCGAACGCCGTTCTCCTTTAGCTCGGCTGCCCGCCGCCAGCACCGCTGGAGCTGCAGGGCGCCTCTGGGGCGGGTGGCTCAGATACAGCCCCTGGCATCCTGGCCCCAGCCATCGCTCGCCTGCAGGGTTTGCCCTAAGACAAGCCCTTGCCCACACCCCAGGGCACAGCTCCAGGTCCTCACGCCCCCGGGGCCCCACCTCCCCTCCTCGCATTGCCAACCCTCCAGGATTGGCCTGGAGTCTCCAGGTTCCTCCTGTCATCTCCAGCAATACCTCCAACCCAGCCTGGAACCTTGAGAATGGGACTCCTGGAGCCCTTGATGGGCACCCGGCAGCCTGCCGGGCTCTGCCAAGGGGGCACCCCTCCACCAGGCACCCCTGCTAGCAGAGAAAGGGAGGAGCTGGTTGCCCCAGGTGGTGTCAGCGCTGGGATCAGGCTGCAGGAAATCCAGGCTCCACCCCAGGATGCCCTTTGCCAGGGCAGGCCAGCCAGAGCGCGCTCAGTCAAAGCCAGGGAAGCCCGGAGCATTGCCAGGATCACCCTGCACAAGCCAGGGACGGCGCGGGGGTGGGGGGGGAGAGACAGCCCCCTCCTGGGGAGGGCCAGACATGCCAGGAGGGAAGTGCCTCTGTTAGCTTCTTAACCATCCCTCCCGGCAGATCTCACAGCAGCAAGCTGAGTCCTTCCTGCCTGATGCAATTGGCCCCCCCGCCCGCCCCCACCCCACCCACACCCACAGCGCTGGTTTCCTCATCACTGCCTGCAACAAACGCCCCAAAGAGACATCCGGGGTTGTTGCAACCACCAGCTCCTCCGCTGCCCGGCAGGAGGCAACGGGCGGTGGGGGGAGGCGCATTGGCCAGCAAGACAGAAAGCGCAGCCATTCCGGCTCTGCTCTCTTCCAGCAGGAGGCGCTAATGGGGATGGTAGGGAGGTGCTGGCTGCAGGGCAGGCTCACAGCTATTTTGGGACTCTGGCAAAGCAAGCAGGGATGGACTGTCCAGCCCCCTGGGGCTAGAACGAGGGCAGCCACAAATCCGAAGGGAGGAATAATAATAAAATGTCTGGCATTTGGGAGCAAAGCCTCGCTGGTGTGGGAAACTGAGGCACAGACACAGTTTGCTCCAGAGCATCAGTGGCAGAGCCAAGGTCAGAACCTAGATCTCCTGGGTTACTCGCTGTCTGCTTAGCCATACGCAGCTGCATCCCTACAGTGCTGTCCTCACCCAGCTTTCTCCGGACACTTGTAATAGGCTGCAGCATGCCACTGGTGCACTGGACTAGACTCAGCCCTGGAGGTAGGGGCTGTGATTCTCCCCCTTGTCAGTAGGAGTCGCCCCCGCTTCACAAGGGCTTTATGGAGCCCAAACAGCAAAGCCGGGCACTTAAAGGGTACGTCTCCACAGCAGCGTTATTTCAGAAGAACGTCCATCGTTCCGAAATAACGATGCGAGCGTCTACACAGCTGGCCCGTTATTTCAGAATAATTTCAAAATCACGGGTGGCTTATCTCGGCCTTTGTAAACCTCGTTCCACGCGGAATCACGCCTCTTCCGGAATAGCGATTTCGGAATAGCTGTGGCGTGGACGCTCCACTGCTGCTAATTCGAAATAGCTTCTCCCCAGGGCCATTCAGAGTAATTACTCCTGGGGCTTCCTGGGGCTGTAAATGGAGGTAACGCGTCCACATTAGGGGAGCCTGTCTCGGGCTAATTTCCAGGCTTCCCTGTAGTGTAGCTGCGCTATTTCGAAATAAGCTATTTCAGAGTCGTTCTTCCGGACTAGCTTATTCCAAAATAATCATGCAGTGTAGGCAGAGCCACAAGTAGCACCCTGGAGTCCTGGCCAGCCACACGGGTGAGAGGTCCCAGCGCCCGGCGACCCCGTCAGCCTGCTCCTTGGTCCCTACGAAAACCAGCGGCACCCATCCCCAGCTCTGGGCCTGCTGTGTGGTGAGCTCTGCAGCGTCCGTGTTTGCCCAGGGCGTTGGCTCAGAGCTAGCGCTGCCCATGTCAGGGCGGCGCCCTGTGAGGGGCGATGGCCCGGACAGTGCTTAGGGCTGCCAGTCACCCGCGGGATTTTCCAGGAAGGGGAACCTTTCCTGGAGCATTAACACGTCTTAGGGCCCCTGTACGGGCTGGCGCATTCCCTGGCTGCACTGCGGCATAGTGGTGCGACAGGAGGGAGAAGGACTTTTCAAAGGGGCAGCGAAGGGCTAGAGGTGCCCCGGGGGGGGGTGGGGCAGAGGGGCATTCAGTCCTCTGCCAAGTGCCCAAACAGGCGCTAGCCAGTGGCAGATGCAGGGGCGGTTTCTGGGGGGAGGACACTGCCCAGCGGAGTCTGGCCTGAGACCTGGCAAACTCACCTCACAGAGCATCAAGCGCTGAGCCCTGACTGGAGCTGCCGCCGCGCTTTGACGGTTGCCGCACCGCAGGCGGCGGGAGCTGGGCAGAGCTCGCCCTGCCGCCCGCATTGGGAAAGAGCTTGACAAGGCCGGCGAGAGCGCGGTTGCATCAGACACAGCCCAGGGGGGCCATGGGGCATCCTCCAGCCTGCGGCCTGCCAGGGAGCGGAGCAATGAGGAGACACGGAGGTGGGAAAGGGGCTGCAGTGGGCGCTTGAAACCCAGGCAGGGGGGCAGGCTGGGGGGGGGGGGCAGGCTGCCCGAGGGGTCCTGACCAGGCTGGGATTTAACGGGACAGCTGGCGGGGGAGGGGAATCAGAAGCAGCGCCCCTCCCAGAAGGCAAACATTTGCAGAGTCCAGGGAGCAGCCCTTGCCACGCAGAAAGCGACGGGGGCCGGCGGCTCCGGGCCCCACCAGGGCACTGAAATGTGCCGATGCCAGCCCCACAGCCAACTTACTCGGGGCAAGGACAGGCCCCCTCCTCTGGCCTAGGGGGTTTGGGCACTGACCCAGTACACGAGGAGCAGGGCTGGAATCCAGTCCAGACTAGGGATCCAGTGCGGGATTTACCTGCCACTGTCCCAGGAGAGCAAGGTAGGGCTCAGCGCCAGGCAGGGAGGGGCAGTCAGGGCTGGCTCACCTGCAGGGGGCAGGACCCGGGAGCTGGCATCCCCCCCTGTAGCTGTGCATGGCCCACCTGCACCCCCTGCACCTCCTGCCTCTCCAGCTGGCCCACGTGGCCAGCTGCCAGGGATCTCCCGGCCCCTTGCCCCACTGCACAGGAGAGGGGGCTGGACAAGGGAAGCAGGAAGCCAGCAGCAGGTCCCAACCTGCCATCCCCACCCCGTGCAGGCCCAGGCTGGATGGCACCAGACGTGCCAGCTCCACCCTCCCTCCAGCAGTAGGGCAGCAGGGCAGGGCGGAGGCCATCACGTCCCGCAGCCCCACTGCAGGCAGGGGGTCCCCATGGCCGGGCCTGAAGGGGCCTCCCTTTTACAGGGTCATGTCCCCCAGCTCCGAGGCAGAGCTGACTTTGATTCTCCTGCTGCGCCCCGCGCCCTCGGCAGGGGCACACAGAGCTGTCCCTCGGGATTCCCTGCCAGCCCCCTCCTGGCTGCGGGCTACATCACCTGGGGGCCCTAGCTCCAGGGGGCCTGTCCCAGCAGGGAGGTTCCCCTCCACTCTACACAGCTCCCCAGGCCTCCGGGCTGTGCAGCTTCCACCCGTCTCACGTCCCTGTGCCCTCAGCGCAGACTGCACTGCGGCCTGCCAGGGAGAATGGACCAAGGAGCCCCCCCCAGAACAGGGGCCTGTCTCCCGACCCCTCCCCTGCCCCACAGGCCCTGCTCACAGCACGCAGCCCCCGGCCTCCCATCACACAGTCGCCAGCCCCCAGCTCTCCAGTCCCTGCCGCTGCTCTCGCTGCACCCCCCTCGGAGCCCAGGTTCTATGGAGCGACTGTCCTGGGGGCTGCCGTCCCTCCGGTGCTGAGACAGGCCAGCGTTGCCCCTGCACAGCGTTCCTGGGCGCGGGGACGTGGTGAGACAGGTGACGGCAAAGCCCACCACAGAGAGGAGTGGCTGCCCCCGGCCCAGCCCACCGCTAGACCTGCTACGGGTGGGATGGCTCAGTGGGCTGAGGCAGGGCTAACATACCAGCCCATGGGGGAGCAGAGCTCTGCCTTGTGGCCGTGCCAGCTCCAAAGGCAAAGTGGAGGCTCATAAGAGCGGCCAGACTGGGTCAGACCAAAGGTCCATCTAGCCCAGTATCCTGTCTGCCGACAGTGGCCAGCACCAGGTGCCCCAGAGGGGTGGACCAAAGACAATGATCGAGCGATTTGTCTCCTGCCATCCCTCTCCAGCCTCTGACAAACAGAGGCCAGGGACACCATTTTATCCCCTGGCTAATAGCCTTTTATGGACCTAACCTCCATGAATGTATCCAGCTCTTTTTAAAACTCTGTTATAGTCCTAGCCTTCACAGCCTCCTCTGGCAAGGAGTTCCACAGGTTGACTGTGCACTGTGTGAAGAAAAACTTTCTTTTATTAGTTTTAAACCTGCTACCCATTAATTTTATTTGGTGACCCCTAATTCTTTAGTTCTGGGAAAAGAGGGAACTCACCAACTATGCTCTCCGGCCTTCCAGCATTCCTAAAAAGGGTGTGTGTGTGGGGGGGGGGACATGGGCCACTGTGCTTGGCTGAGCCTGGCTCCCCCACCCCACAGGTGGCTGCGTTTCAGCAATGGATGAAGCAGTTGGGACCAGGGCTTGGGGCGGGGGGCAGGCAGGGGACTGGAAGCCCCGCCTGAAGGAGGTTCCCACTGTCTTGTTCATGCCACATGGCTCCCTGCCTCTGTGGGCTTCAAACCCGGCTCCACCACAGGCAGCATCCTGTTTACCGGCTGCTGTGCACGAAGCCCACGGGCCTCTCTGCCCACCACACCAGGGATGAAAACAGAGGCTGCGGGCTGAGCGGCCTGCTGGAGATGCGCTCGCTGCGGCCGGGACACCAGTGGGCGGCACACGTGGGTCCGGGGGTGGGGGACGCCAGTTCTGTTTGTTTATGAAGGCGATGTCGTCTGGTGCCCAAATTAAAACCGGCTGAACCAGGGAGCGCCAGCCCTCCAGTGACACACACACATGCCCACGCACGCGGCTCTGTCCCCGTGCACCGACACCCTCGGCAAACCCAGCGCACGCCCCGTGCAAACGCCCTCCCTTCCCTCCAGAGAGCTGCCCCATGAGCATGACCCCAAATTCACCCAAAGCGCCTCCTGAGCCCCAGTGCCTCCCAGCCGTACACCCAGCTGCATGGCCAGCGCTGCAATGCAGCCACCTCTGGGGGGCAACGCGGTGGCTGTTTGGCAGCACATACCACTCGGTGCACAGAAAGGTGCATGTCCCAGCTTCCCAGCCCGTTCCCTGGCTCTTTGTTTTCCACGAGTGAGACTCTGGTTTCAGCTCAGGACCTGGTGCCCACACGGCCCCCAGGACGAGCCTCCGGGGTAGCACCCGCAGTGCAGCAGCCGCCCTGGCTCCTGCAGCGCCCAGCACAAATCCAGCCCCCACAGCACAAATGGAGCCTTTGGGTGCAGGGACCCCATCCTGTGACTGGATCCCCACCCCCCAACTGGGTGCTAACACATTCGCCTGGTGAGACCAGGGCTGGCCCCCTGGCAGTGCCAGGCAGGAAGGAAGGAAGATGGATGGGAACCCCTGCCATGTGGCAGAGCCCCCCAACCCCCCCTTCTTCAAAGCTTTCCCAAGAGCCCCCCTCCCCCTCCAGGCACTCGTGTCTGACCAAAACCCAGGAGGGAAAAGATCTGCCAGCTGGCACTTGGCAGGCAGCTCAAGGCTCTGCCACCCCACTGGGACCAGGGGGCCCCTCTGCAGGGAAGGGGCCAGCTACCAGGCCTGCAGCAGGGCATTCAGGGAGGGGTGGCTGCCTCGCACCCCTGCAGGGTCAGGCTCCTTTGATGCCCCACCCCCACCCCTCCAACCTTTGCAGCAGGTGGGGCGCCCGGGGAGGGGGAGGCGCTTACCTGTGCAGGTGGGTGCCTGCGCGGAGGGAAAGGAAGGCAGCAGGGTGAGCGGGGTCCTCGCAGACACCTCCCCGCGGGCCCTGAGCCGCCTCTGGAGGAGCAGAAGTTTGCTCTCTTCCGACCCCCCCAGCCCTGCTTGTGTTTGCAAAGCTACCCAGCAGCAGCCTCAGCAGGAGACCTAAGGCTGAGTCAACCGCACGGGGAGGAAACACCTCCCCACAGAGCGGGGAGGAAACTCGGGCCTGGAGCAAGAGCCGCCCGCTGGACCGGACTAGAGGGCCCACACCTGGGGGTGGGACAGCCTGAGAGGCCCCCAGGTACACCCTGGCGAGCCTGAGACCTGCCTGGACTGGGAGCTCTTCAGGGCCGGATCCTGGCTGCCCACGTGCAGCAGCCAGCCTGAGGGGGCCTGAGCCTGACGGGGAGGTCCTGGGTACCAGCGCTACACAGGGACCCCCCATCCCTTCCCTGCTGAATTGGCTGCCCACCCGCCCCCTGGAGCACCCGGGGGGCACAGCACAGCGCCGTCACTGGCAGAGAGAAACCGAGCCGAGCCCGTGTCCCGACTGCTCTGCTGCCCCCTATGTGCCCCCTCTGGCACCGCCACCTGGGAACCTTTGCCACCCCAGCACGAGGGTGGGGTATCGATGAGCCAGACTCCCTCAGTGCCACAGGCTGGAGCATCACGCACGGAGGCTTGTGAGAGTCGCCTCGACACGCAGCTGGTCTCCTTGCAGGCTGCTCTCTCGCCCTCCAGCTATAGGGGGACGCAGCCCCACTGGTGTCTGCAGGTGGGGTCTTTGCCCCCTTGTGAAATCCCAAGACACGGGGGCTGCGCCTGACTGAGGGTATGTCTACACTACCCTCCTAGTTCGAACTAGCGGGGTAATGTAGGCATACCGCACTTGCAAATGAAGCCCGGGATTTGAATTTCCCGGGCTTCATTTGCATAAGCGGGGCTCCGCCATTTTTAAAAGCCCGCTCGTTCGAACCCCGTGCCGCGCGGCTACACGGGGCACGACCTAAGTAGTTCGAACTAGGAAGCCTAGTTCAAACTACCTAGTTCGAGCTCCATGTAGCCGCGCGGCACGGGGTTTGAACCAGCGGGGTTTTAAAAATGGCGGCTCCCCGCTTATGCAAATGAAGCCCGGGAAATTCAAATCCCGGGCTTCATTTGCAAGTGCGGTATGCCTACATTACCCCGCTAGTTCGAACTAGGAGGGTAGTGTAGACATACCCGGAGGGACTCCAGGAGGAGAGTTCTGCCCACCCTCGGCACATGGCTCCAGGAGCGGCAGAAATGAAGAGCCTGGATTCTGTCTCATTGGTTTGAAGGTGAGTAGCCTGGTCCCATGGCAGGGGGCAGGATCCAGGAGCCCCTAACGCTAGCGGTCAGCATCTCTCCCTAACGGAGCCATTAACCGTCTCCAGCAACGGGCCTCCTGCTGGCTCCCACTGGATGTGAGGGGCAAGGACCAGAATCACAGGGGCTGCATCTACACTGCAGGCTTTTTGCGCAAGAACTGTTCTTGCGTTAAAAACTTGCCGGGTGTCTACACTGCACGCACGTTCTTGCGCAAGTAAATTTACAGTAACGCGTCGGAAAGCAGGGCTTCTTCCGGAAGAGTTATTCCTCTCCCCACGAGGAATAAGCCCTCTTGTGCAAGAACTTTTTCACAAGAAGGCAGTGTAGGCAGGCAACATGATTTTCTTGTGCAAGAAACCTCTATGGCTAAAATGGCAAAAGTACATCTCTTGAGCAAAAGCACATGGCAGTGTGGACCTGCTCTTGTGCAAGACCTTTTGCACAAGAACTCTTGTGCAAAACAGTTCTTGCACAAGAAGCCTGCAGTGTAGATGTACCCAGAGTGTGTCTACACCACAGAGCTTTTCTGGAAAAACAATACTTACGTCCACACTGCTATTGTGTTCTTTCAAACAGAAAGTTGAAAGAACAGAGGGGTTTTTCTGACGGTGGTAAACTTCATTCTATGAGGAAGAAGCCTTCTTCCAAAAAAGCTTTCTTGGAAAAAGGCATGTGTGGATGCAGAAGAGAGTGTTTTTTTGAAAGAAGAGGCCTCCAGGAAAAAGCACAGGTGCCCTGGTGATAGAAATGTAGCCGTGTTAGTCTGGTGTATCCTGCATCCTGCTTCAAAAGCCTTTTAAGACTGCACTTGAAAGAGAATCCTCTGAACTGTTATTCATGCTTAAATTCGACACTTTACACCTGAGTCTGAATAAAGGATCTAATTATCTTACCCATTACAAAGATAGCTTCCCCAATTATCACCTCTAATATCATTAGCTCACAGACATTTACCTTCCCCCCCAATCCTTCTGTTCTGAAATTTGATTTGTCTTTTTCATATGTGTTCTTTTTTTTTTAATTGTATCCTTTGGTATATATGGTTGTGACTATTTTCTTCCACTATTTGATCTGAGGAAGTGGGTCTGGCCCACGAAAGCTCATCACCTAATAAACCATCTTGTTAGTCTTTAAAGTGCTACATAGTCCTGTATTTTGTTTCAGGTGCCCTGGTGGCCACTCCTTCCACAGTAATCACAGCTTATATGCAAGATAGCGTCCAATCAGTGTGGATGCTCTCTTTCGAAAAAGCACATGGCTTTTTTGTTGCACTTTTGCTGTGTAGACGCTATCTTTTGAAAGACGTTTTTCCGCAAGATCTGTTCTAGAAAAGCTTCTTCCGAAAGAAGCCTGCAGTCTAGACATAGCCACAGATAGCCCCCAGCAGGGCTCTGGGGCAGGAGTTAGGGCCAGACTCCTGTGGAGGGCTGGGGCACCTCCCTTCCTGGAAGCCAGGACCTGGGCTTTTAAAGCCTTGTTCTCTTCCTTCCAGTGCGTGTATACACACACACACACATGTACACACGCGCACGCACGCTTGCACAAACACAGAGGCTGGCTCTGGGGAGGGGACAGGGCTAGCAGGAATTCCAGAACAAGTTTCCTGGTGACCACAGCAGGAAGAGACCTCAGAGCATCATCCCCAAAAAGCATCAGTGGCTCTTTCATGAGCCTGCTCAGATCCTGCATCCTCCCCAGGATACCAGCCTCTCCCTGGACCTGGGTCACTTTCTGCCGCTAGGCCAGGCCACAGGGACACACTGAGGTGGCCACAAACCAACCCGCCCAACCTACCCAGGAAAGGCCTCACCACTCAGCCATTGGGCTCCAGCCACTATGGGTGGTAAGGGGGCACCTTTGAGCTCTCCTCACTAGGCCCACCAGCCTGACTGCACCTGAGTCTCTCCTGCTCCACCTGCCGCCCTCCTGCCCTGGAGAGTCATGGGGAGATGCCAGACAGGACCAGTGCATCGAGGGACCCCTAGCAGGGTTCCCGCTAAGATTTTCCATCCATGAGTGGAGTGAGTTTTGTCTTGTGCACCAATTAGGTCATGTGCGCTTGTTCAGATAGGTGCCACTGTGGCGCACACCACCCCCCGTGGCACTGCTCCCCAGTGCTATGAAATTTGTGGTTTTACCACAGAGTAACTAACATGCATGGTAAAAACATAGTGGAGACAGGACATTGTACTTTCACCCAAAGGCAAAGCAGGGGAGGGAGTCATTCATTTTTAAAACATCAGCAGCGCAAAGGGGTGATCATTTAAAAAACATCTTTGATTTTGGCAGCACAAACCAGTCAACGTATTGGGATAAAGATCATCACTGAAATGTACCATAAACATATGTAGAATACAACAGTGTATAAAATTAAAAGGAAAAAAGATGTATGCAACAAATGGAGTAATAAAGGATGCGTTTCAATGTTTGCAGGCTGAGGAATTACTTACACAAGCAAGAATCTGTAACCGATTTTCAATTAGTAGGGGTGTGGGTGTTACTAGAAGTCCAAAGTATTATAGAAATGTACTTGTATATGGATTCTTTGGGAGAGGGAACAGTACGTGCATGTAACTAGTGCACCCTACAGGCTCAGAAAGAAAGCAAGAACCACCCAAAATGTACTTCATGACTTTCAGGTGCATAACGCGTTCTCTTTTCATTCTTGTAGCTGTCGGTCCTGGCTGCGTATTTATGTTTAGTAAAAAGTAGAGTAGAAATTTGCCTTTGCAAAGGGTTCCATAGAAGATCACATACTATCCTTAGGCCAGATTTGTAAAAGTATTTAGGTAACTAGTGGGATGTTCAAAAGCATCTAGGTCAAGGGTGACCAACCTGTGGCTCTTGAGCCACATGCGGCTGTTTGCTCACAGAAATGCGGCTCTCAGGGTTACAGCTCGTTCAGAGCCGCATGCCCGCTTTGTGCTTGCGCCCCAGGTCCTGGAGAGAGAAGTGCATGGCTGGGGTGGTGGCAGCTCCAGTGAGACCTAGGCATTGGGTTAGAGTGAGGGAAGCTGGGGGGTCCTGGCTCTGGGGGAGGGGGAGGGCATTGGGTTAGAGTGAGGGGAGCTGGGGGTGCCTGGCTCTGGGGGAGGGGGAGGGCATTGGGTTAGAGTGAGGGAAGCTGGGGGGTCCTGGCTCTGGGGGAGGGCATTGGGTTGGGGGGTCTGGGGGGACCTGGCTCTGGGGGAGGGGGAGAGCATTGTTAGAGTGAGGGGATCTGGGGGGGACCTGGCTCTGGGGGGGGGGCATTGGGTTGGGGGGCAGGGAACCTGGTTCTGGGGGAGGGGTGTGTGGCTCTTTGTACTACTCTCCATGGCTCTTTTGGCTCTTTGAGTCTAACTGGCCGGCCACCCCGATCTAGGTGCTTTCAACCTGGTCTTTAGTGAATAGTTATGTACTCAAGTGGTAACATATGAAAAAGCACTAAAGTGCTGCCCAAGTGAATCAAAATAAATTCACACAGGACATCTCTCTCGTTGTCAGATCAAAGGAAACTGAAGTAAATGTTGACACCCATCCAGAAAGTCAGTCAGCCTTTAAATCAAATCATCCTAAAATGATAGAAAAACAAAAATGGAGACTCAACTTTATCATTACAAAATCACAATAAAAACCAGAAGAGCTTATATTAGAAACATATGTTCAATGATTATTCACTATTAAAATCTAAGGTAAATAGCACTCAGTCCTCCATCTGCACGGTGTTTACAAATGTAAATGATGAAGGGCAAAGACTCGTAAGAGCATCCTTTGAAGAGGTAAATTAAGGAGACCCTAGTGGGGGTTTCCTTGTCATCAGGAGAACAGAAGGCCCAAGTCTGTCGATTGCCATGAGGCTGTAGGCAGCCCTAGCCCCAGACGGTGGATTGTTTTTAACACTACAACGAACAAGGCCAGGCCAGGGGGGATCTGTACGACATTTACCCAACCTGGTCCCTTTGCAGCTCAGTGCAGAACTGCATCCAGAGCGGAACTGCCCTGCCAGGCTGGTCCCTCTGCCTCGTCTCTCTCCCTTCCCCGGGCCAGGATGCCACTGGGACTCTCCCTTGAAGGAGTCCTGGGGGTGGGCAGTCGCTGCCTGGCTGGGACTCCCCTGGGGACGCCCCATTCCGGTCCAGTCTGGCCTGTGGCAGAGCAGAGCCCGAGGAGCAGTAGAAAGTCGACCCCAGCATGAGGGGAAAAAACTGCGCAGCCGCTCAGGTGTCTGCAGCCGGCTCCTGCTCTCACCTAGCAACAGGGCCTGGCCCATCCCCACTCAGTCTGGGACACCTGGCACGGCACTGCGGCCCCGCCCAGCGCTGGCCACCTCTGGAGCAGCCGCGAGCCACCCACGCTTGCTCCGGCTCTGGCCCAGCCCCCTTCACTGCCGGAGCAGCCGCGGGCCACCTGTCACACGTGCTCCGGCTCTGGCCCCAGCCGCTGAAGCTAGGGCCAGGCCCAGCCAAGGGTTCCAAGGGCCCAAAGCAGGATGCTGGGAGCGGAGCCCTGGGCCTGGCCAGCGGATGCTCAGCAGCACTGGGCCCCAGGCTACATGGTGACTGCCCTGCTGCTGGAGCAGCTGAGCCAGAGAACGCAGTTCTGCTGCACAGGTGGGCGAGCCTCAAATTCTTGGTGTGTGGCCCCCCCCCACACACACACCCCTCCCTTGGGGGGAACTCTGACCCCTACGCACTGGGATCCTCCACTTCTCCCAGCCTCTGACAGGAAAGGGGGGAGTTTCACTGCAGTGGGGAGGTGAGGGGCCCCCTTCAGGAAGATACCAGGGGTGCTGCATGACTCCCCCTCCCCCCACCAGCCCAGCCTGCAGTGCACTTGCAACAGCATCTCCTCCACTGTGCAAGTTTCCTCCCAGCAGCACCCCAGCAAGAGCATTCAGGACTCCAGCTGTGGGAGCTTCCCCTCCCACCTTCAGAGCATCCCTTATCCAGCCTTCCTAATGAAGCAGCGGGTGCTGGCTGTGGTAATGCTCCTGGGTGGGCAGGGCTCAATCCCACAACCCTGGGGTCCTCAGGCCAATGCCCTAACCTCTAGGCCGCTCCAGAACCCACCCTACCATCAGGGCGTCCCTTATCTGTCCTTCCTAATGGGGCAGCTAGGGGGGTGACACTCCTGCATGGACAGGGCTCAAACCCACAACCCTGGGGTCCTCAGGCCCTGAAGGTCCCCTCCCCTGCCCCCCAAGTGCTACTGGGGCTGTTTTCCCTCTTGAGGTCATGGGAAGTGCATCTCAGAACAGAGGTCAAAGGCCAAGGAGACGGGGCTGGGTCAGAGCCATCTCCAAGCTGCGCAGAACTCTCCTGGCAGCGTCCTCTCCATGGGGCCGGCCTGCAGGTGGGAGCCAGTGGTTCCCCCACGCGGAGACTCATCTGACCTGGGCAAGCGGCGCTTGCCTGGGGAAGAAGGAAGCAACTGACAGTCCCTCCCTGCAGCTTCGTAGAGGAGCCAGGCAGGCTGTTCCTGGTGACTAATGGCGTCCTCGCCCAGACGCCCAGTACAGCTGGAAAACACCCCTAGGCTTGCGGGGAGGGAGCTCTGCCAAGAGCTGGGGGGGGGATGCTGCCGCCCTATGGCAAGGCAGAGAGCTGGGCTGTGGAGTCCCAGGGGCTCCCCACCTCCTGCAAGACACCCAGCAGCGGCCAGCGCAAAAGGGCAGCTGTGGTTTGGAACAGGGGAGAACAGCCTCGGACTCCTGGCAGCCGAGAGCCCTCGAACAAGACTTACAGCAGCATTTTCAAGAGGGGCCTGGCCACTCCAGGACCCCTGGAGCTGGGTTTCTGAGGGCCTGGGCTCCTGCAGCACTCTGAGGACTAGGCCGTAGCTGTCGCAGGGTGGTCTCCAGGAGCGGAGGCAGCTTACGTACATAGGCACTTCCGCCGCAAGGGGCCTTCCCCTCTCAGGCTCTAGTGCACCAGTCTAGACACACGTACCAGAGGAGCACAGAGCGACATGGCAGCCTTGTACACCCCTTTTACCTTACTGGCAAGAAGCCCTCAGCACTGGGCAGCAGTGAATGGGGCTATCAGTGCCTCAGTTTCCCTAGGTGGCCAACAGGATAGAACGCTGCGCTACAGCATGTCCCCCTCCCCCCCCCCGCCCAAAGAATCAGCCCCTGCAGAAAGCTAATGGGTCATGCTCTCAGTGTGTCACCATGTGCCACAACCTGCCCCACCACCTATGGCTGTTTGACTTCACCAGGTGCAAGGCCAGGCTGTCCCCAAATGCTGATCACAGTCTCTTACCGCAGGAGTTCAGCCAGGCCAGCTGCTCAGGAGCATGGCCAGAGCCCCTGTGGCTTTTACTGGCTCATGCCAAGACGACCCAGGGGGGCCAGCCCTGGTCCACAGCCCACGGGCACAGTCCAGCCCTACAGCGCTTGCCCTGGGCTATGCTCAGAAGCCATGCTAAGGGACCCCCACTGCTCCCCACCTCCCCCCCCAGGCTAAGGGATGCCTTTCATTTCACACCACCAGCAAGGCATGGTTTGAGAACTCGTTTATTGGTCAGAATTGGGCAACAAAACCAGATCGGAACCGGTTCTCCCCCGCCCCAGGGAGCAGCCAGCCGCCAGCCGGTTCAGGTCAGCACATACAGCAGGAGCACTGACACCCAAACGGGCACCGGAGCGGTGGGGGAGAGGTCTCGGGGGCAGCGTTTTGCAGGGACTGTCCCAGACCTGCCAGCTATTGAGGCTTTGCTGCACTCAGCACCCAGCGCCAAGCTGCCAGTTAGGCACGTGAGTCAAAGGCCTTTGATAATCAACGGAGGGGGACTCCTGAGTGCCTAAATCCCTTCTGAAAGTGCGATTAGGCTCCTAAGTCAATTGGGCATTGCCCCTGAGTGCAGCAAGGCCGCCCTAGCATTGACAAGGGGGCTCAGTTCGTAACAGGAATTTGTCAGCTGGGCCGGTTACTCTGTGAGCTCAGTGCATTGAGAAAACCAAAATCCCCCCTCCCACACCGTCCATTCATTCCCCTGCTTTACAATATTTACAGTAATAAAACCCCTAAAGAGCCCCCCAACCCCCCGCCCATGTCAAACTTCCCCTCTACCCAGGGATTGCCTCCTGGCCCAGCTGCAGGATGCCTGAGAGAGATTCCCTGGCACGCCCAGCGTTCAGTCATCATCTCAGAAAGTTGCCGGTCATGAACAACTCCGCCCCAGTCCGTCACACCAGCCTTTCCTCCAAGGATGCTTGTGAAATCCCAGCTGTCCCACCACTGCTGGCTTGGGGCCCCCTAGCGGGCACTCCAGACACAGCCCTGGCTTTTCACCTTCCTCTGGCAGCATCGGCCTCCAAGCTCAGCTGACCCCATCCACATGCTGTTGGGTGAAGGCTGATCATCGTCCCATAGCCCGGAGGTTAATTATTGCGTTATATCGCGGGTTTGCATTGATGCTGGAGGAGTGGGGGTGCTAAGCTAACAGAGCCAGCGGGTGGGTCTAGTTCTTGTGTTCCCAGGATAGCAACTCCCTGCATTGGGTAGAGCCTCCTACCCCCACAATGCCTGAATGGAAGCTTAAAACCAAAGGGAGGCAGAAATCCCCTTTACAATGTCCACAAAGATCTGGCCAAGGCCAAGACCCTCTGCCAGAGGACCCCTCGGGCCGCTAACACGGTGCAAGAGACCGACTGTGCAGGGGGCAGCTGCATCTCCCCCGCAGCCGGGTCCCTCAATAAAAAAAGTCCCAGGTCCATTACAAGGAGCGCGACAGCTGGTCCCCAAGCAGGTGAATTGGTTCTGGAGATGAGCAGCCCCCGGCCACCCCTGGAAGCTCACAAAGCCACCCGGAGAGCCTTGCATCGGCTCCCAGGAGGAACGCGGTCAGATGTCCAAGGTGGAGACCTGGGTGATACGGGGGTCAGAGTCGATCTCGTAGCGATAGCGATACTCCTCCATGAAGTTGCGGCAGGCGTCCCGTGTGCTGTTCACCCAGGTCTTGATGCCCTTGCGGTTCAGGTAGAGCACGAAGAGGAAGACCACGCCGATGACGCCCAGGACGACGCCCAGGAAGACGTACGAGGTCTGCAGAGCGTTCTTGCTGTGCTGGCTGGAGTGGCAGCCCAGCTCGACCCCAGCCAGGTCCAGCAGGGACGTGTTCTGGAGATCCTGGGGGAAGACACAGGCCAGCTTCTCCACGTCGGCCACCTGCTGGCTCTGATTCAGCCAGCTCACCAGGTCCTCGATGTCGCAGTTGCACAGGAAAGGGTTGTCCCTCAGGAAGAGGCGGAGGTGCAGCTGCCTCCCCAGCTCGGCCAGCGCCTCCACCCGCAGGGTCTTGAGGGCATTCAAGGTCAAATCCAGGTGCTCAAGGTCAAGGCCAGCAAAGGTGGCGTTCTTGATGTCCACCAGGGAGTTGTTCCTCAAGTCCAGGTGCTGGAGGCTGGAGAGGCTGGAGAACATGCCCCGCGGCAGGTAGACGAGCTCGTTGCTGGTCAGCTCCAGTTTGGAGAGGCTCCGGAAGCCACCCTGGGCTATGGCAGCTGCCACGGGCCAGATGGCAGAGGAGTTGTAGAGGGAGCGACTCAGGTTCAGCTCCCGGATGGAGTTGTTCCTGGAGCTGAAAGCATCGGGGTGGATGGTAACCAGGCAGTTATTGCTCAAGTCCAGGTAACGCAGGCTGGGAAGGGCAGAGAAGGCTTGCGACGCCACACTGCTGATCCTGGGGCGGGAGAGAGAAACGATCAGGGCGAGGATCCTAGGAGACCTAACAAAGTAGGACTCCAATTCGGCCCCTTGGCGATAGCCCACCACGTGGGACTGGGGCCTTTCCTAGGTCCCCCTTCCCACCCAGCTCCAGAGCTGCTCCCACACAATGACCCATCAATGCCTGCATGCAATGAGTTTGCTAAGTCTCAGTCTGCTTCCCAGGCAGCAGGGGTGAACGGGCCCTGGAGAATGAACCCCCTTGGAGGGATGTGAATGGGTAACTGGTAAGCATCACCCTTACTGGATAATGCTTATTGGATGCTAGTTAATGGGTACCCGGGAGCAGCCGCCCCCTGCCCTGCCCGTAGCCTGGGGAAGGGGAGGAGGAAGCTGGCCGACCTGTACATGGGGGGCTGGGAGCAGGAGCTGGCTGCCCTGTGTGCAGAAACTCCCCACCTCCCACTTGGGGCTGAGAGCCGGCAGCAGGAGTTGGCATCCTCAAGCACAGGGGAGGGCCAGCAGCAGCCCCACTTATGGGGTGGGATCCTGTTTAATTGGTTAAGCAGATAAACCTAAGGTTTAACCGGGTAACTGATTAACTAGGATTTCACATCCTGAGTCCCTTTGCACCTCTAGGGGTGCTCCCCCAGGCATCAAGCTGGATAGACAATCAGGGCCGGCTTTAGGTAGCGTGGTGCCCAATTCGAAGAGCTTCGATGGGGCCCTGGCAGCTATGATTTTTTTGTTGGGGGAAAAAAAAAAAAACCACCGCACACACACACACACACACACAAAAAAGAGTCATGGCCCCTTTAAATCCAGGGAAGCCGCCGCACTCCTCCTCCGGGGCCGACGCCCCCTCCCGCAGTGTGCCCGGCCGGCCACAGAGCCGTGGGAGGGGAGCAGCCAGCGCGGGGCCCTCTTATGTGCGGTGCCCTATTCGGGGGAATCGGTCGAATCGGCCTAAAGCCGGCCCTGTAGACAATGGCGATGCAACATAAGAGCAGCCAGACTGGGTCAGACCAAAAGTCCATCTAGCCCAGCGGCCTGTCTGCCGATGGTGGCCAGCGCCAGGCTCCCCAGAGGGAGTGAGCAGAACAGAGAAGCGTCAAGTGATCCATCCCCCTGCTGCCCAGTTCCAGCTTCTAACATGCAGAGGGGAGGGACAGCTCAAGCCACTAAACCCAGAGTTGTGAGCTCAATCCATGAGGGGGCCATTTAGGGATCTGGGGCAACCTTTCAGGGATGGTACTTGGTCCTGCCGTGAGGGCAGGGGACTGGACTCCATGACCTCTCAAGGTCCCTTCTGGCTCTATGAGATAGGTGTATCTCTATATTGTGTGTCCCTGCCCATCCATGAATGTATCTAGTTCTTTTTTTAAAGTCCTGGCCTTCACAACATCCTCTGGCAAGGAGTTCCACAGATTAATTGTGCTTTGTGTGAAGAAATACTTCCTTTTGTCTGAAAGAGGGTTGTGTTGCCAAGGCCCGTGTTGTTGCTGTGCTGTGGGCAAATGGAGGATTTCAGCCTATAGGGAAACCTGTATATACAATGACACATGGGTTCTCCCTCTGGAGATATTTCATGCATCCGGTCATGGGTGCCCTACCCTCAGATTCTTCAGGAAAAAGTTTTCTACTCCTACCTCTGCCTCACTGTCTGGTCTTGGACAAGTCACATCCTTCCTCTATGAGCTTAGGCCCCTTCGCAAAGGACTTTGAGAGAGCGGGGATGAACACTACCACAAGACCTTAAGTGTTACTTTGGAACCTGTCAGTGTCCCTTTAAGGGCAGCAGAATTTTAATCACACTCACAGAACCAAATTCCGCTGTCACATGCACACATGCTAGTCTCCAAAATGCAAATGTCTGTGGGTGGAATCAGGTCCCTGAGGATCTGCAGGAGTTAGCCACCCTCCCAGAAGGTGATGAACTCCAGATCCTCCTCAGCATTCATGCCTCCCACATGGGAGCAACAAAAGGCCCCAGCGTGGCCAAAAGGCCCTTTTATGCACTGTTTATTCCCATCCCCGCTACCAGGGATAGTGGGGGCAGGGGGATGCCACTTAGTGTTAGTCAGTTGCTGGAGCGGGAATCATTCCTGCCCTGAACGGGGCTAACATAGGGCTCAATCCTGCAAACTGCTGACCAACTGCGGTTCCCATTGACTTGGCGGAGCGTTGAGGGCACTCGGTACTTGACTCGCACCGGGCCTAGTTCTCCCCATAAAGGAGCTGGCTGGAGGCCTGAAACATTCCTGTGATGTCTGGGAACTGACTGATCCCAGAGGGATCTTTAATGTGGATTTGGGACGGTCCTGATTCTGGTTCCATACAATAAACAAAGGGCTGCCACTCTTCTTAATCAGCGGGTATAAATCAAGAGCCTGGGTGCTCCGGTGGACTAGAAAGCCAGGCCTGGTTTCTGGGTGCTTGAGGCACAAGTAACAGAGCCTGCTCCTCGTGGTTCATGGGATTACTGAAGGGGAACAAGAGAGGTTTGCCCCAGCCCCGAGACATAAGCCAGAAGGAGCGGCTTTCGCAGAGGAGCTCAGGCCAGGTTCAGCGCTGACACCAACTTTGCAACACCCGAAGTTTCAGGCTCCTGCCGGGCCAGGTACAGGCAAATTTCTACTAAATACCGGCCAAAGGCAGAGGGGAGGCTGCAACAGGCTGGAAATTACTTTTCAGAAACCTAGGGGTACGTGTGCAGCACTTTGAGATATGCTGGTCCCTTAAATCTGTGTTTGAACAGCCCTTGGCACTCACCTGCGCCCCTTGCCCTCCCCAACACCTGCCATCACACACCCCAACACGCCGCCCTCCGCCCCAACCCCGACACCTGCCGTCACACACCCCAACACGCCGCCCTCCGCCCCAACCCCGACACCTGCCATCACACACGCCAACACGCCGCCCTCAGCCCCAACCCCGATACCAGCCATCACACACCCCAACACGCCGCCCTCAGCCCCAACCCCGAAACCTGCCGTCACACACCCCAACACGCCGCCCTCAGCCCCAACCCCGACACCAGCCGTCACACACCCCAACACGCCGCCCTCCGCCCCAACCCCGACACCAGCCGTCACACACCCCAACACGCCGCCCTCAGCCCCAACCCTGAAACCTGCCATCACACACCCCAACACGCCGCCCTCCGCCCCAACCCCGACACCAGCCGTCACACACCCCAACACGCCGCCCTCTGCCCCCACCCCCCGCCGCCCTCCGCCCCAACCCCCACACCTGCCGTCACACACCCCAACACGCCGCCCTCCGCCCCAACCCCGACACCTGCCGTCACACACCCCAACACGCCGCCCTCAGCCCCAACCCTGAAACCTGCCGTCACAGACCCCAACACGCCGCCCTCCGCCCCAACCCCGACACCTGCCGTCACACACCCCAACACGCCGCCCTCAGCCCCAACCCCGAAACCTGCCGTCACACACCCCAACACGCCGCCCTCCACCCCAACCCCGACACCTGCCGTCACACACCCCAACACGCCGCCCTCAGCCCCAACCCCGACACCTGCCGTCACACACCCCAACACGCCGCCCTCCGCCCCAACCCCGACACCTGCCGTCACACACCCCAACATGCCGCCCTCAGCCCCAACCCCGACACCAGCCGTCACACACCCCAACACGCCGCCCTCAGCCCCAACCCCGACACCTGCCGTCACACACCCCAACACGCCGCCCTCAGCCCCAACCCCGAAACCTGCCGTCACACACCCCAACACGCCGCCCTCCACCCCAACCCCGACACCTGCCGTCACACACCCCAACATGCCGCCCTCCACCCCAACCCCGACACCTGTCGTCACACACCCCAACATGCCGCCCTCAGCCCCAACCCCGACACCAGCCGTCACACACCCCAACACGCCGCCCTCAGCCCCAACCCCGACACCTGCCGTCACACACCCCAACACGCCGCCCTCAGCCCCAACCCCGAAACCTGCCGTCACACACCCCAACACGCCGCCCTCCACCCCAACCCCGACACCTGCCGTCACACACCCCAACACGCCGCCCTCAGCCCCAACCCCGACACCTGCCGTCACACACCCCAACACGCCGCCCTCCGCCCCAACCCCGACACCTGCCGTCACACACCCCAACATGCCGCCCTCAGCCCCAACCCCGACACCAGCCGTCACACACCCCAACACGCCGCCCTCAGCCCCAACCCCGACACCTGCCGTCACACACCCCAACACGCCGCCCTCAGCCCCAACCCCGAAACCTGCCGTCACACACCCCAACACGCCGCCCTCCACCCCAACCCCGACACCTGCCGTCACACACCCCAACATGCCGCCCTCAGCCCTCAGCCCCACCCCGACACCTGCCGTCACACACCCCAACACGCCGCCCTCAGCCCCAACCCCGAAACCCTCACACACCCCAACACGCCGCCCTCCACCCCAACCCCGACACCTGCCGTCACACACCCCAACACGCCGCCCTCAGCCCCAACCCCGACACCTGCCGTCACACACCCCAACACGCCGCCCTCCGCCCCAACCCCGACACCTGCCGTCACACACCCCAACACGCCGCCCTCAGCCCCAACCCCGACACCTGCCGTCACACACCCCAACACGCCGCCCTCCGCCCCAACCCCGACACCTGCCGTCACACACCCCAACACGCCGCCCTCCGCCCCAACCCCGACACCTGCCGTCACACACCCCAACACGCCGCCCTCCGCCCCAACCCTGACACCTGCCGTCACACACCCCAACACGCCGCCCTCCGCCCCAACCCCGACACCTGCCGTCACACACCCCAACACGCCGCCCTCCGCCCCAACCCCGACACCTGCCCTCACACACCCCAACACGCCGCCCTCAGCCCCAACCCCGACACCTGCCGTCACACACCCCAACACGCCGCCCTCCGCCCCAACCCCGACACCTGCCGTCACACACCCCAACACGCCGCCCTCCGCCCCAACCCCGACACCTGCCGTCACACACCCCAACACGCCGCCCTCCGCCCCAACCCCGACACCTGCCGTCACACACCCCAACACGCCGCCCTCCGCCCCAACCCCGACACCTGCCGTCACACACCCCAACACGCCGCCCTCCGCCCCAACCCCGACACCTGCCGTCACACACCCCAACATGCCACCCTCCGCCCCAACCCCGACACCTGCCGTCACAAAGGAAATGACGTGACCCAATGCTGATTTTACCCGTCTAGCTCCACTGACTTCCTCCTGATGGACCCAACCAACTGTAAGGTCTGAATCCATCCTGTTCTGTTTGGTTATAGATTAACTAGCTGGAGTTACCCGACATTGCTCGGTCCCGCTCCCTGTCGGCCGATTCGCTTCCCCTCCCACCCCGCCAGCCCTGCTTCCTGCCAGCCGGTTCTCCTCCCGATCTCCACCGGCCAGCCCCGCTGCCCCCAACCCGCCCCCGACCAGCTCTGCTTCGCGCCAGCCACTCCTCCCCCGATCTCCCCCACTCCCACCGGCTGCCCCCCCCCCGATTTCCCCCAGTCAGCCCCACTGCCCCCAACCAGCTCTGCTTCCCACCGGCCGCCCGCCCCCGATTTCCTCCAGCCAACCCCACTGCCCCCAACCCCGCTTCCCAGCCAGCCCCACACTCCTCCCAGCCAGTTCCTCCCCCGGCATCAAGTGTGGCCAGGTTTCTTTTTTAAGACTACCTGGTAACCATAGCCACGGGAGGCAGGGCAAATGCCCGAGCCGTTGTGCTTGTGGGGGCGGGGCGAGCCCCAGACAGGGCTTTAGGGCCGCAGGCAGCCGGCACGTGACCTAGGGTGGGTGGGGCTGCCCCTGCAGCGCAGCGCGGTGGGTTATCTTTGATTTTCACTGGTTGAGATCAGGCCTGATCGGGTCCAAAAGTACCTTTAAACCTTCTCCTGGAGGAAAGGCTATCCCATGCAAAGTTTGGTTGTGGTAGGTCTTATAGGGTATGTCTAGACTACATGCCTCCGCCGACAGGCATGGAAAACAGGCTACCCGACATAGTCAATGAAGTAGAGATTTACATATCCCTGGCTTCATTAAAATAAAAATGGCCGCCGCGCTGTGCCGGCTCAGCTGGTCGTCGGCACAGCGCACGAGTCAAGGCGCGGATCGATCAACAGGGGAAGCCTCTGTCGACCGCTCCTGTAAACCTCGTTTCACAAGGCATAAGGGAGCGATTGACAAAGGCTTCCCCTGTCGACTGATTCGTGTCTTGACTCGCGCGCTGTATCGACGATCATCTGAGCCAGCACAGCGTGGCAGCCATTTTTATTTTAATGAAGCCAGGGATATGTAAATCTCTGCTTCACTGACTATGTCGGGTAGCCTATTTTACATGCCTGTCTGCAGAGGCATGTAGTCTAGACATACCCATAGTGTCCAAGTTATTAGAGCACAAACATTCTCCTTTATGTACAGGCAGTCCCCGGGTTACGTACAAGATAGGGACTGTAGGTTTGTTCTTAAGTTGAATTTGTATGTAAGTCGGAACTGGTACATATTGTAGGGGAAACTCTAGCCGAACATTTCTCCAGAGCTCAGTTCTATTCTCCCACACCTCACTTCCCTCAGTCCTTTATTCTCAAGCTGAGGTGTCTGCTGAGAAAAGCCGCTCCGCATCTCCCTGGTCTGCTGGGGGGGGGCGCTAGCTTCGCGTCTCCCTGGTCTGCTGGGGGGAAGCAGCCAGTGCGGGGTTGCCTCACCCCGTTTGTAAGTAGGGAGCCGATGTAAGTCGGATCCATGTAACCCGGGGACTGCCTGTATTAGCTATTCTGGAGGGTTTTCCAAGTGGCATGTAGATTTCCAGGGGGGTTGAAGTGACCCTTTTGGGAGGGCTATCTGACGTCTGTTTGCCGGGATCTGGGGTAATGTTTCTATTACTAAGAGGAGCTGGTTTTACCAAACCCCGTCAAGGGGGAAATGTGAGCTCTGAGCAAGCACCCCTCCTACTGACCCGGACACAAGCAGCAGGTTCATGTCTCTCTGACCCAACAGGCAAGACATTCCACTAGCTAATGCCCTGGATTAGACAGAACCAGAGCCTAGAAATTTGATGCCAAGACCTGCTCCCATAGAAACCAATAGCAAGACACTCAGCAAGGTATGTCTACACAGCAATTAAATAGCTGCAGCCGGCCCATGCCAGCTGACACAGGCTACAGGGCTGTTCAACTGTGATGTTGACGTACCCGGTGCATCTTGCCATTGGTTTCAATGGGAAATTTGGTTCTAGGGACCCTAAAAGGTGGAGGGTCTCAGAGCTCAGATGGCAGCCTGAGCATGAATGTTTACACTGAAATCAAACAGTTTCTTAGCCCGAGTCAGTGTCTAATTGCACTGTAGAGATACCCCTTTTCCGCCAGGCCAGGCCAGGGCCACCCTTTGAATAATAAACTGTGCTAAGACGGCAGCCACCTCTGCCCACTCGGTGTCCTGGCTCATTGCCGCCGTGGCTAAAGACAGCTCCAAAGCTTTAGTCCCTTAGCAGGGTTTTGGAGCCACTAGGGATGTTTAAAAGTGTTTATTTTTGTAAACGTGTAACCACTGACACTTACGCCTGCCCTCTCTCCCTTCCCCCGGCACTGGTGCCTCTACATCAGAGGCAACAGCTCGGGGTGGGGCTTAAAAGCCAGCTCCTCACATGTACCAGCTCCCTCCTGCTCCCCCCACGCTGCCTCTGATATACAGGCAGTGGGGAGGGAGAGCTTCATGTAACGGTTAGGTTCATGTCAACGGGTCCACAGTCACATCCCTAGTAGCCACTGGGGGAGCATATGCAGGCCCACCCAGGAAGGAGAAGCTACAGCAAGGTTTCTGCTCAGACATCTAGCTACCCAGATGCTAAAGAAATGCTGCTGGAGAAAGCTGCAGCCTCCTGACCCCCACAGGGGCTGTCCTGTGCTTACACCTCAGACGAGGAGGTCTCCCGCCCGGCCAGTCCTTTCGCAATCAGCTCCTGCACCCTGGCGGCACACAACGGAGGAGCCAAGTCACGAAGCAGGGCTGGCAGGCAGTGTTAATTTCTTTGGTAGATAAATGGGACACAGGGAACAGGGAAGTGGGTTCTGCTTCCTTACGCCACCGGGGCCTTGCCTTCATGATACTGCAGCGGTGGCCAAAGGTCCTAGTCAGGAGCAGAGGGCCCTGGTGGTAGGTGCTGGACAGACATATCGGAAGACACGGGACACGCCCCAAAGGGCTCATGACACAGGGTCTGATCCAAACCCCACTGAATCCACAAAGGCTTCGCACAGAACTCACGGGGCTGCGGCTCGCACTCCAGGAGCAGGACACAGAGGTGCGTGTGATGTGAGAGCCACTGGGCGACATCAGCCATCGCGTGCTCACGTCAGCGTTAGGGAGGTTAGCGATCGTATAACTGAATAGTTGTGTAATCGCATAAAATACCATCGGTTACATGACTATTCGATAGCCAGTGCGCTCCAGCCCCACTCCCGAGGAGTCCCCTACCACCCTGGGCCGCTGCCTCTGTAGCGGAGGCAGCAGCGTAGGGTGGCAGGGGAAGCTGGTCCTTGAGGGGAACCAGTTTTAAAACCAGTCCCCCCATGGACCAGCTGCCTGCCGCCCTGCGCTGCTGCCTCTGATACAGAAGCAGCAGTGCAGGGTGGCAGCAGCCTTTGCCTGTGGGGGGGTCAGGGCCTAGGCTCCCAGCAGACAGAGGCTGGCCCCCAGCAGCAGCCCCCGTCTATGGGGGGGTCCAAGCGCCCCGCAGACAGAGCCTGCTCCGCATCCTGCTCAGACCCCCCCGCAGCCTGGGCCCGCTGGAGACAGAGGATGCTATGTGGGATGTGGGAGCAGCCTCTGTCCGTGGGGAGCTTGCCCCCCTTGCTTTGCGGCAGCCTCCCATGGCCCCTCCCTCCATGCTGCTGCCTCTCATGGACGTGGCAGTGCAGGGCGGGGGGCGGCAGCACCACAGAACCAGTGCTGGGCTCCTCTCCTCCTCCCCCCGATGCCTCCGATATAGACGCAGCGGCGGGGAGCGGAGGGGGGGGATGCAAGTAAAGATTAACCGATAAGCCTCAGCTTATCGGTTAATCATATAATTGGCTACTCGCTGACATCCATAGTGAGCGCAGTCACAGGGACTCGTTTCCCCGTCCCCACCGCCCCCAGCCCAGCCTGGCTCTCTTGCTGAGAGCCCCATGGCTGGAACACTGCTGGTGACTCAACTACATCTCTGCCATCGAGAAATGGGCTTGTGTCACAAGAGGATACGACTGAGGTGGCTTCCGGCACCTTCCAAGCAGCTCTGCCGACACAGATGCATTACCCCTCACAGCCCTCTTGGAGCCAGAAGTACCATCCGCCCGTCCCCACCATCCTCGGAGAGACACAGAGGGGCGTCAAAGCGAGTGGCTATTTCTGAAAGTTTAGGCCTCAGTGACGTGATTGGACGATGACTTACCCTGGGTAGCAGCCGCCTGCCGTGGATGGTTTAGACCTGACAACGCCTGCCTCTCAGCAGGGGTTAGACGAGCTGACTCTCGTGGCCCTGTCCCACCCTGTGGCTCTAGGATTCTGGCTACGGAATCCTGGGACTTGGCTCCAAGTTCTTGGCTCCGAGCCGATGAGCTCGCTCCGCCTTGCCAGAGCCCCTCAGACACGCTCACGTCCCGCTGCGAGCGAGCGCAGACAAAAGAAAGCAATAAATCCCCAGTCCTTTGTACCGTCCCTCTGCGAGGAAGGCGGGCACAGGGCAGAAAGCAGACCTAGCCTGGTTTATTCCAGGATGCTATCTAGCCTGCTCTAAAGATTGCACTGGTGGCTGATGGAAGCCCGCTTCCAGCTGCCTCTGGGTGAGCGAATGCGCTGCGGTTTTGCCTCCCAGCCAGACCAGTTGCTCGCCGGCAGAGCTACCGCTGGACGGGCGGCCCTCACAACTGAGATATCAGGCCCCCGCTTCTTCCCTTCTCTGCTCCACATTGGATGTGGGAGCTTCTCCAGAGAACCACAGCGTGGGCAGCAGTGCGAGGCCCTGCCCCCCATGACCTCACCAGCGTGCCCTGGTCCAAGCCAGAGGGAGCTCCACCGAAGGACAGCAGAGCCCGCCAGCCTGGTTGCACAGGGCCCGGCAGTGCTAATGGGCAGGTGGCTTGGGTGATGTGGTCCCTTGCCCACTAAGGAGATGATCACTCAGACTTGGCCTCTGGCTGGCAGCACAACCTGTGCTCACTAGTGCTGGCTGGCTGTGGGGTGGAGACCCAGGCTCGCTGGTCCACTGCCTCGCCCCAAAGCCAATTACCAGGCAGCGGTCCTGACTTCCTCCCCAGCGGGTTGCAGGGCACTGGCAGGTCTCCGCCGACAGACAGAGAGAGGTTCCCACAGCGCCAGCCCCGCCGGAGTCTGTTTCCAAGCAGCATCTCCTGTAAGCTTGTTGCCATGGCAATGTCAGCACGTCTCCTTCCCTGGCGGCGGGGCGAGAAGCGACGATCCAGTGGAACGGACCAGGTGGGACCCGGAACATGGGGACCAGGCACCAGCCACATCCGGCCGACTGGTGGCTCGCCCACATGGACCTGGCAGAGACAGGCATTTCATCAAGCCAGGCCAGCTGCTGGTCCCCAAGTCACCACGAAACCTTCCTCTCCCTGCTGAACACTGCAGTGTACCTGATCAGGCGGCGGGCTCCAAAGGGATCTTTTAAAGAGGCCGAGGCAAAAGGGTCTGATTGGTTCGATTTCTAACCCATGGGCTTCTCCTCCGACAGCTGGTTTTGAAAAGTTACTGAGGACACAAGGGACATGAGTCTGACGGACTCAGCTCAGTCCCCCCCGTTCCCCCCCGTGTTTTGCTCGTATCACAAAAGTCACTCCACACCAGCCTGAACAAGGTGGGAGCCCTGGATCGGGGCGGAGAGGAGAAGAGCCAGGAATAATTGCCACTCGACACCAGCGCCAATACGGCTGCAGGTGCTAGAACTGGTCATTGATCAGTGGGGCCCGGATTCATAATGCAGGACGGCTACCTCTGCCCCAGGGCATGCTGGGAAACGATGAACGGCACGTGTCTAGCTCCTGCAGGAGAACAAAGTCACTGCCAAACTTCCTCCCATTCTCCCGTGAACAGGTTCAGCCGAATCAACCGCCCTGTGGAGCGATTGGCTCAGAGGGACGAAGGATCCAACATTCCTACTAGGGTGAGGCATTGTGAAGAGGTTGCAGATATTCCTCCCAGCAGACAGCTTTCCTGGCTGCTCCCGCCTCCTGTCCTAGCCAGTGAGATCTCAGTTTAGCGGCTGGCTGAACGACCGGAAGGGGCAGAAAAAGCAGCATTGAGAGGAGGTGGCCAGCATTCCCTCTGAACACCTGCTAGATCGGGCCCAAGGCGTTCCTGTCAGGGACACAATGGCGGGTTTTCCCTTCCTCGCTCCTGCACCAGCTGCAGCCGGCGGGACCGAATGTTTCCTCCTCACCGCACCTCCCTATGCTGGAGGCAGAGTCTTTGCCCTTTGGCCCCCTCCCTTCCCATACCTGGACTCCCCAGCCAGCATCCTCTGGCAGCTCCTGATCAGAATCATGGGCCTGTAACTCCACAGCTAGGCCCGGCCTGAGGATCTGAGCCCCCTCACCTCCAAACCCAGACGGGTCCATCCCACGCAGGATTACGAGAACAAGCCCCTCTCCACTGAGCCCTGAGAGGTGAGGAAAGCTGCAGCAACGGGCTCCTTTAAACCCTGCCAGCCTTACCCGACAGACTGGTAAACACGAGGTCAGGGACAAGCCAGAAGTATCTGCTTGGGGCACTGGAGCGCTACAAGCCAGACCCCTGAAGTGCACTTAGTACCATGGCTCTCTGGATCTGGGGTCTATGACCCCATAGCCTTCATGCTGGGGGAGGACCTGGCCCCCATTTACTGAACCAAACCCATGGGCTCTTCAGAGAGCCACCTGCTCTGGAAAGCCTGGGAGGGGGTTGTATCTTTTCGCGTGACTGGCATTTATTGTGCACATGTAACGGGGGGGGGGGGTGCAGAAGCAGGCTTACCGCCCGGGAGGGGAACAGTGCACTGGCAAGAGGCTGCTCCAGCCAGCCATCTGGCAGGTGCCCTTAGAGGTAAAGCACCCATGCAAGTCTCCCCTCTCCCCCACCTGCAAGTCATCCAGGCTAGCTCTGTGCCGCGGGGCCCCACATGGAACGGGGAGCTGGAATGCCGACAGTCGAGGACGAGGACGGCTGGGAAGGGAAGGGTTTACACTTACCCGAGTGACGTCCGATCAGAGGAGACACTGACCTCAGCACCTGTGCCTACTGCAGTTACTAGCCCCTTCCCCAAAGCACTGGCAGGTAAGAGACTGGTTCAGGTGGACCACGGTCTGACCCCGTCTGGCAGTGCCTGGGCAAAACAGCTCCCCATTTCCCACCTGTTTTCAGGCTTTCACAGCAAGGCTCATTTTCACAGCAAGGCTCGAGGGCCCGGCAATACTCTAAGCCAGGGGTCTCTGACCTTTTTAAGCACCAGATCACTTTTTAAATTGAAGTGCAATGTAAGATCTATCCCAAACCCCAATACCCCGGCCCCACTTCCTTCGTGCCTCTTCTCCGAGGGCCCGCCCCTGCTCACTTCGTCCTCCCTTCTCCATTCTCCCTCCCTTTCACCAAGCAGGAGCAGGGGGTTGGGGCGCAGAGTCTTGGGCTAAGGGATTTGGAGTGTGAGGGGGCTCTGAGCTGAGCCTGGGGCAGGGAGTTGGGATGCAGGATGGGGTTCTGGGTGCAGGCTTTGGGAGGGAGTTTGGGTTCGGGGGCTCAGGATTGGGGCAGGGGGCACAGGAGGGGGTTCATGACTGGGGCAGGAGTTCGGAACTGGTTCCAGCTGGGTGCTGCTTAGCTCAGATGGCTCCTGGGTGGGGGTGCAGTGGGGCTAAGGCAGGCTCACCCCTGCACTGGCCCTGCACCACTCCCAAAGGCAGCCAACAAACTCCCTCCCATCCCAAGCCCTGTTGTACTCCCCGCACCCTGTTCTGTGGAGATAGAGTACAGGATGGGAGCGGGCACCCTGACATCTGCACCCCTCCTCTCCCTTCCCTGCTCTGCACAGCAAGTAGGAGGCTCCCAGGGCGGGGAGGGGGCACAACAGGGCTTGGATGGAGGGAGTTTGCTGGCTGCTTTTGAGAGTGGGGCAGGGCCGGGGCAGGCGTGAGCTTCCCGGGGGCGAAGGGGGCAGCTCTAAGGCAAAGGCAGGAGGTGCGCAGCAGTGGAGGGAGGAGCCACTGAAGTGCTGCACTTGACAGCCTCCTGGCCAAACCAGTCAGGATCCCCTGTCAAAGGCTCCAAGATCTACCAGTAGATCCTGATCTATTGGTTGGTGACCACTGCTCTAAGGAGCCTTCCACTCACAGAATGCTGGTTTGACTCCAGCCGAGCTCGGCAGAGAGCATTCAGCTGCCAGCACGACACCAGTTAGTGAGTCTCACCCAATTCCTTCACAAACCCACTGGTGCAAAGGGCACTTTGCTGGCTGTCACGACGGACAGTTCAAGGAGCATGGACGGTCTGCACACCCCTTAACATGCCCCACACTGGCAGGGTAGCTGGTTTACTGCTGCTGGCTTCTCAGCAGCTAAATCAACTGCGCCAGTCATCAGGGCTGTCAAAGCAGCACTAAATTCACTTCTTCCACACCGCATAGGCCTGTCCCTGAAGGTAACGCTCCAGGAAGTGACTATAACTGATTTTCACTCCTTTCTGCCCATCTGCTACAGACACCCCCCACCGCGGTCCACGTGTTCGCTCTGGCGCAGACGGCCAAGTCACAGCACGTGAGCAGAGTACAGGCAAACAAGGCAACCCTATTCAAAATCCACCAGCACGACCCCCTGGCAGCAATGCCGAGACATCTCAATCAGCCTCCTCAGAAAGACCCCGTACAAATAGTCACAACACGCAGCGAAACCGGCAAGAAGGACCAGGCCTGACAGGCAAACTCAAGTCTCAAGTGACCCAGCAAAGTACTTGCAGTATCTTTCGTGCACCAGGAATGACAGGCAGGATCAGTCCAGTCTGCCCAGTAACCTGCCTCTGACAGCAGCCAGCACCAGCTACTCCGGCAAAGGTGCAAGAAACTCTGCAGTTCTAACTTGCTCACAGAGGAAATTTCTTCCTGTCCCTTTGGTTAGGGGTTCCCTGAAGCATTGCGGAAGGGAGAGAGGACTTTGTTACAACAAATAGTCTTTAAAGTGCTACCAGACTATTTGTTGTTGTTGAAGTTTTTCCTGTTACAGGCTAACTCGGCCACCCCACTGCAGCTTTTGTTATAACAGAAAGAGGATTCTTTCCTGAGGCTGCTAGGCACAGACAAGTCCTGTGGTTCCCTCTGGCTCCTGGACGAAACGTTCATGCTGCTAGTCCTCACACAGGGTCTCCCCAGATCCTGGGTTGGGCCCTGCTGTTGCAGAAGGATGGGCTCAGCACACCACAGTACCCAACCCAAATTCCCAGCAGAACTATTCGGAGGCCGCTCCTTCACATTTGGATTTAGTCACTTTCACCAGATGTTTTTCTGGTGGAGTCCTGCAGGAAAGTCACACTGGAGCAGCTCTGCACCCTTCGGAAGCTAACTCACTCCCAGCCAGGCTGAGCCGACTCTCTGCCCTGAAATCCGGCACAGCGCACAAGACAGAGCTCTCCAAAAAGCAGCATGCCCTGCCTGCCACGTGTGCACCAAGGCCAAGAGCTCCCTCCCGCCACCCTGAGCTGAGGACAAGTTCAGATTCAATTCAGCCTATGCCAGCTTCACTGAACCCATGAGACCTTGCAGATGGTGGGAAGTGGGACTCAGGCTTCCCCACAGATCTGCCCCCACCCCTCAAGCGCTTCGTCCGCTGCTGTGTGCCAGCCTGCTCTCCAGATACTTCATCACATTGCTTTCCTGCACATACCAAGATCAAATGAAAGATTCCTCAACAGGTCCTAGGCTCTCTAGACACAAACAGCCTCCTGAACGTGACCTGCAAGTGCCAAATCCAAACAGGTGCCAGCCTGCGGCACTGCCAACGGGCGCTTTGCAAGGCCAGCGAGAGCTTTACTTTCCTGTGGCTTCGCTCCCCAGGACTGGTTCCTGTAAGGTCTGGTGCACTGTGACGGGAGCCCTGTTTCTCCGGCTTGGGAGAGCTGGAGATGAAGACTTCCCCATGGGATTCAGCAGCACTTCTAATAGTTATAGCAAAGGAGAAATCAGACAGTTTCATGGGACTGAGGATCGGAGCTGCTAATTCCCATGTGAGCAAATTAAAGGCTCAGAAGCAGCTCAGTGTGCCCAGGCCTCTAGGTGTGAAATCATGGACGCACTGGAAATCTGGAGGCTGCCTTAACCTCTTGGGCCTGCTTAGCCAGCCCACTCAGAGGTGACCTCCTTGTGTCCCTTCAAGGAGTCAATGGGCTCTGCATGCGGCAGAACCAGAGAGAGCCCAAAGGCGCTTGCATATTTCCCCGTGGATGCACATGGAAGTAGGGTAGGTTGTACATTTATCACATACGTCGGCACATACACATTTCTATTGTGTAAATCTGCGCCCGCAGGGGTGCACGGTGCCAAGAACCTGCAGCCATGCCCTTTACAAACGCAGTGCAGACCCCAGAACAACCTGGCCAGATCAGTGCTCCATCTAGCCTGCTGCGCCGGCTCTGAGTGATGATTCAGAGAAAGACGCAAGAAACCACAAAACTGGGAAACTCTGGAATGCCATGCCCAGAAGGGAAGTATCTTCCTAATCCCCACCAGTGCACAACTCTCTCGTGCCCTGAAGCATGAGCATTTAGATCCCTTCTGAAATAAGCTGACCCTTCCTTATGCACAGTGGTTATGTGGATGATCGTTATTGATTATAAGCATCTCATCCTTTTTGGAATCCTGCTAAGCTTTCGAGTGCAGGGGCATCTTGTGGCAGTGAGTTCCGCAGGTCAGTGCAGCATAATGTAAAAAAAAAAAAAAGTAATTGTCTCTCCTCCATATGAGGAAACTTACGCTGCCCCACACACCATCCTCACCAGCAGTCTGGGGCATTACCTGTTGCTGGCCAGGGAGAGGGTGACAAGGTTGGGCAGCCCCCGGAAGTCCTGGCTGTTGATGCGAGTGATCTGGTTGCCGGTGATGAAGAGGTTGCGGGTGTATCTGGGGATCTCAGCCGGAACAGCGCTCAGCTCCTTCAGAACACACTTGACAGTCCGGGCTGGTTCCGAACACTCACAGGGGACGGGGCAAGCCTGGCAAGCAAGCTGGGCAAGAAGAAGGCTCAGGAGCAGGAGCCCCCAGGACCCCAGACTGGCAGGGGGGGGCTCCCGGACGGACATTTCCAATATGCCAGTCTCAGCTGTTTCCGCCTGCAGACAAAGGGGAGGGGGGGGGTCACTAGAGTCCAGCATGATGTAAACCAAGCCAAGTGCCCCAAAGCCTCCTCCGAGAGCTAGTAACAGGGATGCAGGGTCTGTGCAGAGACTCGGTACCCCCAGGGTGCCGGGCCTCACTGGCACCCAGAGTGGAGCACTGCACCCCGGTCAGCACGCCCTGCCCCCTTACACGGTGCCCCATCCCCTCACAGTCCTTCCCCCATTTCTATCCCCTACCTCCCTCTCCTCGAGGCCCCCCTGCCGCCACCCCCCTGCCTTCTACAGCCCCCCGCCAGCGCCTTTGCGCCCCCAGCTCCCCCCCTCGCGCCCGCCCGGCCCCACTGCACACCCCTTCCCCACCCCTTCTCCCCAAACTTTCTGTGCATTTTGCTCCCTGCCCGGATCCCCCTCCCCACGCGTGCCGTCTGGCCGGGCGGGCGCGAGCCTCCCCCGCGGCTGGGGACGGGCAGCCGGGACCCCGCAGGCGACTCACCGTGTCCCCGCTGCGGGCAGGACTCCGCTCCCCTTCCCAGCGGGCTCGGCCGAGAGCGCACAATGGGCTGAACGAGATTCAAAGGCAGCGGGCGGGGCCGGCGGGGAGGGGACTGGCCGGCCCGCCTCCTTCCTCCCAGCCATCGCGGGCTCGGCCCCCGCCCGGGGTACCTGCCGCCCCGCGCCGGCCCTTCGCAGCCATCCCCCCCGGCGGCAAAGGCTCCGCGCCCGGCCCGGGTGCCACGTGCTGCCAGCGAGGGGAAAACAAGACAACGCCCCGCGTGGGCTGCACACCCACCCGCGCCAGACGCAGGCCCACGCGCGGGCGGGCAGCCCCGCACCTCGCCGAGAGCCAAGCCCCGGGCAGGGCGCACACACAGGCCACGTCTGCACACGCCTGTGTGCGGGGTCAAGGGCCCTGACCCACAGGAAAATCCCGCACTGACGTGGCCCCCGACTCCCCACGTTCCTCTTGCCCACCGGAGAATAGAGGGGCCCAGCCGGGTAGATGTCTGTGTGCTCCAGCCTTGCCGTGGGGCAGCAGGGGGGCTGGAGCACCAGTGCAGGTGCCCCGGTGCTGGGGGGCTGGATCCAGGCAAGCCGCCCCGGGTCTGAGGTTCCCCACCCCTGACTTCCAGAGTCTGGCTTAGCCAGGCAAACCAAGCCTTGTGTATGTCTGCATAGACACACACCGGCTAGTCTAGACTGGCATGATTTTCCGGAAATGCTTTTAACGGAAAAGTTTTCCGTTAAAAGCATTTTCGGAAAAGAGCGTCTAGATTGGCACAGATGCTTTTCCGCAAAAGCACTTTTTGCGGAAGAGCATCTGTGGCCAATCTAGACGCGCTTTTGCGCAAAAAAGCCCCTATCGCCATTTTCGCAATCGGGGCTTTTTTGTGCAAAACAAATCTCAGCTGTCTACACTGGCCCTTTTGCCCGAACGGGAGCAGCGTAGTATTTCTGCAAAAAGCACTGATTTCTTACAGTGCTTTTGCGGAAATTCAAGCGGCCAGTGTAGACAGCTGGCAAGTTTTTCCGGAAAAGCGGCTGATTTTCCGGAAAAACTGCCCAGTTTAGACACAGCCACCATATACAGAGAGCCTGGCTGCCTTAGCCAGGCAGGCCAAACCCAGTGTATGTCTGCATAGACACACACCAAGTACAGAGAGTCTGGCTTGGCCAAGCCATGCTCAGGTTCACACTAGGGACGGAAAAATCCTGGTTTAAAAGTGAACCTGTTAAAAGTAATGTTTCACCAGTTCACTGTGATCCCATGGTCGGGGGAGGGCCTAGCTGGGTCTACCATTCCAAGGACTGCTCTGCCTAGGCCAGGCACGCTGCACAGGGGTGTTATGAAAATTAAAGATTGTGAACAGTTGAGATACTAGGGATAAGGGGGCCAGATCAATCCCATAGCTAGACGTTACCTTCCCCACCCCTCTTCTCTTGCTTGGCTGAACACTCAGAAACGCACACACAAAAGTATAAACATTCCCAATGACTTAAACCACCAGGTGCACCTAGAGACATGTTCACTCCCTAGAGACATGTTCACTCCCTCTCCCTGCATTTTGCTACCTCTAGTCCCTGGATCACAGTCATAATTTACACCATGGACCAAACTTAGCTCTTCCGAGGTCCAACATCATCTGAAGATTAAGTTAAAAGACCAAACCTGTCATGAGAAATGTCACACAACCAAAGCAGAAAAGAAGCCCCACCAAGTGATGATGGGTGAAATGATTTGTATTACTGTAATACAGAGGCGCCCTGATGGTAGCTGTTGTTTAGGTGATTGTAGCTGTTGTTTAGGTGTTGTCCGAGTGAAGATTACCATTTCTAACTCTGGCGTTGGATGTGGGATAGAATTCAATCTGCTAAATATTGAAGTTACACCACGGACAGAACACTGGATTGTAAGAGTTTTTTTAGAGGAAAACAACTAGATGAAGAAATTCATGTTTCCACTCATGTTTTATTGGTGGGACCCAAACTCCCCCGAGGCAGAAGAATTCCTTGTAACTCACTGCAGCAGCATCTAATAACTATTTTTGTTTTTATAGCTTCTTTCATCTTGAAGGACTGAAAAGCACTTTACAGACCCTCTGGGGCCAGAAAGCCTCCCTCACCCAGGGAACTGCATGGATCTACTCTGAAAGGCTGAGTTAAGCCTACAGGGCTTTGGGCCTGGGGCTTCAGAGAGCCCAGGTGTTCCAAATCTGAGGCTTAGCCCTGGAAGTCACACCCTCCAAGTGGCACATGCAATACACAGTTCGGCTACATCTACATTGGCAAGATTTTGCGCAAATACTCTTTAACACAAGAGTTTTTGCGTTAGAGTATTTGCGTTAGAGTATTTGCGCAAGAAAGCGTCTACACTGGCATATGCCTTTGCGCAAGAGATGTGCTTTTGCGCAAGAGCATCCATGCCAGTGTAGACGCTCTCCTGCACAAGAAAGCTCCAATGGCCATTTTAGCCATCGGGCTTTCTTGCACAAGAAATTCATGTTCCCTGTCTACACTGGCCTCTTGCACAAGAACAGTTGCGCGAAAGGGCTTATTCCTGAGCAGGAGCATCATAGTTCTTGCGCAAGAAGCACTGATTTCACACATTAGAACGTCAGTGTTCTTGCTCAAGAACTCCTGGCCAGTGTAGACAGGCAGCATGTTTTTGCACAAAAGCAGCCGCTTTGGCGCAAGATCGCACCAATGTAGACACAGCCTTCGTGTTTGTATGTAGTATTGGTTCCAAATTGCCAGCCCTGGTGACTGAAGGCCTCTCCTTCCCTATGCAAGCACACCAAAGCAGGAGGCAGGACAAGCTTCCTCCAACAGGCCTGATTCCTGCCTTGAAGGGAGTCTATGGAGCAGGGAGCGGAGCTCAGTTCCATGGACTGTTTAGCCCCAGGCTTTTCTGCAAAGGGACAAGCAGGGAACCAGGTATTGTCAATTCTAACAGTGTTATGTGTGATGGGGACAACTTCAGTCACTCCCAGCTCAGGATGGACTCAGACTGGCCACTCAGAGACAATCCCTATCTCCCCCTCCCCAGCTGTTCAGTCCTCTCGATTATATAGATTTATGGCAAAGCACCGAAGGTTCAGCCCAATGAATTAGCAGAGGGGCTGAATATCGCTTGATTTCTCATTTTGAACAAAGACCCCACCCACAGGGAGCTGGTAGGAGACACAGACTGTACCTGTGTGACTCAGTGTCCCAGGAAGGTGAATGGCATTTTTTATTTTGGAAGGACAGGTTGAACCTCTCTAGTCCAGCACTCTGGTTCGGCAACATCCGTGGTCCAGCAGGATTTCAGTAGCCAGATGTCCACTTATCCTGGGTGTGGCCAAGTTTCCTGCGGTCCCATAAAGTTTGTTTACAGCCACCAGTCCTGGTTCTGTGTTCTGTGCTGTTATTTCATTCTAATTTACCCCTAAATGTCTTCTAAGAACCCAGTAAGCAGGGGAAGTGTTGATGATGCTGCTAGTCAATATTGACCTCCCGTGGTTTGGCAAATTCTCTGGTTCAGCACCAGTCTAGACTAGAGCGGTTCAACCTGCTTTTGTTTCCTAACAGCTTTACAAATCAGGGCAAGGTTCACTTCTGCTTGGATCTGAGGATGCTGCCAAGCTGGTAGCTGGGATGCCAAGGGAGAGGATGACTTGTTTGCCTAGCCCAAGAGCCGGATCTGAATTCCCCCACTCACACAGGGACCTGCCAGTAATACACTATAACCTCATTCTGTAGAGAGCCTTTCACAGCTAAGGAAGAATAGCAGAGGGAGAGAGAAATGAAGGTGCAGAAGCAAGGGACGCAAGCTGTGTGCTCAGCTGAAATGTGAAAACAGACGAAGAGTAGAGCAGGTGGAAAAATAGAAGGAAGCTGCTCCAGGTGGCAAGAGCTGCAGAGAATGTTCTCACACCACCCATGGAAGGACAGCAAGGAGGCTGGTGTTATACGAGTGAAGAAAAGCGACGCAGAGTGAAATAAAGGTCCCGGTCTTGCAGTCCTTCCTCACATGAATAGTTCCACTGGACACAGTATACTTTTGTGGCGGGCTTTAAAAAACAGGGATCTTGCAATGAATGGGGAGTGAACATAATGGATGTACAATCCAAGGATGCAGAACATAAGAACGGCCATACTGGGTCAGACCAAAGGTCCATCTAGCTCAGTATCTTGTCTGCAGACAGTGGCCAATACCAGATGCCCCAGAGGGAGGGATCACAACAGGTAATCCTCAAGTGATCTCTCCCCTATCTCCCACTTCCAGAGAAACAGAGGCTAGGAACACCATTCCTACCCATCCTGGCTAACAGCCAGTGATGGACCTAACCTCCACGAATCTATCTAGTTGTTTTTTGAACCCTATTAAAGTTCTAGCCTTCACCACATCCTCTGGCAAGGAGTTCCACAGGTTTACTGGGCACAGAGTGAAGAAAAACTTCCTTTGTTTGTTTTAAACTTGCTGCCTATTAATTTCATTTGGTGACCCCTAGTTCTTATATTGTGGGAATAAGTAAATCACTTTTCCTTATTCACTTTTTCCACACGAGTCCTCTATCTCTCTATCATACCCCCCCCCCTTAGTCTCTTCTTTTCTAAGAAGTTAAACATTAGGAAAAATGTGCTATGGAGCAAATCCTATTTCCTACATCAAGGCCAAATAGGTGGGGTTGGTATGGGAGATCCCACAAAGTTGTAGGGGGTGGAAATCTGAGCAGTCCACAAAGCAACAATGGAATCACTAACCTTTTCAAGAACAGTGTCCCCCGCCCTGCCTACAGCCAGCAAGGGCCAGTCGATCAATGTTTCTGTCTTCGCTCCTCCACCATTGCTGCCCCCAGGTCTCCTAGGCACCAGATGCAGCGCCCCGCAAGCAGCCGAACACTATGGCATGCAGTGGGATGGAAAAGAAACCTGTACCCACCTTCTACTCTTGCCCTTGGGGGATCACTGTCTCCTTCTGAGTTCAATGGTTGGATAAAGGTAACTTGATCTGCAATTCCCAGACTGTGCCTGGCACTGAGATAGCTGCTGAGCAAGCAGCCAATGTACCATGCTGGTGCCAGATAGAGGGGAGTTCCTGGATGTTAGAGCAATGGCTTGGGACTTTCTCCACAGCTTGCTGACTACCGGAGCGCACCTCTCTCCCCTTTTATAAAAGTGAGCATATCCTTCCATCGCTTCTCATCTCCAAAATCAAGCTTCTGCCTGCACTCTGAGTGGAGCCAGGGCTGTAGGTCACCAGCTCTGCTGACCGTGCACACCAGGCTCATGAAGCAGGACACACGGCCAGCCTGGTCTGGAGTCACAGCTTTGGGCTATATCTACACTGGCGGCTTCTTGCACAAGTAAATTTACAGTCTAGAGTCGGAAAACAGGGCTTCTTCCGGAAAAGTTATTCCTCTCCCCACAAGGAATAAGCCCTCTTGCACAAGAGCTCTTGCACAAGAGGGCAGTGTAGACAGGCAACATGAATTTCTTGTGCAAGAAACCCCTATGGCTAAAATGGCCATCAGAGCTTTCTTGCGCAAGAGAGCGTCCACACTGCCATAGATGCTCTTGTGCAAAAGCACGTCAGTGTAGACGCACTCTTGTGGAAGACTTTTTGCACACGAACTCTTGCACAAAACAGTTCTTGTGCAAGAAGCTTCCAGGGTAGACATAGCCTTGGTGTTTAACCCGAGGGCCTTGCACTAGGTATTTGTGACCAGCAGAAAAACAGGAACCCAGGACTCCCCTAACCCAGGATGCCCAGACCCCCAGGATCAAAGAGGGTATCTCCACCCTCTGCAAAGAAGCGGACAGATGTCAGTGGGAAGGTGTTTCCGTCTTGTGCCACAAAGGAAGGGTTATAACCAGCAGGGGAGATTCAGTGCAGAACCAATCTGCACCTAGACACTAGGCTACATCTACACTGGCGTGATCTTGCGCAAGAACTCTTTTGTGGAAGAGTTCTTGTGCAAAAACTCTTCCAGAAGAGAGAGTCTACACTGGCACGTGCTTTTGCTCAAGAGTATCCATGCCAGTGTCGACGCTCTCTTGCGCAAGAAAGCTCCAATGGCCATTTTAACTATAGGGCTTTCTTGCACAAGAAATTCATGTTGCCTGTCTACACTGGCCTCTTGTACAAGAACAGTTGCGCATGAGGGCTTATTCCTGAGCGGGAGCATCTGAATTCTTGTGCAAGAAGCCCTGATTTCATACATTAGAACATCAGTGTATTTGCGCAAGAACTCGTGGCCAGTGTATACAGGCAGCAAATTTTTGCGCAAAAGCAATTGCTTTTGCGCAGGATCACACCAATGTAGACACAGCCTAAGACTATGTCAACACTGCAGGCTTCTTGTGCAAGAACCTTTCTGTGGAAGAGATCTTTCGCAAAAGTTCTTGCACAAGAGTGCATCCACACTGCCATGTGCTTTTGCGCAAGAGCGTCCATGGCAGTGTGGACACTCTCTTACACAAGAAACCTCTGATGGCCATTTTAGCCATAGGGGTTTCTTGCACAAGAAACCCCTGTTGCCCGTCTACACTGCCTTCTTGTGCAAGAGGGCTTATTCCTCGTGGGGAGAGGAATAACTCTTTCACAAGAAGCCCTCTCTTCTGATGCTTTACTGTAAATGCGTTCAGTGTAGACGCGCCACAAGTTTTTGTGCAAGAATGGCTATTCTTGTGGAAAAAGCCTGCACTGTAGATGTAGCCTAACTGGCCAGTTGGCAGGGTGGGGCCATATGGCAGAGTACTGCTTGGACTGGTACAAATCAGTGTGATCTAATTAATCTTAAAGTGCCCTTTCTCTGATGGTGGACAGCTTTTCTGCCCACCCATCTTGTGCTGCCATGATCCTGCTAAATCTCACAAGCTGATTGGGGTGGGTAAGGGTGACCCACGGAGAGTGGCAGGTGCTGCAGCCATGTAGGAGTTTTCCTGCTGAGTCAACAGGCAGCTGGAGCCCCACATGGTACCAGGCTGTAATGTCAAGGTCCTACCTGCTGACAGCCATTAAACAAACATTCCTTACGAGTAGGGCTATTAAGCCTGGTGCCCACCTCCCTAACTTTAACGTTCTGATCCCTGGCTTTCAATGTCAGCTGGATACAGCCTTCCCCTGCCTGAGTAGATCAAGCACTACACTTGAATGCAGGGGACCTGGGTTCTGTTTCCAGCTCTGCAGTTAGCCTGCTTGGTGGCCGTGGGAAACTTTCCTCGTCTGTAAAACGGAGATGGTGATGATACCGATCTCCTTGCAAAATGCTTTGCGATCTAGGGCGGGAGCGCACTCAGAGGTAGGGAGTGCTGCTGCTGTTATTATTATTATGCAGTGTTGCTCTGCACTGTTAAACAGCTGCTGTCTTTCCCCCCACCCCCCAGACGCAGTTGCAGCTCAATGCTGGATGAAGGGACTCCTCGTGAGTGAGGCTTTAATGAGAGTGCCACAGCCCACCGAGATGCTGGTGTGGAAGGCACCATGGCTGTGCCAAGCACTGTCACCACTTCAGTTCAAGTGGCAGATTGAGAATAAGCCGCCATAAGGCCATCTGGGCCAAACTCCCCCTCCTCTCCTCCCACCAGATCTATTCCCAGTGCTCTCTGCCCTCCCCTCATGTTCTCTCCTTTCATGTGCCGATCACAGAGTTCTCCCTCTGTGCTGGGGATGGAGCACTGAGCTCCCATGTGCTGAGAACTGAAGGGTTTTAGCTACATGGCCAAGCGGGATCTCTAAGCTTTTCTACCATGTTTTTGATCAGGGATGAAGTCTGAAACCTTCCTGGTGAGATCCGGACAGCTGGCAGCCCTAAACCCCAGCCTTCCTCGGCCTTCCCTGCCCCAGGGCTTCCAGTCCCCTCCCTCCCCTGAAAACAAAACGGATTATTTGGTTGCCCTGCATGACAAGGGGGGATGCAGCGGGGATGCAGCCCGTGAGGCACCAGGGCCGTAGGCAGCCTAGACACTGCTGCTGTCATTTCAAAAGCTCTTAATGTGCTAATGCTTAAGTGCAATTTGATATCATTCACCAGGAAGCCCTTTGATGCAGGGGCTGCTAACTGGATGAGAAAGACATCCCCCTCCATCCAGCTGTGATAAAATGACCCCACTTCAAAGCCAGCCTCCCAGCTAACCTCCCAACTATGCTCCTGACCACTGGTGCACACAGTGCGCTCCCTCCCTTTCACAGCCTCTCCCGCTGGGTGTGTTTTGTCCTGCCCTCCCTCCCCACCGGAAAGAAATTCTCTTTTGCCCAGGAATGTTAATTCACAAGGAGAATGTCAGGGGTTCTCCCTGGCAGCCAGGCGTCCGGCATGCAGTCCTGGAATGGAGCTGGGCCCTGAAGGTTTTGAGAGAAATGCACAGAAAACCTACTGGCCTTGGAAACTTTGGGTCTCACTGCCATGGGGGAAAGTTACCAGTTCAAGGCCCAGTGCTAGTGTGTTGGTGCCATTGTGCTGCCATGCGAGGAGCGTGGAACCCTGCATTAGTGTTGTGCATATTCCACAGTGCGCTCAGCAGCTGGTACTGTGAACCCTGGGCACAGGGGCATTGGGACAATTTTTATAACAAGGGTGCTGAGAGCCATTGAACCAAACCGTAAATCCTGTGTATAACGAACGGAAAGCACTTCAAGTCAGGGGATGCTGCAGCGCCCCATCTTCCAGCACCTATGCTCACATGTGGATTCTGTACAAGTTCCAAAGTGGTGAGCTTAAGTATGTGTCTGTTTTGCATTAGGCTCGTGGGCCACAGCTCAGGTTGGGGTTGACTATTACAGACAGCATGCTGAGACTGACCTGAGCTAAATCAAACCAAAGGGAGTTCTCATTAAAGGCACCTACCCTGGAGCAAATGATGGAGATCTGTTTAGTTTAAAGTGATGGCTTCCTTTCTGGAAGTCAAAAGGGTTAGTTTAGAATTTGTTTTTCCAGCAGGGATATATAAATATCTAATCTCAAACGGCCCCGTTCCCTCTCTTCTCAGGCAAAACCTGGTTCTGCACTGTAGATTCTCACTCTGGGCCACAAGTTGCCTAATAGAGGACAAACAGAGCATCATGTTGCCCTTTCCTGACTAGGTACAAGGGAGGGTGCAGAAACGTATACAAGTTGTAACCTGGCATCACAGTCTAAACTCCCCTTTTACAAAGTAACAAACCCCTCCAGGCTTTCTGTCTGCCTCCTTTCAACAGATGAGGAAGGCTGCAGGAGTCACAGCTCAGGCTTAAGGAATCAGGGCAGACGCCTCTAAGGAGAGAGTATGTAATGTCTTTGTCTCATGCCCAAAAACACCAATTAAAAGTGATCTGCAAAGGACAAAGGAATCAGGTCTGAGCCCCTTTTCATTGTTATGATAAAAAAGCTTTAAAGTTTTTGTTTAAAAAATGTCCGAAGGGGGAGGGGGAATTCTGCGTGGTTTTATTTTTTAAATATTAGAAATTCCAGTGCAGGATGGGGGGAGGACCATTTGGAGGTATACGGGGGGCGGGGGAGTTACCATGTTTTTCCAGAAGCTTTATGGATGACTAGAAAATTAGTATGATGGCAACTTCACAAGTGTATTTTTTTTATTGGGGGTCTCGAGAAACTAGAAAACTGGTGCAAAAGCTCTTGATGTCTTCCTGAAGAGGCTAGGCTGCTAAATCTTTCATCTCGCACCTGTTTGTCAGAGAGCTGAGTTAAATTGAGTTTAACAAAACAAAATGAAAACCAAAACGCTTATGTACAAAAAATCTCTCTCTGCTTCCAATCACTTCACTTTCTTGGTACTTGTGACTTGACAATCCTGTTAGCTTTGCAGTCCTCCACAGAGCCTTCCAGACAAAGAAACAAGGTTTTTTAAAAAAATTAAAAAGTAGAACATTCCCCAATTGAAACATGAATAATAAGTCTTCCAGGTTTTCTATGTGCGTCATAAACTTGCCTTTAAAAGTTACCTTTACCTATAACAGCTAAGTATTAATTATTATTTATTATTTATTATTGTTATTATTACTGGGGGCTCTGTATACTTCAAAGAGATGAGCCTACATGTTAGTCTCCAAGGCCCGAATGCTCAAAGGTAACTCCCATGGAAATGAATGGGAGATAGGCACCCAAATAACTGAGGATCTGGACATAAGGGCTTCACTTGCAGACATGTTTCCAACCACTTAGGAAATAATTTCATTTTCACTAAAGTCCCTTTTCCCACATTGTGACTGTGTAAAGAAGCCTTAAGATAAATGTGAATCTGGCCCTTATGATTTCCTAAAATAACCCAATGCTTTCTAAATGCCCATTTTGTAAATTGAGCTCTAATTGATTAGTGCCACTTTCTGGTGTTGGAAAATCCCGCAGCTATTGATGGTTGTCAAGGTGAATTTCTCACTCTGCCATCAAGTGCAAGGCAAAAGGAGCCCACAAGGGTGGTAGAACCCACATGCGGATATGAAAAAGAGCATTTGGAAGGTCGGCACCAGATCCCTGGTCAACACTTTCAGCTCACACTGAGCACCAGGGGATGTGACCACACTTAGGTCCAGATCCACAGAGATATTTAGGCACTTAACTTCCAGTGAAATCAATGGGATTTAGGAGCCTAGCAGATCAGAAAGTCACATTCCCATGTCCTGATGCTACAATGACAGAGTGTGGCTATTTTAGCTCAGTCAATTCCATACGTTCTCTGAGAGATGTAGCCCAAATGGCCTGATTCACATGATTTTAAATCCCATTGCTTTTATCCTGATGATTACTGCACTAATAACTGCATTGAGTCTGACGCTTACTGTGGTACATGCCTGAGTGATTTGGAAATGCACGGAGGCTTAGATCTATATAGTAAAGCTGTAAAAATAATGAATTCCCCAAGGGGGTTTCTGGTGATGACATAAGTCAATCAAACACTGCTCTGGGGACTTCTGATACCATCTCAATGTCTCCATGGTCTTATTTTCTGGAATGTCACTGCAGCCCATTCATTACTTTCACTCACATTTGGAAACTGTGCATGGAGCTTTCTAGTTGCAAATTGTTGGTTTACATCTAGCCCAGGGCTGTAATGACTGAAATTAATGCTCAGTTATTTGGAGGTAATTGTGAAGAGCTCTATCTTTTTTACAGGGTATTTTAAAAGGGCTTTCATCTTTGTCATGTCTGTGATTCTCAAACACATTGTGGTATTCAGCCTTGTAACACTCGGATGTAGTGCAGCCTTTTGATCGTGATGGATACTGAGGCTATGTCTAGACTGCAGGGTTCTTTCAGAAGAAGCTTTTCTGGAGAGACTTTCAGAAAAAACTTCTCCCGAAAAAGCACGTCCACACGCTGGCAAAGCGCATAGAAAAAGCGGTCTGTTTTTTCAAAAGAGCAGCCATACTGAATGGACACTATCTCGCATTTAAATTGTGATTACTATGCACGGAGTGGCAACCAGGGCACCTGTGCTTTTTCCTCTTCTTCCGAAAGAACTCCCTCGTCCCCGTCCACACATACCTTTTTCCGAAAGAGCTCTTTCGGAAAAAGGTATTTTTCCTCATAGACTACCAATGTCGGAAAACCCCCTCTGTTCCTTTGATTTTCTTTTGAAAGAACGTGATTGCAGTGTGAACGAATTTTAAGTTTTTCTGAAAAAACTCTGTAGTGCAGGAGCCGCCCTAGACGAGCTGCCGGCAACTGGCGCCCTAGGCGCAACGCACGATCAGCGCCTCTGCCTCCAAAGTCCCTGGCCTCTGTTTGTCAAAAGCTGGAGATGGAAGGCAGGAGACAAGTCGCTTGATTATTGTCTTTGGTCCACCCTCTCTGGAGCACCTGGCACTGGCCACTATTGGCAGACAGGATACTGGGCTAGATGGACCTTTGGTCTGACCCAGTCTGGCCGTTCTTGTGAGCCTCCACTTTGTCTTTGGAGCCTCCAAAGCCCTCAACGGCCGTTTATCTTGGTGCCTTAGGCGACTGCCTAGTTCACCTGCTGTAGTGTAGACATACCCTGAGACAGAGAGAAGCAACTTGCCAAGAGTTATACAGGAAGCCTGTTGCAGTGCCAGGAAGAGAACCCAGAACTCATGAGTTCCAGGCCAATACCTGAGCCACAAAGCCATAGTTCCTTCAGTTAGTTCCCACTCTCGTTCAGGCTAGAGAGGGAGTGTGTCCTAAAGGACAGGACTGGACTGGACTCAGGAAAGCTGGAGTCTATTTCCAGCTGAGCCACTAACCTGTTAGGTAACAGAGGGCAAATCACTTCTCCCTGGGCCTCAATGTCCCACCTGTAAATAGAGCTAATACTCACCTCCTTTGTAAGGCACTCTGAGGTCTACTGATACCAAGCACTAGATAGGAGGTTGGGTTTTGAATGATTTGTTCCCAGTAGGGTTGCCAGATACCTTCACAAAAAATCCCAACCAGGCAGGGAAAAATTGGTGGGGGGAGGGGGAAGGAGGAGAAAGTTGCTGCACCTTTAAATTACTGTGCTCCTCGCTCCCCTCACCCTCGCAGATGCCGCCGTCCATCCATCTGAGGAAAACAGAAAATACCGGACATTTTACATGTCCAGTATTCTGTTTTTTTTACAGGACAGAAGGCCAAAATACCGAAATGTCCGGGTGAAAACCGGACACCTGGCAACCCTAGTTCCCAGTGATCATCACACAAATCGGACTCTCAGCAGAGCACTGAGAGTACATCTACACTGCCCTAGAGGGGTAGTTTCCAGCTGACACAGATGTACAGGGGCTGCCAGCACAGGAAAGGCAGACAGGGAGGCATGGCGGCATGTGCTAGCTGCCCAAAGACAAGCCCTTCCGTGATTTTAGGTATGTGCATTGGGGAGAGGAGGGTCTTAGAAGTCCCATGATCAAATTACTCCACATTTGTTCCACTAACTCTCCTGCTGCTGACATGGTCCAGCAGTTTCTAAGGCACATCACTAGAGCTAGGGATGTAAAATCCACTCAATTGGTTAACCAGTAAAACATACTGTTTAACCGGTTAACTGATTAAAGGGGTGGGGAGAGGCTCCCCAAACTGGCTAGTGAAGCCCTCCCACCTGCCCCTGTCCATGGTAGGTGATCTGTGAGCCTGAAGTAGCTTCCTGCATGCAGCAGGCGGGTAGCCCTGCTCCAGCCCCCATTGCTTAACCTTAACTGCTAAGATTCACCAGTTAAGGGTGAGGCTCACTGGTTAAACATTCACATCCCTAACTAGAGATCTGCAGGGATACAAAATTTGTATCTTCCTCCATATCCACAAAAATGAGCTGCAGATATCCGCCGATTTGCAGGGCTCTATACATAACCTTGGCACGTGTATTTTAGAACACACTGGAAATAGAACCTGTTAACCAAAAAGCTTGTCTCATCCTTAGCCATGATGGAGCTAGTGCTCCTCTGAAAGTCAAGCTTGTCCACCCACAGGTGTTGTATCACTTTGTTGGTTTAGAAATCAATTCTGGTCAAGCAGTATAGTCCTCTAGCGGGGCCCCTGTTATTCAGGTGTAAATGTGCTTCGAGCACTATTACTCATTCCTATACATTTAATATTGCTGCCATTTACACACAGCAGCCCAGAAAAATGCAGGAGACAGTAGGGGGCAGATTCCTGAAAGCAAACTTGTAAAATACTCTCATCCCCTTCTCTTATGATCTGAGCTATGAGCCAAACTAGTTAGCCATTCCCCAAGCCTAGTGCCTTGGCAGAGCCAGCGCACCGTAACTCTACTGGGAAATGCTGCACCTCTCCATGTGGCTTGAAATGCTGCACACGCATGATTGAAACGCTTTCAACGGAAAGAGAGAGAAGATGATCCTGGTGTCTTTCTTGCAGCACAAATGGCAGCTAGGGAAGGGAACAGCCACTGGTATGGCTTCACGGGTCAGCAAGTCAGCACTGCGCTTAGTCATTGGGAGAATCATAGCTAGTGCTGCTTCAGGAACAGAGGTTGAGGTGGGGCCAGCCAAAACAAACAATGCTTCAAAGAATTTAATAAAGGAAGAATCAAGACAGGCGCCTCTCCTGCGATCCTGCAGCACTAAGCTGCATTTCATTAGGGTAACTTTGCCCAGTCACATACCTTTAAGCCCTGGTGCTACTGTGAGATTCCACCTTAACGTGGGCTCTGCCACATAAAGCAGACAATACCCTGTCACAAACAATAAAGGAGAACCTCTCCAGAACCCAGGAAGAAAGGAACTAGCCACCAAGACTCTTCAGCCGGGAATAGAGCCTTAAAGATGCAAGCTAATGAGAGCAATGCTGGGAACTGGTGCTAGATGGCAGCCCTGACGGGCTAAAGACTGTTTGCCATTTACAGAACAGACATGTCGGGGCTGTAGCTACCAGGGCAAGCTGCCCACAGCCTGGTCCCCACCAATGGAAGCAGCATAGGACAGTGTCCATACATTACCCTTTCAGTCCTTGTAAACGAGTCCAAAAATGGACAGAAACTGTCACATTGCTCCGAGGCCAAACAGCCCACGGTCACGTCTACTGGGTCTTTCCACTGCCATTGTAAGTGCTCTTGAGTTTTGCTGCTTTTTAAGGTGGGGCAGCAATAGGTTACCAGAGAGAGGAACACATCAAAAGCAGCCTGCTAACTGACATCAATGGGATGCAGAAACTTCTCACCAGTGAAGTTCCTTGAGTGAAGGGAATCAAAGGCCAATGTGCAGCTGCTAATAATTTTGAGCTCTGGAGGAAAGAGTGTTTCCATGTGTGCTTCCCTGCTCTCCAAGGGGCTTATTCAATACTGGCTCACTCCTTCCCAGGCCCTCTCCCCAGCATCTGATTAAACTGGCTGAGAACTTCAGGTCTGGTCGTAGTTTTGACAGGGTCTTTTGCAAAGCAGGACTCCTGAAGCCCCATGCAGCTCCCTAAACACGTACTATCAGCCCTCTGATCTGCATGGTACATGGGGGAGGGAGAGGAGGAGAGGAAGGAGGGGAATTGCAGAGTAGCCAGCTAGCAGCACAAACAGCAATGCAGGGAGCAAAACAGAGCCTTCTCCCGCTAGAAAGGAACTGAAGTTGAGCAGTCAAGGAGGCAGTATACAATCAGAGCAGTTACAATCAGATGTTTGGCAGTGGTCTTTGTGCACCCTGGATACATGGGGCCCTTGGTAACCACAGGTGGAGGCTTCAGCCCCCAGGGCCTGTGACAGAGAATGAGGGGATTTGGACAGAAAAGACTTCACTGTGTGCACTCTTGACTATTTTATAATTAGGGAGAATTTCAAAGGCCCAGGAAGAGTAGATGTGACCTATTTTTAAGGCTGGCCACGGGATATCCGACTAAATGGGCAGCTGGTTGCCTGATATGTACCAATCCTTCTATTCCAAGGCCCATTTTACACCCTGCAACCCCAGTGACTTAGGTGGGGGATGTAAAGGACAAAGCTCCGCCTGTGTGCACGCTACTATTCCATTCAGCCTTGCCACAGTGCGATTAGACCACAGCTCACATTGCACAGCTGTGAGAACTCCCTTCCCAAGCCCTGCCCCCAAAAGCTTCAGTGAAATTAAAGAGGCAGGACCTTTGTCTTGCTAGAGGAAAGTGGAGGATGGGTGTGCAGCAGGATAAGGAACTAGCCAGAGTCTCTCACAAGCCTCCTAGGAAAACAGGGAAGCAGAAGAATTAAACAATGAAACCAGGAATCTATTCACAGCTAAGTGGGCTAAACCTGCCCAAGCAAAAAGGGGCTTATCTTCTATCCCAGAGCATTCTTCTCCCAGGAGGTTGGCTCAGTGCCTGCTCTATCGTTTGTCAGTGATCTCCAAGGATTAGCAATTCAAACCTATTGAGTGGTAACAGCAGGCAGAGGGGATGGGGCAGGCCCAGTCACCAGGGTCAACAGCATTAATGGGAGCTTGGACACAATCAAAATGTTGAGCCCCATTCCAGAACAGGGAAAGGGCCCACTTACATGCCCCATTTTAATCTGGCTGCAACTGGCTCCCCAAATACAGTCGTAACTGTCACGAAGACAGACTGTGTGGTACTGAGTGGGGGAGGGAAAGGACACATGCCTGAAGAGCCCCATAGCAACAGCCCAATGCACAAGGCACGGAAGCAGGAGCTCAAGACCATACCTGTGCTGACTGAGCACCAGATAAGCAATGAGACGCCTTCTTCTGTGGTTCTGCAGGTGGCCTATGTAGCACCAGGTGGAGCTGGCACATGGCCAGCTTGACCCTGACCCCTCAGCTGGTTTCTGAAGAGGAAGCCAGAGCCGCTCTGTGTGAGGCAGGATAATGCTTGGGCCATTATTCAGTTCCACCAAGAATCCCTTTTTCTCCTGTCACAGATGGCAGGGTGGAATGCTGAGATGGCACTTGGATGACCTTTGGTCAGGACACCTGCAGTGGGGTGAAATCACAGACTATTACCGCTAAAGCAGTTTGCAGCCCTGACACCCACAGGATAGGGTGAGGGCAGAGTGAGCTGTGCATGGGTCATACACACACCTCTCCCGGGTCCTGCCATGAGGGCAGGGGACTGGACACTTCCAGTTCTAGTTCTATGATCCCTTGCTGACTGCAAGAGGAAGAAAGGAGATGGAACACTGGAAGAACTGGCGCTTGGAGACATACACAGAAATGAGTTTATTTTTCCCACCACTGGAATTATGAAATCACAGCAGCAGAATTCAATATTTACAAAATAGCCCTGATATAATGAGAACAAATCACAAGGTCAGGGGCCTGACAAAGAACAGAGGCAAATCCAAGGAGCTTGGCAACAGACCTGCTTGAGACAAGCAATGGATAGGTCAGGGGGCCCTAGACCCTCGTGGGAGAGTGTTCGTAAGAGGGAAATACTGAACAATGGCAACACCTCAGCAATAGGTGTTAATCCTTTACACCGCTATTCAAAAAGGAGCAGCATGCCCTTTGTAGGCAACATGAGGACAGCTGCAAGTCCATCAGTCAAAGCTACTTGCCTACACCAAAGGGAAAAATAATCAGATGTGTAGCTACTTCCAGGAGCAGCTCCCAGTTAGACAGCATGGGTCATAAAAAACCCCACCTGTCCCATCTGCACTATAGTAGTGACCATTATTATTGTCACTTCTGGAGCTTGGTGGGCCTGAATTTTACCAGTAGAGACAGGTGCCTGGTTCTCTGCTTATAGCTGTGGGAGCAACAGAGCTGTGCCAAGTTTCCTTTGGCCTGTCTTACTAAGTGTGACAGCTTGGCACATTCAGAGGCATCAGGGTACCCAAATCTTGGGGTTCCTCCTAGATTGTTCGCCCCCTTAGGCTGCCCTGAATAGCTATGCGTGACTCCTGCACACTCCTTCGGTGTCTGTGAAACCAGGGCCAGAGCCTGAGCAGGAGCTAGTCCTTCAGGTAGGACTTGTAGAAAGCACTGACAACAGCACCGTCGCTGCTGCAATCAGGTTCGTGCATTCATTCCCAGTCTGATGCCTGTATCAGCTAAAGGTGCACTGCACAATCCCTTCAGATCGGACAATCCTCTAGGTGGGTGCTATTAACGCGTTTCTAATACTCCTGACAGTGGGGGTATTGTGGGGGGTGTACGCAAGATGAGATGGCAAAGATACTTTCTGAACACACAGAAATGGGGATTGTGGCCAGTAGAAGGGCTCCTACTTCAGCCACTGAGAGTGTCAAAGCTTCAACTTTGGCAACACTTGCATTGCTTACGGGACATCTCTCACAAGTCGACCCAACATGTATCAGGACAGCTGCTTCTGCACCAAGCAGGTTGGGGTCTAGCTCTGGAAGAGATTTCTGGAGTTTCCCTGATACCATTCCTGGCAGGTCACTTCAAGCACTAAGGCTATGTCTACACTGCCCTCTCTTGCGCAAGAAAATATGAGTATCACCATGCCTCATTTGCATACTTAATGAGCCACCATTTTTGCACAAGGGGCAAAAAAGCGGCAGAACGGCTCTTGTGCAAGAGGAGGTTTTTTGCAGAAAAAGGAGCTGTGTAGATGGCTTTTTGTGCAAAAGCCCCTTGCGCAAAAATGGCAGCTCCTTAAGTATGTAAATGAGGCACAGCAATATTTACCACTATGCCTAATTTGCATATTTTCTTGTGCAAGAGAGGGCAGTGTAGATGTAGCCTAAGTGTCTTTCCTATTCAATTGGCCAGGCCTGTTATCTCAGTAGTAACTTGGCCAGGTGATAACTGAAACAGCATAGGGTAACTTGGTTAGACACCACACTCTCACTGTAAGGTTCACTTTGATGGGAGACCTTTAATATCTAATCAGCCTAGACTTTATTTAGCAGCAAGCAGCCTATTCTCCACTCGTGCTCGAAATAACTGACCCTTGGAGAGACAAGAAGAGGATTTGAGTTTTAGGTGTAAGGGAAAGACAATGCAGCATCTATGTGACCTTCTTAGGCTAGCAAGGAAAGTGATGCTAAAGAAAACTGGATGCCAGAGACGGAGCTGTGCAAGGGAAGTCCCTTTCCTCCTCCGGAGCTGGAGGATTATGCACAGAGATCTCTGAAAGCCACAAGTGTGGTCTGGAATGATCTTTCAAGAGGCACGGGAACCAGTGAAAGTGGCATGCAACTAAGCAAGGGTCCCCTTAGAGAGAAGGATCATGCGGTTGCCCATAACACAAGTGTCTTGAGGTGGGGATTCATTGCTATGGTAAAGAATTGTCCTTTTAAAGCAGCAGAGTTGAAAAATGAATCCCCCTCTGTGATTGTGTAGGCATGCTTGCCGCAGTTCATAACAGACAAGTGGCCACTGTAAAAGCCAGCCATCACAATGGGCACGCTGGACAGCACCCTGAGCAGAGAGGTTAAGGAATGCACAAACATGGAAACTGATTTTCTTAGGAAGTGCCTCCAGGTCAGGATTGAGGCACATTTATTGGCTTACATCTATGGGAAGCTTGCCCAGCCTACATCTGTGCTGCCTGGACTCTGGTGAGCGAGCAGATTCTAGGGATATCAAGTTGGTCTCTTCACCAACAATCTTTCTTTAGCTTTCATAAGGGATCCCACAAAGCAGTCCGGTGAATGCTTCTACATCAGTGTAACGTAACACTGATCTTTTCAAGGTATAATAATGCATCTGCCTTGGAAGCAAATAGATCTTCATGTTCAATAACTTGAGACCAGCTGTAGGAAAACCGCCACCACCCTGAAGTATGGCACAGAGGCTACCTTCCATAAGCCCTTGCTTAAGGGAAACAGCAAACTGAAGTTTCTCAAGTGCATGTCTTCAAACACTTCAATAAATATTTTATACTCACCGTCAAGTGGCTTGGAATTCAAAAGTTTTACTCCAGAGCAGAGCAAATAGGTTTTAGAAACCCACAGCTCAATGTACCATCCCACAGGTATGCTGCTGCCGCCGCCATATCACCATCCCTATTGCAATGGCATGGTTAAGCTGTAGTACGCAAGTGTTAGGGTCTACAGAAAAGTAAACTGTTGCAGGAAAACAAAATGGAAAGAGACAGAGCAGGGGAGGTACACTGTGTGCGTCAGGGACCAGATGTGCAGATTCTGATCACTTGTCTCTGGAAGTGCACAAACTGCTAGGAGCCACTCCCAGCCTAAAATCTATGCGTGCTTTAGTGCAGTTTCCCTCATTCAGAGGCTGCTAGTTGATAGCAGAGCTGTCCTGCCACAGGAGAATGCTCATGAATGTTATCAGAGGAACCACCAGCACCACTGTTTCACTACCAGGTGCAAGGGAGATTGTACGCAAGTACAGTGGCATTACATACCCCAGCAGGTGAGCATGGCCGCTAGGAGACTCCAGCCTCCACTTGGAAATGTGTGCTATAGAAGATTTGTGCAATAAAGGCACTCTCCCTCCCTACCCCAAAATTCAGAAATTCACCATATCTGGGAAGTGTAACCGATAAGCAGCACGTGATGAAGTTTGCTGAGAGGAAATAAGTAGCTATGTAAAGGCAGCCCCAGATCACAGAAAACCTTACAATGAGTATCTGCTTGTGCTAAGGAGGCTGTCCAGGTACTAAGAGGCAGGTTTAGCCCTTGCAACATTACCCTGTGTTGAGATCATAGCTTGCAGGGTGCACTCCCAAAACCAACCAGCAGGAGAGGTGAGCAGCCAAATTCAGAGGCCCCAGCCCCAAAATATGGGGAGACCCCAATGACATAATACGGAACAAAAGACATCACTCCCAGGATGGACACATCAGAGCCATTCCTATCAAGTCAAGATTCCATCTTCTTTTTTAGTGACTCCCAGCATTCTGTGTCCCCAGCCTGTTGGATCAGCAACCACAGTTTCATCCCTTGTGTACCAATGGGAAGAGAAGTTCACAATATCCATCACCGCAAATGAAGGGTCAGAATGACTGTCAGGATCACCCCCAAGAAAAGGACAAAGGGAAGCCAGGTCTTCACGAACCCTCCTATGCTGCAAGAGAGAGAGAGGATTAAAGAGATTAATTGGATAAGGACCTATGCAAGTGTGTATGGAGGTGGGAAGGGAGAGAAATGTCTGGGGATAACTGGAGGAGTTGCAAGCCAGAAAGGGAAGAACTATGCTACTTTATACCCATCACCCTAATTTGTACCTTTGCATCATGCAACTTACATATGTCACATCCCTGATGTTCTGTTCCTCAGATTTACACATGAAACTAGTGGACACAGGAATAACCAGATCTCAAAGGCAATTTGGTTGTGCCACTGCAAGGGATTGAGAGGTCTTCTAGTTCCATCCCCTGCACTCAAGGTAGGATTAAGTATGGTCCAGACCGTCCCTGACAAGTGTTTGTCTATCTTGCTCTTAAAAATCTCAAACGACAGAGATTCCACAACCTCCTGGTGATTTATTCCAGTGCTGAACTACATCAAAAGTTAGGAAGTTTTTCTTAATGTCCAACCATTAATGTTAAACTGTTGTTGCTGTAATTTAAGCCCACTGGTTCCTGTCCTATCTGCAGAGGTTAAAGAGAATAATTTTTACTTTCCTGTAACAATCTTTTATGTGCTTGAAAACCATTATGTCCTCTTCAACCTTCTCTTCAGACTAAACAAACCCAGTTTTTTCAGTTTTCCCTCCTGGGTCTTGTTTTCTAGACCTTTAAATCACTTTTGTTATTGTCTGAACTTTCTCCAATTTGTCTGCATCTTTCCTGAAATGTGGCACCCAGAATTGCACACAATGTTACAATTCAATAATGAGCATGAAGTAAAGCACAAGAATTGCTTCTCCTGTCTTACAACACTCCTGCTAATACATCCCAGAATGATGGTCGTTCTTTTGGCAACAGTGTTACACTGTTGACTCATGTAGCCTACGATCCTCTATGACTCCCAGATCTCTTTCCACAGTACTCTTCCCTAGGTAATCATTTCCCATTTTACATCTGCAGCTGATGGTTCCTTCCCAAGTGAAGTACTTTGCATATGTCCTTATTTAATTTCATCCTATTTACCTGAGACCATTTCTTCTGTTTCTCCAGATCATTTTGATTTTAATCCCATCCTCCAAAGCATTTGCAACATCTCCCAGCTTATCATCCATAAGTGTAACAGGAGTACACTCTACATCCTTATCTAAACCAGCGATGAAGACAGTGAACAGAACTGGACCCAGAACTGATCCCTGCAGAACCTCTCTTGATGTGCACTTCCAGCTTGATTTCTGCTGTCAGTTCAAATCCAGCCCAGCAGTTAGCACTGGCTGGCTATTTGGTGGCTATATGAAAGGAGATTGTGACATCAGATCAGTTCTTAGGTTTTAAATTCCCACGTTACAAAAATGCAATGAAATGCCATTACAATTGGCAACCTGAATGGACAGGCCAAGGAGTGAATAAGACACAAGGACTGAAGTCCCTAAAAGCTCCTAGAGATTCCTCCAGAACAGTACAGAGCACACTAGCAGGACAGCAATGGGGAAAGCTTGTCCTCTAACTGCCATGCTCAGCCTGTTCCGTGACTACACAGATTGCATTCGCCAGGACTGAGAAATTGGCAGTGAAGTTATTAAAAAAAAAAAAAAAAGCCCAGGTGAACACTTATGGTGCTGAAAGAAATTCTGGTAGTAGAGGATTGGGAGAAAAATCCAAAAAGCAGTGGGTAAAAGTCCTAACAACAACAACAACAAATGGGATTCATTTTATTGCAACACAAAAGACAGAAAAGAAAATCTGTGACTGTGAAATTCTGTGAACATTACAAAGGCAGCCAAAGATTTCATGGGAACCATAAACTAGGATTTGCTTTAGATCGAACTTTTCCTAGGCCAAGCCCCCCAAAAGGACTTCACAATTAAAAGTATTAAACACCAGTGTCCCAGGAGATACAGATGTCACCATAAGCTCAGCAAAACCTCGCACACCACACCCTGCTCTTTATCTGAGATATAGGGTTGCTCAGAACACTCATGATCTCTCTCCCGGTGAAACTCAGAGGCCAAGCTACCACTCCTGAGAGCTTGCTCTTAACATACCGGTAAAAAGGATGGCAAACCTGCCAACTTAGCTTAAGCACTGAGCCCACAGCTGTCTGGCCAAGGGCAGGTATGCTCTCAGCTGAGACCTATCATCCTCAATACACCATTGAAAGACATATAAATGAAAACTTAACCCCTTCTCTCTGGGGTAGTGAGAAAGGCTGAAGGATCAGAAACTTTGAGAAGCTAGCACTTCAGTAAACAGATCCTCTTGCCTGCTGGATCTGGACTGGTTCGCAGCTCACCTGACATACTTCCCATGCAGGAGGGAGAGGAAGCAAAGTTTGACCATGTTCCAGGAGGTGCTGTTATCGTATCTCATCAGGTTTAAGGCCAACGCCACATGAGAGTGACAGTTGTCACAGCAGAGATTGTGCTAGAACAAAAAGGGAAATTGAGTTAGAGTTTTCCTGTCTGTTAGGTCTGGGGCCAGATGATAAGTTCTCCGGGGCACGAAAACAATCTAATAGAACTTAAAAAGACCCCAACCCCACTGAGAGGGTATATTCCCCAGGACCTACTCCTAGTTTAGCAATAAGTGGCAGGATTCTGAGATTCCATATTTCCTTTGAGATGGAGGATGAATGCAAGAAAATAAGCCTTTTAATAGGCAAGCATGAAAAAACAGAGACAAGAGGACTGAGCATAACACAGAAAACAGCCAAGTACTGACTGTGATCACATAATGCTTCTTAACTGCTTCATAAAAAGGGATCAGCCCATCAAGATCAGCCCTTCAAGCTTCATTAGGTGAGCATTTTTTAGAGAAAAAATACACAAGGTAAATCCCGTTTCACTGTACCTGGTTAAATCAAGACCAGCCCATGTGGAGGCTGGAGTTTAACTTCAATAATGTCTTACCATTCGGTGCTTGTACTCTTCTGAGGCATCATGCACAGCTGTATCCCAAGCACTGGGACCACTGGAGTACACTTTGTTTGGATCCAGTTTCCAGTATCTGACAAGACAGCCAACAGGACTGCTAGTTTAATTGCTATACCTTCTGTTCTTTCATAGTGCCCTTTCCTTCCTCATTAGGAGGCTATTTAAAGCAGTAGTAAGCAGAGAAACCCATAGTCATTCCTTAATGAGGCTCAGTGAACTCAAGGAACTGCATTGTTCAAGAGAGGTGCATGTGATAAGACGGCAATAGGAGCCAGGCTTAATCTCCCAACCTAAAACAGCTTCATTTCATATGGCAAGATAGTATTGTACACATGGAACAAATTAGATTCTGAACTCCAGTTTCCTTGGGGAATTTAAAAACTAATTCCATCAATATATTTATTTGAATACAGGAGGCCCCCAAGATGCGACCGCCTGAGTTCCAACCCCTCGCACTTACAACCATTTTTGTAAGCGTGGAAGAGGCCAGAAACCCCCGACTTACATCCTCGGCCTGTATTTACGACAGCGCACGGCGCCTACCGTAAATGCAGGTTTGAGTTTCAACGCCCCCGACTTGCGACGCTTCCTCTAGAACGAATTGTGTTGCAAGTCGGGGGCCTCCTGTAGAGTACAAAAAATTAGAAGTCAATGTACAAATATTTTGATTTGCCCCATGATGAATAAAAACATGAGTATCGACTGCTTATCATTCAATTTTAGATATCATTTACTTGTAGCAACTCTCTGCCACAAATTCTACTTTAACAATGTCCTTACCATAATAGTCATTAAAATAATTAGAGATTCAATATTTGCACACCAGAACTTTGCAGTCATGCCTCTAATCAGATTTAATGTAAGGTTTTCTCTTGGGAAGCACAGACACACTAGCTGCCCTTTTGAATTAGGGCATTTGATCTCTGAGAATGTTACCTACATTATTACATGTTTATGTTGGTTTCAGTGAAGAAAGAATATTTGCATATTTAGTTGTTAGACATTTAATAAAAAGAAACAGTAGCACTTACTTCACCGGCTTCCCAAACGCCATGTTGTCTTCCTACAGAAAGGAGAAACATCTCTTAGGGGAACACAGACCACACAAAATTCAATATGTGCATCTTTTCTGTAAGGCTTATTTCATGGCATGAATAAGTTCTTTCCTCGGTAGTCTCATTTTACCTAGACACAGATCTTATTTGAGTGTACTCAAGGTTAGACTCTCATCGATACTGATGCAACTGCTGTTGAAATAAGTGTTTGGTTAAGTGTACTAGATACATTGCTACATCTTCCATATTTGATATATTTACCTTACCTTTTCCTTCTTGATTCCATTTACTTCTGTACTGAAACATATTTTTTACATATTGATAAAAGCTGTACACATTTGTGTCAGTGTGAATTACATCAACTGAGACTCCCTTACACTCAAAGTCCATCAAATTAAAAGTAAATATAACAAATGCTGGAAAATGGGGATGTTAAATTGTGGGTAATTGACTAATCAAATAGACTATTCAACTAGTTGATATGGCATCTCCGCCTTTGAAGTGTAGAAACAGCCCTTGAGCTGTTGCTATACTTTCAAGGTGAAAGCGCCACATGAAGCCCAGGGTCAGCTGGGGACCCCCGCTAACCCCAGGCTCCGTGCAGCACTGCTGCTTTGAAATGCTGCAAGCCTGGCATCAGGCTCAAGTGGCAGCGCCACATGGCTCCCTGTGAACTTTGAAACCTTGCCACTTTGAAACGCCGAGAGAACAGCCTGACACTTGCTTTGAAATATCCTCTTCTTCCTCCCCTAGCTGCCTCTCTCTGATAGAGACAGCAAAGAGGAAACTAGTCAACAAGCTTGCTTATCAGATAGTCAACTAATTGTTCACATCCCTACTAGTAATTGGGCATGAATTACCAAGGAAGTCATAACATAAAATACACCTTTTCCTAACTCAGTCAATCTGTAAGTTACCACAAAACTGAACTCCTGATGTTGACCCCAAAATGACAATATTCACCTGTGCTGTGGGACGCATCAGACTGACCCTTGCCACTGGCATCTAATGCTTCTCTGGAAGTAAAAGGGGTCAAAATACACACTTACATTATTGCTCAATAAAGCAAATTAACCTATCCTTGATTGCAATATCCAACTTAACTGCACTGGCCAGCAGTCAACACAAAGGTGACTAACATGGCTGCTTTAGACTGCCCTGAATCCAATACAGAGTTAGCCAGTGGAAAAAATGATACACAGCAGTATCATTTAGGGGGGAGGGATAGCTCAGTGGTTTGAGCATTGGCCTGCTAAACCCAGGGTTGTGAGTTCAATCCTTGTGGAGGCCATTTGGGGCAAAAAGTTTGTCAGGGATGGTTCTTGGTCCTGCTGTGAAGGCAGGGGCTGGACTCAATGACCTTCAAGGTCCCTTCCAGTTCTAGGAGATAGGCAATCTCCATTAATTTAAAATTAAATTTTTAAATTAAATTTAATTTAAAATTTAGTAATTTCAAATTTTCATTTCACTTTGGAAATGCAAAATATTGAGAGAAGTATTTGAGGAAGGCGGGAACTAGGCCAACCCCAAGTTCCTCATTTACCAACTAGAATAGAACCATAATTTACTTACGGAGACATAGTAAGGGCCCGCAAAGTCCCGAATGACTCCCGCCGATGTACAGATACCCATGTGGCCGATGATAGGGAAGAGCCATCTATCAAGGCAACAAATGAAATGTCTGAGTCAAACGTCTCATCCTGATCACCGCCCCATCCCCAAACAGGAGACTTCCAGAATGACTACACAACAAACTGTGTGGTACAAAATAGACAGAACAAGCAAATTAGATGTAAATGCAGATGGTAAGGGGAGAAGGAGATATGATCTCTAGTAAACCAGAGCTGAGCACTCATTGACAGAAGCAAGGTTACATAGACACACATACAGGCAGGAGAATATGAAAACAGATAAGAGAATCGGGGCCTGATGCTGCTCTCAAAAGACACCGTTATGCATTAGATATGTAAAAGTATAACCACTCACACAGTAAACCGACAAGCTGAGGCTTATCTATTACTGTGAACTGTTACACACAGACTCTCATCCAGTTCCCAGGGAGCCAACAGTCACCCTGAGGGCTCTGTATCAGAGCTGGCAGTGCAGGGCAGCAGCTGGCTCCCTGGGATTGGAGTAGGAGCTGGTACTTGCCAACAGCTAGCTTAAAAACTGGCTCCTGGCATGCACCAGCTCTCAGGGAGTTGGCTGCCACCCTGCACTGCTGCCTCTGTATTTCTGGTACGCTGCATAAAATACTGTATCTTTTCTCCCTCATCTCAGCTCTGCTACAACTAGCTCAGGGTAGGCAATAATTTTTGATGAGGGGCCCCTCCAAGAATAAGGTAGTGGTCAAAGGCTGCACTTTTCTAGGATATTAAATGGAGGGGGTGCAGGATTTGGAATGGAGATTGGGTACACAAAGGAGTCCAGGGTAGAGGACTGCAGAAGGGAGTGTGAGGTCTGGAGCTGTGACCAGGGGTAAGGGATGCAAAGGGTTTGCGTTATGACCCAGGACTGGGGTGCAGGAGGGAGTGCAAGAGTTTGGGACGTGACCTGGGGTGTAGTTGAGGGTGGGATGTCAGGTGTAGGCTCTAGCCGGGAGGCATTTACTCTAGGTGCCTCCCGGCCAGCAGCCCAGTGGTACCCTTGGGAAGGTGACCTACTTAGCATGCACCATAAAAGGAGAGAGTCTTTGTGCACCTGCACTGTAAGTGCATCCCAGGCAGCTCCCACTGGCTGGTTTCCAGCTAACAGGAGCTGCGAGGATTGTGCTGGTGGCAGCACATGGAGACCACTCCCTGGGGGCACACATTGGCTATGTCTACACTGGAGGCTTCTTCCGCAAGAATATCTTGAGCAAGGGTTCTAGTGCAAGAAGTCTTGCGCAAGAAAACGTCCACACTGCCATGTGCGCGCTGTGCTTTTGCGCAAGAGTGCCCATGGCAGCATGGACGCTCTCTTGCGCAAGAAAGCTCTGGAGGCCATTTTAGCCATCGGGCTTTCTTGTGCAAGAAATCCCTGCCAAGCGTCCACACTGCCCTCTTGTGCAAGAGCTCCTGCGCAAGAGGGCTTACACCTGTTAAAAAAGGGCGTAGCTCTTGCGCAAGGAGACCTCTCTTACTACGCCGTACTGTAAATTTCCTTGCGCAAGAGCGGGAGGGCAGTGTGGATGCTCTGCAGATGCTTGCGCAAGAACGGCCGTACTTGCGCAAGCAGCCGCGAGTGTAGACATAGCCATTGTGTGGAGAGGCACACGTTTTGAGCATGTGGGGGTGAGGCAAACAGAGAGCCTGCCTGAAGCTCCCCCCTGGGCAACAGGACACTGATAGCCCACAGGACTGTGGTGGGCCACATCTGAATGTTTAATGGGCTGGATCCAATCCATGGGTTGTATTTTGACTGCCCCTGCCCTAGCCACTAAAAGAATTAGCAAACAAAACAAAGTAATTTTATTATGGCTTTGGATATTTTAGTAGGATTGCAGCAAAAGGTTATATTGCTTCCATATGCCTCTGTGTAGTGAGCTAGTTTTGCATGTACTTGTTTGGACATCACTAGAGATTAGGGATGTAAGGAAGCAGTCGACTATTCGGTAAGTATATGCTTATTGAGTAGTTGAGTCAACTACTCACTCCCCCCTTGCGGGCTCTTACTACATTTAACAGGCAGAGACGAGCAGGGTTAGCTCCTGGGGCCAGTGGGAGCCAAGACGGCTTAGTCCCACCTTACGCCACCCCCAGTCACTAACACCACTGAGAATCTGCAATTTAAACGTAGCAGGAGCTGGGATGCGGCAAGCTGGGCTCTTACTACATTTAAACTGCAGAGCGGCAGCAGGGGTAGTGAGCGCTGCCCCCTCTCGCCATCAACTACTCGAGTAGTCAATGGAAACTCCAGCGACTACTCGATTAGCTGATTAACGACACTACGAAAGCTCATCATCTAATAAACCATCTTGTTAGTCTTTAAAGTGCTACATTGTCCTGCATTTTGCTTCAGCTACCCCAGACTAACACGGCGACATCTCTATCACTAAACTAGAGATGGCTGTTTGGATGGCTTCTCCCAATCACAGGAAAGAAAACTGGAAAAGGCACCAACAGCGACAATGCCCCAATCAGGGTCCAGCCCCCCTCTGGCCCCACCGCCCTGTCCCAGCCAGATCCTGGAGCAAGCCCCACGGTCCAGCCCCCATCTGGCCCCACCATCCTGTCCCAGCCAGATCCTGGAGCAAGCCCCACGGTCCAGCGCTGGCAGCGGCCCCCCCCGCTGTGGCGAGGGTAGGAGAGGATTCCACCACCGGGCTGCAGCGATCCCGGCCCACCCGCGGCTGCCCAGGTGCAGCAGCCCAGCCCCGGCCCCAGGGGGCGCCCTTACACTCTACTCCCCGCCCCCCGAGTCCGCTGCCGAGCCCTGCCGCAAGGGAAACCCAGGACCCTGTCCCCCGGGCCACGCCCCCCGAGCTCTGCGGGGCGCGGCGGCACCAGGCAGGAGGGGGCGGGGCGGCTCCCCTTGCTCCGGGGGCGGCCGCGGGCGCTGAGGGGCCGGCCGGCCGCGCACTCACGTCAGCACGGGGATCGGCGTCCACACCACGCAGTAGGGGAAGCGGCCTCGCTCGGGCTCCAGCCCGGCCCCCCCGCCGCCATTAAACTGCTTCATCTTCCCCCCCGCGGCCTCCGCTTCCGCCATCGTCGGGGGAGCGCGTCACTTCCGGGGGAGCGCGCCCGCTTCCGGGGCCGTCCGGTAACTAGGGGGAACGGGGCCTTCCCTAGTTCCTCCGGCGTCTGGTCCCGGCCCTTCGCCCTCAACCGGGAAGCCCCGCCCCCCGAGCTCCCTCGCCCCGCCCCCCGAGCTCCTGCCAAACCGCCGCGCGCCTCTCGCCCCGCCCCCCGAGCGCCCGCCAAACCGCCCCGCGCCTCCCTCGTGCCCCAGACAGCCCCATGCACCTCCCCCACCCCACCGCCCGTACAGCCCTACCCGTCTACTGCTGGGCTTCCCCTACAACCCCCCACCACCAGCCCCACACCTCCCCCTCCTAGCCCGAGCTAGCGCCCCCTACAGCTCCCCCCCCCCTCCTCCCTACAGCCCCACACCTCCCCCCCTCCTAGCCCCTAAGCTAATGCCCCCTACAGCCCCCCAACCCCAGGATAGCGCCCCCTACAGTCCCCCCCTCCCCCCCACACAGCCCCACACCTCCCCCCCCCTCCTAGCCCCTAAGCTAGTGCCCCCTACAGCCCCCTCCCCCCTAGCCCTATCTACTGCCCCTGGCTCCCCAGCCCCATGCACCTCCCCCCCCCCCCCGGCTGTCCCTAAAGATCCAGCACCCGGTGTGAGCACCCAGGCTCCCTGTATAGCCCCAGCTCTCCCAGCCCCCCACACGTGCCACCACTCATGGCCTCCTTGTGCCACCCCCAGCTCCTGCTCTAGAATGGGAACGGGGCTGAAGGGACGCAAGAGGCTGCAACTTACCCCGACCGCATAGTGGGCAAAGAGACACCTAAATAGTTTTAAAGATTTGAGCCTATTTGCTTCTGCTGTCAAATGTGGCAGTTGGAGCCCAAAGCCCTCTGAGGCTTTGGGTCAGAACCTTGCATTTCCTTCAGCCTCTCCCCCAATAGGACATTTGAATGTTCATCACCTCCAGGGTAAGATTTGTCTGCACTGGGGTGCTAATTCAAGCCCCTCGGCCTTGCAGGCCACCTCTTCTAGGTTATGCCCGCCTATGGGCTGGTGGCTGCCTTTAACATCTCACCTTTGTCCTCATCTTGCACCTGCTGAGTGTCACATTTTCACTGTTGGGCACAAAGGGAGACTTTTATGAACCAGGGGGTTAGAAACACAGAATGAGCCTGAACAAAAATGCCAATTCCAAAAGAGTCCCAGACTTGCAGCCACTTCACATTTGAACAGTTTTTTGTCCAAGCCCTTCTCGAGTTGTACTGAACCATACCATGTCTGCCTTTCAAAAGGACAGGGACTTTGCTATTTCCCATCCCTCTCTTCACCACAGCCCTGTAGCAAGTCTAGAATAAATAATTGAAAACCCCCCCCACCCCCCATAAGGATTGTGTCTTATTAAATGGGAAGGAGTTTGCACACATAGGGCCCAGTCCTCAAAAAACCCCACAGCCTTATGCTCTTAAAAGCAAATCTTTCCCCTACACCTCCAAGATAGTGTAATAGTTCTTTAAGTGCTGATTTATACATGCTAGATTCTCTGGGGAAAGGAAATGAAACATTTATATGAAGCAGAAGTTACATCAAAGTTCCTGGCTAGATGCCCAAAAAGGGGAATCTCTTCATTTCCTAACAAAGCACTACCCTACAACAGCTTGTGTCTAACCATGCCAAACTGAAGCAGCAGGCATAGTTATGTATTGTTCGTTAGCACTGCTCCAGAGGGATCATCTCTTTCTCTCTCCTGATAAGAAGTCTGCAGCATCATCGATGTTTCATCTGCATTGTGACAGGCCAATGGAGCTGGCTGGAGCACTCCCAGTTTGGAGCCAATACAAGCTGTCCTCTCTGCAGGAATGACAGATTTTTCTGCTTTGCCTTCTCTTGCAAGTTGTGTCAAGGTTTCAGAATCCTTCCTTTCTGAGACATGCTGAGAATTTATTCATCCATTGTTGCAGGAAGAGAGTGGGTGGTGCTTTTTGTTTTAGTGCCATTATCACCGTAGTGCTTTTTGTTCCTAGACAGTTCCCCCAAAATAGGGCGTTGTGTTCTCAGTTGCTGGGAGACCCTTAAAATCGAGGCAATGAGATTTGACATAGATGGATGGCCGTAACCTTTACTGATCATGTCTGCATCACATGGGTATCCACTCAGCAGCACTGGGGAAACTCCCACAGGCTTGGCCCTTTTCTGCATGCACTAGATTCAGTGTAAAACTTGAGAACAGTTATCTGGGTCTTTTCTTTAGGTTTTTCCAAAATCCTGGCTGGGAATCTGTAAGGCAAACTTGAGGACATTTATACTGGGTACAACAGTTAAAAGGAATTAAGACAGAGGGGAGAAATTGCTGGTTTAGGTGCAACGGTATCAGGAAGAAAGGAAATAGGTAACCATCAATCAACAAGAGGACAGAAAAATCAGGTAAAATACAAGAACAGCAAGGAAAAATATAACATCCCTGGTCCTTCCATTGTGAATCTAAGCCAAGGATCCCAAAGCATTTCATAAACATTAATCAAGTTTCAATTCACACACATGCCTGTGAGGTACAGAAAGGATAGGTGCTGAGTTTAGAGTAATATTTACAAATCCAGACTCAAATTAGAAAAATAAGTGCTTTATTAGGAAGTTGAATTCAACTACACGAGGAAGCTGAAAAAGAAATTTGTTTATTCCAGATTTCCACTACCACAACCTTCTCAGTAGGTTACTGAGTGATAACTTGCTGTATTAGCAGGAACATGGGTTAATTGATTGCTGTTTCCTGAGAGCAGGACACTTGATCCTAGCTCCTATCAAAAGCTGATGAGCTACCTGGATGAGCATCATGCACCACACACTCTATGTACCTCTTCTATTATGCCTCTAGAAGCCATTGATTCCTCCTTACAACAAGGAGGTGGCTATTTCCCTTCAAGATTAGAAGACTGCTATAATACCAGCACCCTGCCAAGCAGTGGGAGCAATGAGTAATGTCTGAAATGTTGCAGAGTGGGAAGCCAGCTGGTGGAGCTCTGGTTCTAATAAAAGTCTTGGACTAATTTCTGTGCTTGCCTTTGTTCTGCACAAGGTCTCTTTAAAACACCAAGGGGTTGCAGTACAACCCAAAGCACTGCATTAATAAAACGGCTGTTTTGCGAGATGCAGCTTGTTTTTAAATAGAGGCTGAGAGTATTATTCCCAATAGCCAGCAGAATATAAACTTTCAGATCAGGGGCTCAATTTTAAATAGGAGATCTTGCTCTTTCCTATGCTGCTGTTTCTGCTGTATTGCCTAGATGTCTCACTGTTAAACTGAATTAGCAGAGCACTGGCTGCCTTAAAGTTAACAGCATTATCTAGAGATGTTTTAGGAGAGAGGTATCAGGAGAAAAATAAGAGAGGGAGGGTTGTTTATATATGCACACATACACTGTAATTAGGGATGTTAATGGGTAACCAATTAAACTGTTACCAGGTAAGCATCACCTTCCCACCAGTGGCCCAGCCACAGGCAGAGGGTTACTTCAGCCCCGCTGGGCTTTCTGCTGGCTTTCTGCAGCCGCAGCCCTTGCACGGGAGCTGGAAAAGCCAGACTAGAGCAGCTCCTGGCTGCAGTGAAGGCTGCTCTTGTCCAACCCCAGTGGAGGAGCGGGGGCGGGGGGGGGGGGTCTACTCCATTACCCCACCAATCCCCCTTTAATTGGTTAAATTGTTACACAGTGCCAGCACTGCATTTACCCAATTAAATGGGATTTTACATCCTTAATTGCATTTATTTCAGGCTGGTGAAAGGTGCCAGCTAGAAAACCTTGGAGACTGATCCGCTAGTCACAGAGCATATGCAGTATAAAAACCCACACTGCAAGCTTCCCAAGCATGATTAAAGGTTTGCCTTGACTAAGATTTAAAGGTGTGCTGCTAGAAGATGACACCTAACATATTCTGAGAGGCTAGTATAGACAAAGCACTGTATATTTCCTGCTAACCAGTCCACTGGAGCCTAGGGGTCAACTGAACCAGCTAAGCATGTCAGTCTATATTGCCTTACCTACACTAATCTGTTCGAATATGGCAGTTATTAGCTAACATCCTACCTTAAACCTTGGACTAGCCAGTGCTTTGGAACTACTCCTCCTGGGTAAGAGAACTAAATTAAGTCTACCCAGCTCATCCACTCCCTGCAGTTGCTCAAAAGGAAGCTGACTGTCACAACAGTATCTCTGCTGTGAAGATTGATCTAGCATGAACTGGGATGTCACCCATCAAGCCATTTCCCAGACAACAGTGAAGCCTTCAGGTTGTGACATTTTTCTTCTAGGTCAGGCTCCCATTTAGTAACCTTGAGGTAAAAAGTTCTTTGAGATGTTCCATTACCAAACCTCATGAAGCAGCAGCAACAGGAGAGTGTTCTTGCCAAAAATCATTCCCACTCCCAGCAAGTGAGGCCTTGCTTGTTTCATGTGGCTTATATGTTCATGTCTAAGGAAGATGATTAACAAACAAAACCATCAAGTGTTTGTTGAAGAGAGACTTTGCTTTGTTTTCTAGACCACCCAGATAGATTAATGGATGAAGGGTCATTGGCTGCAGCACTTAGCAAAAGCATGAAGGGAGGAGGTTAAGATTTGATAGTTCTTCTCTGGCACCACTGCCCTCAGGAGCTAGAATATCCCTTTCAAATAACCAACAGTTGTCAGCATTGCAGTAGACTGCAAGCTGCATGGCACGGAGGCCCATGACCTCTCGGCACAGAAGTAACCAGGGTGGCACCAACAGGCTGGCTTCCCATGTGGTGTCAGAGAATCACAGAAACATAGGGCTGAAAGGATTCTGAGAAGTTGTCAAGTCCTCTCCCCTGTGCAGAAGCCAGGAGCAAGACCACCCTCCAACAAGTGTTTGACCAACATGTCCTTAAAAGCCTGCGGGGGGGGGGGGGGGGATTTGGCATTCCACCACTGCCCTCACAAGCCTAGGCCAGTATTTAACTATGCTTAGAAAGTTTTTCCCAATAGTCAACCTAATCTCCGACTCCTTTTCCTGCCTTCAGTAGAAATGGGGAACAATGGCAGGACCACTTCTAGCAATAATGAGTTTGGTCCTTTGACAGTCTATGTCTTTGGCTCTCTGCTGACCATGCCAACATCCAGTCCCCTCTTGCAGTGGTGTGGGTCAAACTGCCAAAGAACACTAGGAATCTTATTGCCCTGAGGAAGAATTTGGAATTGTAGCCCAGGAATACATATTTCTTCCCCAGAGTCCACTTAATTCCCCTCTCCCCCCCTCCCGTACATGCACAGGAAATAATTCTCAGCAACAGAGAACATTTACTTTGTTACACTCTACAAAGCCCTCCTCTAGGTAGAATTCCATCTATTTGAAGAGGAGGGAAGGGACAGCTACAAAGGACACTAAGTCTTGCCTCATAACAATTGGTAGATAGGTGATGCTCTCATTGCTGCTTAGAATACAAACACCCAAAGTCAGCAGGCTGAAGTGAGTGTAGTTGGAAGAGATGATGCAAGGAATTCTTCCATGCACAAAATTAGAATTGGGGAAAACAGTTTGACACACAAGAGAACTGCCAGCATGATTCATACATCACAAGACGAATGGAACATCAGTCATGCACAAGAAGCACTGTCTTAAGCAGCACTTGGGATGTTAAAATTAGATGAATCAACTAATCAAGTAGTTGATGGAATTTCAATTAGTCGATAAGGGCGCTTCTGCTTTGAAATGTAGCAAGAGTCATCTTGTGCATTTCAAATGAGGCTCTTTGTGCATTTCAAAGATTGAAGCAGCATTGAGCCTGGGACCAGCAGGGGACTCTTGTACATTTCAAATGTGGAACGCTGCTGCTGTGCCCCTAACCCCTCCCACAGTGCCAGAGCTGGGGGAAAACCAGCTTTTAAGCCAGCTTCCCTCGTCACCTCCTCCCCATCTCCTCCTTGCTGCCTCTTATTGGATAGTTGACAAGCTGCTTACATCCCTAAGCAGCACCATATTCCATTACTTTTTCCATCCCACCTTTATGTTCTTATGCTGGTGGGTTTACTACCACCGAGCCCGCTGCCTTGTGTTATTAGGAAGTGTTCTGCTGCCTCGTAGGCTAGAATTTACTAATGGAATTGACACTTGATTGCAAGAGCCGGTAAATCTCAGTCATTGTTCCCCAGGAGCACCAAGACCTTTCAGAGACAGGAACATGTCAGGCCTGCCCATTTGGGGCAGGAATAGCTTGAGGAGCATATCAGCTTGGATTCGCTCAAGCAGATGGCAACGGGGGCTGCGAGGAATTCAATTGCATCTCCTGCTTACTTCCTTTTGAGCATTGGCTAAGATGTTCATACCAGAGGCTTGAAAGAAGCAGGCATGCAGCCAGCTCTTGTTCATTGAGCTGCCTTCTCTTGAGCCTGGCCTGCTGTGACAGCTGAAGAATTACAGGAGCTGCCAGAAACAAACCACTCAGCAAAAAAAGGCCAAAATGTTGACAAACAAAGCAGCAGCCACATCGGGGCAGCCAATACCAAGGGCAAGAGGCTGGGGAAATAGTTTGGAATGGCAATAAGGTAAAATCTGACAGAGGACACTTGAAAAATACTTTCTATCCCCGTGAAAGGCTATGGGTGGGGGGGGGGGGTGCGGATATGTTGTTTTTGGGGGGTCTCCGTCTTCTGCAATCTGACAGCCTCTACGCGCAAACAGAAACGTCAGATTTTTCAGAAAACAAAAGCCCAGGCTGCTCCCTCATCCTCTCCATGACCAGTGAGGCCTTTTCTGAATCAGTGCCATTTCAGAGCCACACTGGCCCCTCCCTGCCTCACTTAAATTGGTGCTTGCCAATGCATCGGCAGCTTCTAGGACAGGGGTGGGCAATTTTTTATTGGGGGCTATTTCCGAAATTTTTTATGTGGCCCCAGGCTGCTCCGGAAGGGGCAGGACCAGGACACTTCCCTGCTTCCCCACCCACAGACCTGGACTGGTCTGGCATGTAAAGTCTTTGCCCCCCCATAGGTGCCCCCTAGGCACCCATGCCCCTGGCAGTGGGAGGAGACTTTGTGCGCTCCCCCTTCTAGTCCCAAGTCAATCAGGGCCTGGGGGAGGGGGAGCACACAAACTCTCTGGTTCCCTGCCCGAGCCCTGCAAGGGAGCACCACACAGAGTCAACTGCCAGCTTAGCAGCAGCTGGTGGTTAACTTTAAACGCAGAGTCCCTTGCAGGGCAGGTGGAGACTTCACATGCTTCCCCCACCCTGAAGTCCTGATTGGCCTGGGGGCAGGGGAGAAGCACTCAAAGTCTCCTCCCACCCTGCAAGGAGGGTGCGGTGCTTAGAAGCACTGCACTCCTCACAGGGCAGGAGGAGACTTCGCACTCTCCCCCTGCCCACACATGCCCCCTGCCCCCAGGCCAATCAGGGCTTGGGGTAAGGAGAGCATGTGAAGTCTCCTCCCATCCTGCCAGGAGCATGGTGCTTCTAAGTGCCACGTGCCCCTTGCAGGGCAGGAGCAGGGCGGAGAACACTTTGCACTCTTCCCCATGCCCCTGGGGGCTCTGATTGGCCTGGGGGTGGGGAAGCAGCAGGGCCTCTGCAGGTCAGATCAACCCACTTTGCAGATCAGATCTGGCCTGCAGAGGCCTTTTTGCCACTCCTGAGCTCTGTGTTTCCATTGCTCCCCCCTGGGGCTCTGTATGCCAATCTCAGAAAGCCAGAGGTGGGATTGTGCAGCTCTCATATCCACAGCCACCACTTGGTTTCAGTAAACACCCAGTGAAGATCTCTGGTAGGGGCCATGCCTGTTCTTTGTAACGTGCTTTCTGTACCCCTCTGCCACTCCTGTTAGAGAGGAGAGAGACTTCTTAGTCCCACAGACTGGGAGTGGCTACAGGCTTGTTCCTTACAGAAGTGGTGAGCAACCCATGGGTCACGGATATCTTTCTAGGGGGCCACCAATGGCCAGGCCCAGCCCCTGGCTGCCAGGATCTAAGCGCTGCGCTGCTCAAATTATCTTGGGAGTCACAACACAAGTATATGAGGGTCACGGTTGAAAAAAAAAAGTTGCACCCCACTGCCTTACAGTATGAGCCATTGGCTTAGCAATGTAAATCAAACTTACCCTACGTGGCTGAATTGAGTCCAAGAGCAAGTCCTCACTGTTCCCTTCCTTGGAGTTACAAGAGGCCTGAATTTACCTCTTCAGCATGTAGGTACACAACCTACACTTTCCATGTTCTTAATTTCATCCCACTAGCCTGAGTTCTACTTCTTCTGGTCCATCTTTACCACCATCTTTGTCCATAAAATTCAGCCCAAGCGCGGATGCGATTATTAAAACATTTTAACAAGGGACGAGTTGATAGAGTGCATCTGCCGCTGTAATAAACTGCCCTGACTGGAACAACTGCAGGCCAGAAGGCTCCTGCTGGAGTTACTTCCCCCTCTAAAGACATGCTCCCAGAGGAGGCTAAATAGCAGAGACAAAGCAAAACCTGCACACACCGTTGTGAGTCATTCAGAAACACACTGATCCATCAGAGACCACTTGGTTCCCTCCTCAGTGCAAACCACCCTTTCCTACAGCTTGGGGAGAAAGAAGCTGTGCTAGTCTGAAGAGAAATGAGGACCTGGAGGTTTTTCGCCTTCCTCTGCAGCATGGGGTACAGATCACAGCTGGAGGATTCTCTGCATCTTGGGGTCTTCAAAGTATTTGAAGGCTTCAATATCTGAGATATAGGTGAGAGGATTATTCTAGGAGGGGGTGGGTGAGATTCTGTGGCCTGCACTGTGAGAGGGGGTCAGACTAGATGATCATAATGGTCCCTTCTGACCTTAAAGTCTATGATTGCTTTTGTCTAGTAGAAGGTTGTGAGAACTCAAGATTCAGTTAATTTTAATAACCTGAGCCTATAATTGAGTGCAGAGTGGGGGTTGAGTAACAGCACATTTCCAGGAGGTTCAATTTTCTGGTTAGCCAGTAGCAGAGCCTGAGCCTATATCTTAAGATTAGTGCTGAAGAGCTGGATCTTTTAATAAACAGGCAGATGAAAGATGTGAGAGGGAGAAAAGGGAAGTCAGGTGGTTGGACAGCTATTTCACACCAGGGCTGAGAACCACAAACAACCCAAATGCCTGACCCTGGAAAGTACTGAACCCCCGCAACTCTGGCAAAGCCATGGGTACTGTGCATCGCTCAGGAACTGGCCCTAGGAAGCTGGGATTTGCTCGCTGTTTGACAGAAGCAGATATTTTCCTGTATAAGGCGAGGTAAGAAAAGTCTTGTGACAAACTCTCGTCATTCACAGCAACATCAGAACGGTTTGAATTATTCAAACGTACAGTAGCCTGTAAGTCAAAATGTAGGTAGGAAAAAGCCCTCAGTAGTTGGGGGTTAAAGAGTCTGCTGTTGAAGGGGAAGGTGCTCTCCAACTCCTGGGGCTATTTACATTCGGGATGTTAAAATGTGTTTAAGTAACCGTGTAACTGTTGACAATTTCAGCAGTTACATGGTTATACATAGGGTGGCAGTCAGCTCCCCAGGAGCCGGTGCACACCGAGAGCCAGCTAAAGCCGGCTCCCCTTGCATATCGGCTCCCACCTGTCCTGATACAGAGGCGGGGGGGAGGGGGAGAGGAGGAGGGGGCGAAGCAGTTCTGCAGGAGCCTGCCTGTAACCGTATACATGGTTAAACTGTCCCATCCCTAATTTACATGCTGCATTCCTATAACTTTTCGCTCAGGGCAGTAAGCAGGACAGGATCACTACCACAGTACGAAGGAGGAGATGAACTGGCTTTCCTGTAGAATCCAGTTACTGGGTAAGGGGTAGAAGGCAGCAGAGATTTTTCGTCCGTAACAACTGGGATTGGTACTGCCTGCCACTCAGAATGCAGCTGAGCTCACTGTGCTCTGTCAGAGCAGAGGTGGCTATTACAGAGACATCTCAGATTGCACATATCAGCCCAAGGATATAGCATGGAATCAGTGGGCCCCTAAAATGGCAAGAAATCACTGCCAAGGTCTCAGCTTAGGGCAGTTTCCAGAGCTCGGGATGGCATTGTCCTTGCACTGAGCTGGTGGCTGCAAGGTGGTGTTGAAAGCAGCACAGAGGAAGGGGTAGGAGACTGTCTGGCACGCATTCTGAAGGAAACAGCTTCCTAATGTTCGCTGGAGAGGGCACAACTCTGGATTTTGCCCAGCTTTAATGCACTAGGTACATAAGAATGGCCATACTGGGTCAGACCAAAGGTCCATCTAGCCCAGTGTCCTGTCATCCAAACAGTGGCCAATGGCAGATGCCCCAGAGGGAGCGAACAGAACAAGTAACCAAGTGCTCCCTCTCCTGTCACCAGCCTCTGACAAACAGAGGATGGGGACACCATACCTACCCATCCTGGCTAATAGCCATTGATGGACTTATCTGCCATGAATTTATCTAGCTCTTGTTTGAACTCTATTGAAGTCACAACATGCTCTGGCGAGGAGTTCCATAGATTGACACTGCGTGGTATGAAGAAAAGCTTCCTTTTGTTTGTATTAAACCTGATACCTATTAATTTCATTTGGTGACCCCCTAGTTCTTATGTTATGGGAATAAGTAAATAACTTTTATTCACTTTTTCCACACCAGTCGCGATTTTATAGACATCTATCATATCCCCACTTAGTCTCCTCTTTTCTAATGGAAAAGTCCCCGTCTTTTTAATCTCTCTTCATATGGGACCCATTCCAAACCCCTACTCATTTTTGTTGCCCTTTTCTGAACCTTTTCCAATGCCAATATTTTTTTTGAGATGAGGCAACCCCATCTGTATGCATTATTCAGAATATGGGCATACCATGGATTTATACAGAGGCAGTAAGATAGAGAATAAGACAGACTATTCCTTTTTTAATGATTTCTAAAATTCTGTTTCCTTTTTTTTCCCCCTGCTGCTGCAGTCAAACTACCTACAATGACTCCAAGATCTCTCTCTTAGTGGGTTATAGCTAAATTAGTCCATCATTTTGTAAGTATAAGGGGGATTATTTTTTCCAATGTGCATTACTTTAGGTTTATCAGCATTACAATTCATTTGCCATTGTGCTGCCCAATCAGCTAGCATAAGATCCTTTCGAAGCTCTTCAGTCTGCTTTGGTTTTAACTATCTTGAGCAGTTTAGTATCACATGCAAATTTTGCCACCTCACTGGTTTACCCCTTTCTCCTTTATAAATATGTTGAATAGGACTGGTCCCAATATGGACCCTTGGGGGACACCACTAGTTACCTCTCTCCATTTTGAAAATGGACCCTTTAGTCCTACCCTTTGTTTCCTATCTTTTAACCAGTTATCAGTCCATGAAAGGACCTTCCCTCTTATCCCATGTCAACTTACTTTACTTAAGAGCCATTGGTGAGGGACCTTGTCACCTATAAAGAATGGCTCAGGTTTAGATATCTCCCTGACATCCTCAGCCACGAAGATTGCAAATAATGTATTTAATTTGTCCGTGTTCCTTTAGCATCTAGATAGTCCAGTGGCCTCACTGATTGTTTAGCAGGCTTCCTGCTTCTGATGTACTTTTTGCTATTGCTTTGAGTTTTTTGGCTAGCTGTACTTCAAACCCCTTTTCTGATTACCTTTTTAAGCTTAGTTTGATAAAGTTTATACTCCTTTCTATTTTACTCACTAGGATTTAACTTCTACTTTTTAAACAATGTCCTTTCAGCTCTCACTGCTTCTTTTACTTGGTTAAGCCAAGCCACAATGGCACTTTTTTGGTTCTCTTACTGTGGTTTTTAATTTGGGGTGTAAATTTAAGTTGGGTCTCTATTATGGTGTCTTTGAAAAGTTTCCATGCAGCTTGCAGGAATTTTACTTTGGGTACTGTACCTTTTCATTTCTGTTTAACTAACTTCACTTTTGTGTAGTTCCCCTTTCTGAAATTAAATGCCAAAGTGTTGGACTGCTGTGGTGTTTTTCCCACCACAGGGATGTTACATTTTATTACATTGTGGTCACTATTTCCAAGTGGTCCAGTTATATTTACCTCTTGGACCAGATCTTGCACTCCACTTAGGACTAAACCCTCCTCTTGTAATTCCAGAACCAGCTGATCTAAGAAACAGTCATTTAAGGTGTCAAGAAACTTTATCTCTGCATCCCATCCCGAGGAGATGTGTACCCAGTCAACATGAGGATAGTTGAAATCCCCCATTACTATTGAGTGTTTTATTTTTATAGCCTCTCTAATCTCCCTTAGCATTTTATTGTCACTATCATTATCCTGGTCAGGTGGTTGTAATATAGCCCTACTGCCATATCAGACCACAGAATTTCTACCCATAGAGATTCTATGGAACCTTATGGTTCATTTAAGATTACTTCATTTGATTCTACATTTTCTTACACGTATAGTGCCACTCCCCCCGCAGCATGACCTGTTCTGTGTGTCTGATATATTTTATACCCTGGTATGACTGGGTCCCATTGACTGTTCTCCTTCCATCAAATTCTGCGATGCTTATTATATCAATATCCTCCTTCAATATGAAGCACTTTTGTTCACCCATCTTTAGACTTCTAGCATTTGTATACAAGCACTTTAAAAATTTGTCACTATTTAGCTGTCTGCTATTTCCTGACGAGATTGAATGGCACTCTTTTTTGATTGTTTCTCATCTGATCTTACACATATTTTATCCTCTTCCATCCTCTCCTCCATACTAGAACAGAGAATCTCTATTAATAGACCCTCCCCTAAGAGATGTCTCTGTCTGATCCATGTGCTCCGCCACACCTGTCAGCTTTCCCCAGTCCTATAGTTTAAAAACTCCCCTACAGATAATCTCAAGGTGGCAAATCTGCTTTTACAGGGTGCTTCCAGTACCAGAAAGCAAAGCCAGCTCAGTTGCTGAGGAAGGAGTGAAGCAGACACCTCCCAGCACCTGGAGCAGTTGAACTCATTCCTTCAGACACAGGGGGCCACTGAAGAAGAATTTCAAGAGTTCCATTTCCTCCCCTGGCAGAAGTAACAGTTCAATTCCTTCACCATCTTCACCCCTCTGCCCCAGAGTGGGGCCCTCCCACCTACCTTTGAATTTGGCACAAGACATGAGCTTCCCTTTCCCTCAAGCTAGCATGTCTCTTTAGAAGACATAACTAGGTTAAAACAATCACACATCCTTCCACAGGGCAATCTCACCAGCAGGCCAGTTAGTCCCCTCCACTAAGTGTCCTGTGTAGCCCATACAGCTGAAGCCCCAGGATATTTTTGTCAGAATTTCTGGAGATCAAGTTAGGCAGGAGGTTTCTGTTCCCATTTTGTGCCCAAGGTGAGGCACAACTCCCACTCTGCAGGACAGCAACGGCGCCTCCCACTCCACAGTAGCAGTCAGTTCTACATTAGGAATGTAAAACACCAGTTACTCAGTTAAATGGTTAAACGTTAGGTTACCTTGTTAACTAACTAAGCAGGATCCCAGGCGGGGGAACGTTCCAGCTCAGCTGGAGCAGCCCTGTGCCCGTGGGGCTACTCCTGGGGAGCCAGTTACTCCTTCACATCCCTATTCTTCATCCATTGAGGACTACTGACGATAGTCACTACTGGCTCTCTTAGAAAAACTTCTGTTATACCCTCCCCTAAGATGGCAGGAGCCTGCCTAATGTGTTTATTTAATAGTCATCCTCAAGTCAGCTGTTTCTCTCCCCCTCCCCGCCAAACACAGGCAATGGTATAGGCGGAAAAAAACAAGGGCAGCACAATCCCGTGAACAAATGACACCAAAAAGAACTAGAACAAAAATGTTTAATTGCTTAACCCTTTCTCTTCCAGGGACCAGAGAAACAGACAGTCTGTTCCTGTTAATGAGGACAGGAAGGCCTGCATGTTATCTCTAGAACTGCAGGGGCAGAGGTTGGCAGACTGTCATCTCTAATATTTAAAAAGCTATGAGCAGTTTCCTTTGCATATTGCAAAGACATCTTAGAGTGTCTAAGGAGATTCCCATTGCTAAAAAATACAAAAATAAAAGGAGCAATCTCTGCCTATCCTCAGTTAGAAAGAGTTAACCAAAAAAGGGAGGGACTTCTTTTCAAGAAGGGTAGAAGAAAATAGCAAAGGTAAATAAAAGCAACATCTCTTCTCCCAGGATGTTTTTCCTTCACCAATAAATATGGAATCTGTTCAAAATGAGGAGGTGTGGCTAGGACTCCTCCTTTCAACCCCACTATTATTTTTTTCTTTTTAATCAAAGCAGCCATTAAAAAAAGCTATCAACTGCAGAAGCAGGAAGTCTTGTTGCTTTCACACTGCAGATGGCAGGTAGAAGAGCTACACCGGTGCTTGGAAAAGCCAGCTGCCATGGCATACACTGAATGGAAAGAGAAACCCCAGGAGAGCATGTGGTTCTGTTGTCTTCAGAGTTTCCAATCTCAATAGATTAGAGTTTAAAAAAATTTAAAAAAAGTTGAAAGATGTATTTAGTGAAAGCCTGCAAAGTTTAAGGAGAGGGAGAAGATAGATGAGTCTATATGAATATTTTAGGCAAAAAAAAGAAAGGCCACTTAAAAAACCAAACCAGTAAGCCATTTTCTGCTGCCCCGGGGTTTTTAACATTGAGCACCTGGGAATATCGGCACACTGCTGTTGGGAGTAGCCTGTATACAACTGAACGGTCACAACTGTGTTAAGAGTCAGGTTTACCACATTGGTGGTAGGTTAAAAAAACCCACGCAGGCAAGAACAGGAAAGGCATAAGCCCCCTCCTCCACCAACTGATGGCCTGTCCCCAGAAAGTCCTGTCTGGATTGAAGAAAATCTGAGGTTATGTTTACTTGACAACCCTCTGTCCTAGTCCCCTGAGGCTCTTAGGAGTACAAGGACACTCAGTCTTCCCAGTGACCTAGAGAACATCAGGGCTGTGCCTCCCTTGTGTAAGATGGAGCAGACATTACCTGCTTTTTGCCTTAAAGGCAGAGATGACATGGTCCCAGCTAGCTCCACCTTCATTACAGCAGGTGCAAGATGGAGCACTGCCTGCTGGGGGCCCACTAAACGCTGCAGGGTACATCCTACACTATAAAGGGGGCAGACCATGGGATAGACCACAAACCTTTAGGTCACAGTTGGCTCATGCTAGTTGTACAGAAAAGCAGGTAAAAAGTGTGCTGAGGTGGTAGGAGGAAAGCTAGTCACATTGATCAACCAACACCCAGCCATTCCTGCCTTCAATGCATGGCAGCCAGAGAGGAAGGAGGGGCCGCTCACTCTTCCACAACAGGTACAGGAAGATCAGAGATTCCATGATGTGGGCCCTGATGTGCCCAGACACAACCCCCACACTCCTGGACCAATGGTAGCGTATTTAGACCCTTAGCAGCAAAAGGTAAAGAGTGCAAGAAAGTAGCAAAATCTCCAGGGGCTCTTTGGTTTTAGTTGATAGTCATAAAAAACAGTCGTGTAAGATCAATTTGATATTACCTGTTTGGTAAGGGCAAGAGGGGACACAGGGCTGCAAGTTACCTGGGGGAAAAGAGTGGGAAATACAGTGCTGTGTTCTAAAGGTATGAAGCACCAGGCCTGCCCTTGCAGACACAGAGCAAGGAAAATGTGGGGGAAAGCCAGGAGAGCTCCTGAGAGGATCACTGGCCCACCGTTCCTCTCTGCTTGTTGCACAGGAGGGAGGTCACCTGGGGATGAGGCAGGGAGCGGTCACCTCAGCTGTGGCCAGTAGTGGAGATTCTGAGAAGCTAGCTGCACTAAAAAAAATTCACCTTCTAGAAGCTCCAACTCCAGATGCAATAGTGCACGACAGCAGCATTCCCAACACCAGAGCACAGGTGCTAGGAGAAAAAGGTAAATGGCTCTAGAAAGCCTTCTGGGTGAAGGAGATGGAAGCCTTGGAAGAGGGCTATTAGCCACTTTCCTTGTTAGCTTTGCTCACAGCAGTCATCAAAGCCTCATACCCCAGACCAATATCCTCCCGCTCCTGTTTTCTCTACTCTCTGCGTTCACAAGCCAAGAGAACAATAATGGATATTAGAGCTGGGAGGGCAGGTTGCCCCCTCTCCCAAATGCATGTACTCAATGTATCCTTTCACTCATCAGCTAAGGTAGATGCCCAGAGATATGGATTGGCCACCACCTATTGCAAACGCAAACACAGCCCCTTCCAGGGCCATACGTTAACAGGTGGCGATCAGTTGAACACTAGTTGGCCACACAGATTTTTTCATTATGACCAACAGCCAAAGACCAAGGACCCCGGACTGGTGGTAGAGTAGCTAAGCCAAGCTTCAGGGATCAAGATCACTGCAGTAAAGTCATTCCATAATCCCTGCCCTAGTTTTACATTTTATTTAGGATGTTAAGAATCCTCTGCAAACGCATGAATGTAGCCACTGCCCCTTCTTCCAGCTCACACTGGAGAAAGTCACCAGGTTATACTGCTCACAGACAACTCAAAATCCCTGCAGGGACTAAATTCCACTAAAGGCCAAACCCAGACTGCATTGCCATGCTGCTCAGTAGTGTGACGGGGAGGAGAGGGAGAGGTGGTGGCGGTGGTTTGATGGGAAGGCCGCTCCTGCCCCTGCCAGCTTGTCCTACTCTGTGCATAGTGTGAAACAGTGCAGTCAGAGAAAGGTTAGAACCAAGGAAGTCAGGTTCCCCTTCAACAAAACAATTACAGGAAGGACAAGCAGTTCTGCTTTAGCTGGGCCGGCACTGGACTTGCCCCTCTGAGCTGTCTTCATCGTCTGAGCCTCCAGCCCCCCCACTGGTCAGTCCTGTGATACGGTAGCCCATGTTCAGCAACATCACCTCCAGGGGGTCTGCGTTCATTCGTCTCTGGTTAGCTTGGGAAGCACCTTCCATGTCTTCCACTACACGCCCATTGAGGGTTTCCGTCTGCAAACAAGAAAGGAGACAGCTTGGGGAGGGCAGGCGCACGAGGCAACACTAGGACTGATTTTTGCTCATCTCTACCACTCCCTTATGAAACTTTAAGGTCAGGTCTCCTGGACTGAATACAGGGTGAAAGTCATGTAGTGACACAGACTGGCGAACTGGTCCACTCCCTAGTGGGTATATGTTCACATGACAAGCCCAACAGTCTGATGCACATGTTGGGGGGAAGGAGAGGGAGAGACGGGGCAGGGACTATATTGAACTAGGATTTCAGTAGGGGTTGGATAGAATGGCTCAATAGCCCTGCTGCTGGCCATCCTTAAACATTTCTTTGCCCAGCTGCCTGTGCTTCATCTTGCTGGCCCACTAACTGGGCTGTGCCAGCTGGGGCATCAAACTCACAGCTCAGGCAAGATGCTACGGGATACTGCAGCACAGAGCTGCAGCAGGGGTTTCTGAGATGGGGCGGAGAAGGAGAAAAGCAAAGGCTGAGGTGCCGACTGACAAGTGCCCTTCCTCTCCTCGACAATTCTCCTTTTTAATTCCCTAACATCCTGCCTTTGGACACATTAAAAACGGGAGACTTGGGTTTTTAAAAAGCCAACCCACGAGTGCTGAAAAAGCAAGAGACTCATTCCAGGCCAGGGGAGGAACACTGGCGAAGTCCAGTGAAAAGAAGGCAGGAAACCTTGGAGAGCAGAGCCTGTACTATGCTACCCCTGGATCTAGTTAGACCTCAGCCTCACCAAGACATCTTTCCTCTGCTCCAAGCCTTCCTATAACACCAGGCCTTTCCTGCTCAGTTTTGCCACCCTTGCCCCCCAACATCCCAAAATCTTAGCATCTTCCTGGATCAGCCAGACCTGGCCTAGTTCAGAAAAGCCTGTCCACAGCCTAACCTGGAGCTCACTGGAAAACAAGTGTTTTGGCAAGAAGTGCAAAGCTGGTTCTCCCTGGGTTTGCCTGCACTACTTTGCTATGCACAAGATTTGTTCTCAGAGTATTACTGAATTGCAAGTGTCCTTCTCCCTTCTGCAAACTGGAACAGTGAGGCAGGCACAGAGTGAAATGGGAAAGCCAGAATAAAAGCCACAAGTCTCACTCCAAATCCATCCAACTATCCCATACCCAGTAATCAGTCTTTATCTTTCGCCTGCCCCAGGACAATGGCTTCCAGCATGGAGTCCTAAACCCCCTCATCCTGCCTCTTTATAGATGCTCTGTTGCTGCTCTTACCTCAGGCCTGGGATTCCAGAGCCGTACAACTGGGTCAATGCCGCTGGTGGCCAGGAAGCAGTAACTTGGATGGGGTTGGAGACAGTTCACAATAGACTCATCCCCCTGCAGCACCCGCACCAGGTTGGTAGTTTCTTTCTCCCAGATGAAGAAAGAGCCATCGTCGGAGCCGCTGACTATGTACTGCGCATTGCTAGGAAGGAAAGAACAAAGGGTTCCGCTGAAATCACAGGATAGTTATAGGAGACAGCATCAGGCCTAGAAGAAAAGGGTGGAGGAAGGCTCTGTACACTGCAAAGATTCACATTCATGGAACAGGCGGCTGTTCCAAAGGGTGTGAAGGATAAAGGTGGGAGCAGATAAGTCCATTAGGCAGAGAGGTCAGTTAGCCACCACTGCCTGGGTTAGCCTTATTCGCACCAACATACAAGGACAGGCTCAGGGAATTGGCTAGTGTGAAAACTCTTGCACATGGGTTTCACCAGTCACTTAAAGACTCATCAGCACAGTCCAGAGCAAGAAAACCAGATGGGTCTCCAGCACCTCCAGCGTCAGAGAACACTGTCCCAGCACCGCAACGAAAGGGACGTTTCTAAATGGGGACAACCTTAGTTTGTCATTTCTCCCATCCTTGGAACTCACATGGCTAGGCACTAAGAGCTGGAGCACTGAAAAGTTGTGATGAGCAGTCCCATCTCTGTGCTGAGCTACCATTTAGCCAGTAATGCATGGAGGAGGAGTGACACTTCAGCAGTCAAAAAACCCACAGACCAGGAGTGAAAATATATTCTCATAGCCACCCCTGCTGGGGCTCCACATCATGACAGCTACACTGAACCGCAACACTCGGCCATTCTGTGCAACTGAAGTCCCAAACCCTTACCATGCAAGGTCAGCATACCTGCCAAAGAAGTTGGCCTCCTTGATGTCTGTGGTGGTGTTACAGTGGCCACAGTACCGGAATTTGTAGTCATAGCTGCGTTCCCTGAGCACCATCTCGTCATCCGAGATGGAATCTTTGCGCCCGGTTGCTCGCAGCCGAATTGGCCCGCCCCCTTTCTTGTCTTCAGCTGGAAGGATAGAGCAAAGAGATATTTTCCTCCACACATCTCATGTTGGAACAGAGAATTCTTCAGCTAGGTTAGTATTTGTGAGAGGCATTCAAGTGACAGTGCTAGTTGAGAGCCAAGGCCAGTCTATCCAGAGGACAGGTACTTAGCGCGCACACTTTCTCGCCTCTGTACCTCAACCCTCTTCTTGCAATACCAACTCTAGAGCTCATGTGCAGCTCAAGACCAAAAATGATTACAACTCTTCACCTTAGGATCAGTCCATATAAGGGCAGTTTTCCATCTCCCAACTGACTCCCTTGTTGTTCGCCTCCAAAGACCAAGGATCCAACCAATCACAGCCAGGGGTGGGCAAGTCTTCCCTGGCCAAGTGACAGCTACTGGCAGGACGCGTGCACTGCGGCTGTCCATACTTTCCCTGTTCTCTGGCATCAGGACCTTCCTCCATAGCTGAGAAGTCAACCCTATGTATAAGCCCCAATTCATAAGCGCAGTCTCAGGAGCCAGGAACCTCTCTTGAAAGGGATGGTTTTCCGCAAAAAGGACAGACCATAATACACTACAGAACTTAGAACTCTCCATAAGTGACCAAGTAATGGCTGCAAGTCACCAGACTGCTGGAACAGTCCTTAAGGCATCTGTTATGGTGACAACTTTCAGTCAGGAAGTCAAACCAATCTATGGAAAAAAACTGCTTGCATCTCAGTGAGCCCCACTTTAAAGAGGGGTTGCAAGTTAGGGCCAGGCCCCCTTCCTGGGATATGCTGGATTCCAACCCAAAGGGTAGAGACACTGTGCTGAGCACTAGCACCCACCATTATCACTTTTCGAGAAGAGGGCGGCGTTGATGTCTCGGTCCAGCGCGTCACAAGCGCTGCTATGCGCCTGGTCCGGGAACTTCCCCTTGAAGTCATCCAGACACTCCAGCGCTTCTGCCACATACTTCAGTTCAAAGAGACAGCGGGCCAGGCGGAAGTGGGCTTTCAGGTGGCCTGGGTTCAAGGAGATGGCCTTCAAGCAGTCTCTTAAAGCATCGTAATGATCTCCATCCCTGCAGAGAGAAGAACAGTCGCTGGAGATAGAAGCAACCTAAATATCCACTACCCTCTTCCAGGCTTTGGGCAACCGGAACGCTTATCTACTTCTCAGCTCTCAATAGAGGAGTGGGGCTTCCTATTGGCTCGAGCATCTCCAACAGCACTTCCTTTGCTGGCTGGTTTCATCGCCCAGCTGTTATTTGTGAACTCAGCTGACAAACACCCTCACACAGAAGACGACGGATCACCGCCTGTTTGGAGGCCAGACTTCTGCCCCCCACCCTAGGGCGGCAGCACAACTGTTTCCTGTGCTACTATTTCAAGTCCTACAGATCAAGACCCACTGTTGCAAACTTATCAATGGTGGGCATTCCCCTCCCAAAGGAGCAAGGCCCCGCCAAGCCTGCTGAAAGGAGCCTCAGGGCACAGATACCTTTCCATGTGTGCAGTAGCTCAAGAGTTCCCTCTTGTGGCCAGACAGTGTAGCAGGACATTTCCCTTTGCAATGGAAAAGATAGATGCCCACCACAGAGATCTCAAATCTGGATGGTTTTATTCCTGATGGACATTTATCTCCAAAATTACATTCTCCTCCAGCTATTGTTTATATCCTCATGTTCATCCGGAGATGTTTTTATTGCTTTAAGTTTCTTCTATAACCCAAACTGATACCTATTGATCCAAATCATAATATCCAAATAGGTATACAATTATCTAGGCTAAGCACGCTTAGTTCCTCCAGAGGACCATGCCAGTCTGCCTCAGCATGCATCCCAAAAGCAGAAGCATGACAAATCTTTCGTTTTGGTATTCATTTATATTAGATGTGGGCTGAGGAAGGGGACACCAGCCAGGCCTGTGATGGGGCTGACAGGCAGCTGTATTAGCAACTCTTCCAAGCTGTCCTCATGTGCCAGCCTCAGCATATTTAAAAATAAAGTTTAAAAGCTGCTCTTTACATACTGCACTACGGTAGCACACCTGTGCCGCTGCAGTGCTTTAGCAAAGATGCTCCTATTCTAACAGGAGAGCTGCTCCTGTCCGCACAGTAGACCCACCTTCCCCGAGAGGCATGTGATACATCAGCAGAAGATTTAGCTTCACAGTGGGTTAGATCAGCATAACTGTGTGGCTAAGGGATGTGGATTTTTCACACCTGTGACCAGTGTTCCCCGTAACCTGTGCACTCATGTGGCTCCTCAGGATTCAAATGCCGCCCAGCTGATTAACAGAGTGCCCACTGCTAGGTTTGGTGTTTCTACTGGTAGTGCACATTCACACATGCCTCCTGTGCACATAAAAATTCATTCTACTCACGGATGGAAAAGATCAAAGAGAACACTCCCCCATTAACAACTGATGCAGGTCTGTAGCATAGTCCTGGCCTAAGCCCCTATTTGGGATGCAACAAATAACCTCAAAACGGAGCAGAGCATAGTGCTCTTCCAGAGTTGGGAACAGTATCTGAGACAGGAGCTGACCCAAAAATCTCAGTGACATGGTAACTCAGGTGCCCAAATCCAGGCTTTAGAACATTAACCTCGATAGCTCTTTCACCGCTTATTAAAACCCACAAGGAAAGAGGTGTAATCTAATCCGAGGCCAGCTCTACACCCCAGAGCTTTATCAGCACAAGTCATGTGAAAAATCCACTCCCTCAGTCACGTAGTTAAACCAGCCTGACTCCATGTAGACAGTGCTAGGTTGATGGGACAGCTTCTCTCGTCAGTTTCTCCAGGAGGAGTATGCCCATGGGAGAAACCGTCCCCACCAACAGGAGAGTGTCTTTACTGGAGTGCTAGAGCAGTGCAGATGGGCTAGGGCAGCGTTTTAAGGGATACACCTGTTCTGAGCAGGTCCTCGGTTTGGCACCATGAGGTGGACCCTTTGTTTTTCCTTCCACTATCAGAGAGTGTGGCCAGACAGACTATAACCCCATATCATCCATCTTATTTGCCTCTCTGAAGCACAGGGCAGAGAAGGAGCAATAATATCAGCATAGTCTATGCTGGCTCATCTGATCCTGAGAAGCTGAAACACAGATATGTGGATAGAGAGCAGCTAAGTCAATAAGCTGGCCTCGAGGCTGCGGCTGGCACCTATGTTGATTCGAACACACAGTCCCAGGAAGAGGAATTTCCCACTGAGAAAACAATGTCCAGTACTTCAAAATTTAATCATCTCAATTCTCTCTTACAAGTGTAAATTAAGTTCACAACTCCCTTGTAAGAACTGGTCTCACAGCAGACAGACCAGCATCAATTGGCATGACAGATAAGAAAGAGAAATACGTGACTTCATGATTATAAAAGATGGGCCCAGCACACACTCACTTTGAGTGTCATTCTACCCTCTACCTGCTGGTCGGGTTAGGTGTTTGACCTCCCGAGGTTCTATGGGGACGCCCACCTCATATTTTCGTCTTTCCTAGGAATTGAGGGACCGGCCCTGGCCTGACATGCTGGAGTTGAGAGGCACAGAAGGGGGTAAAAATGGTACCTGGATGTGGTCCTCTGTCTTAAGTGTACACATAGAAAGAGTAAGCTGTTACTTGGTACCATTATTTCTATTTTTCTATCTTTATCTTCTTTGTAACCATTTTTAAGACCTATATTTTGCTAATAGTTAAGAAATAGAGCAATAGCCATTGTAACCATATGATTTATAAGCTTCCTCAATAAACCTGTAACTGTTTAAGCTTTAACCTGACTCCTTCAGTTGCTGTAACAGAACCAAGCACAATTTAAAAGAACTTCAGCCGGTCATAAAGGGACAGATATAGGGAGAGCTTGGGCGTTTGGATTTGTGTCACACCCAGGTGGCAAAATTCAGTTGGGGCGCTTCTCAGTCTCCCCGAGGCTGCCCGCTGCGAAGGAATTATGAAATTCTAGCAGCTAAAATCTGAAGCGTAATAAGCTCTTCCTATAAACTCGGGGCGTCTGTTGGCCTGCTGGCCACCCTCTGCGATGGGACCCCGGTCCTAGCAGTAAAGACACGGACGTTAAACCTTTTCTCGGAAACATACACACACACACTGCCCTAACCGTCGGCTGACAGAGTCAAGCAGGCCATGTAGGAGCCCAGTCAGAACATGCACTTTTAAAAATAGTATCTGCACAGTCTGACTCCGTTTTGGGGACTCGTATGGGTGGCACTTGGAAGAGCAAGGCTACCCCATCCAACTTGACCCCTAAGGGAAGAGGGGCACAAGGCCACCAGCTTTATGGGATGAACCCAACCATAGACATGTCTTTTTGCCATCCCTGCTACAACAGCACAGCACTGCCCACAAGTCCAAACTTTGAGGGGGGCCTAAGAGGACTGTGGGAGGTAAGAGATTGATTGCTACTGAATGGAATTTGGAAGCAGGTCGTCAGCCCAGAGGCTTCTTATTTGTGGAGCCATATTTGCAGACCAACAGTTCTGCCAGCCGTATTACCACCTGCAACTTCTACTGCAAAGAAAAAAAAAATCAAAGCACTTAGCAAACATTGGATTCATTTCAGACTGTGTAAACAATGAAGTTGCACCCGCCTGAATTTAGCCCATAAAGTGTCAACTCTTGTGAGGTAAGTGAATACTGGCCCCTACATTACAGCTGGAAGAGGGTGATAGTGAAAGGTTAAGTGGCTTATCTGTGAAATTAGCAGCAGAACCTGCATTCACACAAACAGAGCACTTAGCACGTTTATACACCTTCAGAAGCAACTACACCTTCAGAAACATCACGCTGTCAATTCAGCAGTGGATGCAGGTTCCCCTGCTCAAAACAGGCCTTTACAAAACTTATTCTAGACTTGACCACAAAGCATTATGTGAAGTAGAGACAGAGTAGGGTTCTTGGTATTTTAAAGAGCTAGTTCTGCTGTTAACTTCTCTAGCATTCCAAAAATGCTTCAATCTTCATGGTCAAACCAGAAACAGCCAGAAGGATCGGTTATCAAGAATTTGCTATTCCAAAGTAGTAGCTTCCTTCCCCCAGTGTTACAAGATTTTATGCAAGCTCAAAAGCTTTGTATTTAAACTGGTTGCTTAGGAAAGTTTTCCTGTAAGTGCAAACTGGGGGGTTTTCAGATTCAAAGGGACAGAATGTTGGTTTGAAACACAGCTATTGAGCATAAGCAGTAGTTTTAGGGAGAGTGAGGGACAAGCTAAGACCTTACAATCCAAAGCCTTCCTCTTTCTATACGGGTGCATCTACACAGCTCAGTTACTTCAAAGTAACAGTGCGAGCGTCTACACAGCAATTCTGTTATTTCAAAATAATTTCGAAATAATGCACCGCTTATTTCAAAAACTATACACCTCATTCCATGAGGAATAACGCTTCTTCCAAAACAGCCATTGTGGAATAGCAGTAGCATGGAAGTGCCACTGCTGCTATTTCAAAATAGCTCCTTCCCTAGGGCCATTCAAAGTAATTACTCCCCCGTGCCTCCTGGGGCTCTAATTAGAGGTAGCACATCCACATTAGGGAAGCCTGCCTCAGACTAATTTCGAGGCTTCTCTGTAGTGTAGGGCTGAGTCTAGATTGGCATGATTTTGCAGAAATACTTTTAATGGAAAAACTTTTCCATTAAAAGTATTTCTGCAAAAGCACGTCTAGATTGGCACGGATGCTTTTGCGCAAAAGCATCCGTGGCCAGTCTAGATGCGATTTTGCGCAAGAAAGCCCTGATCACCATTTTAGCCATCGGGGCTTTTTTGCACAAAATAGTATTCTTGCGCAAGAGGGCTTTTTCCCGAGTGGGAGCGTGAAAGTATTTGCACAAGAAGCACTGATTTTGTACATTACAAAGTCAGTGCTCTTGCACAAATTCAAGAGGCCAGTGTAGACCTCTATGCCTGCTACTTATAACCACTTAAAACCTCTTTCTGTCATTAATCTGTTTTACATTTTGCCCAAAACAATGTGTTTTTAGCTGAAGTGCTTTAGGGTATCTGAGCTCAGGTTACAAAGGCTAGAGCACGTCTTACTTTCCTATGAAGCAGCAGCAAATTTATTGAGGAATTTGCACAATGCAGGGGAACCTGGAGTAGTGCAGGATGGTATATTTCTGGGGTGCAAAGTGCCTCTCTGATATTGTCCAGCTACTCATGACCTCATGTAACATGGTTGGGTGCGTCCCTGCTTGCGGTTGGCTGAACAACTGCAGTGCCTATTAGCACCACAGTGAGAGAGACAGTCCAGGATGGTGGGTTTGGTGGTTCATGGTCCAAGTTGCACTCTGGGTATCCTGTCACAATCACACATTAAGGAAACATGCTGGAGCTTTAACTGTTCACCTTCCCAGCTCAAGAAATATCCTGCTATTCACCTTGGCCCAGTATAATGTCAGATGTGCCCATCAACTGAGCCATCCTATTTCCTTAGTGAAGAGGATCATTTTTTTAAACACCTCACTAATTAAATTTGCCTCAAGGCTCAACCTAGGTTTTCCCTTTTACCATTCCATTCCACCACCCAAGAGACTTCTCCCTCCTTGGTTTTTACATCCTTCTGAGGCTGCTCCCAAGCTGTGCTCTCAGCAATAGAGATCACAAGTATTTTAAAAATTAGGATTTTAAATTGCATTTAATCAGCTAATCGAGTAGTCGATGGAATTTCGATTGACTACTCAATTAGTCAGTAATAGGGGGAAAATGCAGAGCTAGCCCCGGTACAGCTCTGCCTTTTAAACGTATTAAGAACCGCCAAGCTCTTAATAATGTAAAAGGAAGAGGCGCAGCAGGTGTGTGCGTGGGGCACCGAGCACATGCCAGGAATCAGCTTCCTGACTCATGCCTGGTCCCCTGGCTACACCTCTGCCTCCCCTGTTCTGCCCCACCCCATAGAGATGGTGCTGGGAGGAACCAGCTTTTAAGCTGGTGCCTCCCCCGTTCCCCCAGCACTGGCTCCTGCTCCCCCACCCCTCTGATAGAGGCAACAAGGGGAGGGGGAAGTGACTAGTTAAGTGACTACTCGGTAAGCATATGCTTATTGGGTAGTCAACTAGTCACTTACATCCCGATTTTAAATACGTGGATAGTAAGTCTCATTCAATGGCCCTACTTCTTGGGCAGACAGACGGACAAGGTGAGATTGTGCATGCATGAATGCCTGGCTAAACAGTTTTGCCATTTTATGAGAGCAGCCCTGGCTGCTATCAGAAGGGATGTTAACCACTGCAGATGCTAGCAGTACGCATTCAGCAGTGGATCAGATACAGCCTTTGGCAGCACCCAAAGCATTTACCATAACCCTGCAGCATCACTGAAAGAATCCCAGGTAGCGTACAGTGTGATAGATGTGGCTAGTTCAGGTAATAGCCAGAATGGATACACCTCATGTTAGATATAGTCTGGGTAAGTCTGCCAGAGATGGTGATTTGGATTAGGCTAGCAGTGGGAATCTACAACTAACCTGCAAGGGGTCATGGGCTTTAAGGCAAGTACAAGGATTGAACCAGATGAGGAACATGACCCCTCTCTCCTCAGGGGATAGATGTCTAGGAGTCCTTCCATTGGATTGTTCCCTATATCAGATCACAGAGCTACTGAACCTGCTTGACACACATGCGTTTATAGCTTTCTTTTTACAAAAAAAACAGCAAGCTACACAGTGTACCAGTGAGCAATGGGGTGAACTAACAACAGCATCTTGTGAGCAGACACTATCAGGAACCAGTCTCCAACATTCACAAATCTGTAATTAACCTTTATGTTGCATGGTAGGTTTTATCCAATTAGATGAGCCCCACTCTGCAGCAAAATGTGGCAAGAAGCCCTGCTGCGAGCAATGGCACCCATGAGAAAGGAACTCTGTTGGGTCATCCAAGTCCAGAGCCCGAAACTTTGTGTAGCTATGATGCCCCAGCCCTTTGGTAAAGGGCATTTGACAGCACACAATTGTGTTAGCCTTCCACAAAAGTAGCTCCAATTGACTTACCACTTGCGCTTCATGTAGGCAGCAGCTCTGTTTCCATACAGCATGGCGTTGTTGGGTGCTTTCTGAACTGCTCTGCTGTACAGCTGGATGGCTTGAGTCCACTGCTGGCATGCAAATGCCTCATTGGCTTGCTGCTTTATTTTTTCCAGGTATGGAGGCAGCTCCATCTGGGGACTACAGGGATGGACAGGCATGGGGTTACAATCACTATGGTAACACTGAAGAGATTAAACCTGGCCAAACAGACTTCCAACAGATGAATTCCATTGCACTGAGAATCAATGGAGTAGACCCCACCCCAGTCACACGGCCGCCTCTGGTGGCCAGGCTGGCAGCTATCTTGCCGAAGGCCACATGCGAACCCAGGAGCAGGTTTGCATGACAATCAAGTTGGTCCGGCGAGACCCCCAACCCCGAGCCCTGAGTTTCCCCTCCCCCTTCTTCCCCTTGCTTCCCCCTTCCAGCTCCCTCCTCCCAGGTTTCTCCCTCCTCTCCCCTCTCCCGCCTCCTTTCCCCAGTCTCACCAGAGTTTCATTCCCTCCCCCCCCAGTTTTGTTAAATAAAGAGAGTTTGTGTTCAAATAAAATACATGTATTTTCATGACACCAGGAAGGGGGGTTAGGGAGGAGTAAGCGGAAGGACATGAGGGAGGAATGAGGCACAAGCCCCCAGTGGGGGCAGACCAGGGAGGCTCTTAGTGCTCCTCAGGGTGGAAGCTCTCCTGCAGGGCCTCCTGGATACTGACAGCCCCCCAATGGACCTCCCAGATGGCAGCCTGCAGAAAGTGCAGCCAGGCTCACAGCAACGTGTCCAAGAGAAGCACCAGGGTGCCTAGAGGCAGCTCTGGCTCCATGTTGCAGAGTGCTGTGGTGTCCCGAGTGAAGGCAACCAGAGCACGCAGAGACAAAATGCTTTGCTGTCCCTCATTGAGGTAGACAAGCAAGCAGGGAAACCTGAGAACTGGCTGTCCGGGGGGGGAGGGGGAGGGCGGCTTTAAGCACAGACGTCAATTCGCTTCAGGCAGCAGCCCTACACAGTAAGTCCTGATCTGGTGCCCTGCCGGAACTGGTTCTGGCCAGCCTTAAATGTGATTCGGAGTCCACTCAGTGTGGATGCACTATTTCAAAATGCATTTTGTGTGCAGACACGTTATTTCGAAATAAGCTATTTCAAAATAACTATTTTGAAATAACACTGTAGTGTAGACCTATCATGAGAGAGGACTGCCCCAGCTGGCTCTCACTGCAGCAGGTTAGGGCTAAGTGAGAATCACCTCTCCATGGCTGCTGCAGCTCTGGCGGGCATAGCCAGGGGAAGGGTGCATGTCCCCTAGCTGGGGCAGGTCCAGGTTCCATTCTGGCTGAGGAACTCGGAGGCAGAGGAATAGATTGTGCATTTCCCCCTCACTCCCTGATTGAGGGGGAACAGCTATGTTCCTGTACAAAACTGGGGAAGGAGGGAGCTTCAACCTCCCCTGCCCTCCCTAAAAGGTCCCTGGAGGTGCCCCAAGCCAGCCCTTTTCACCTGCCTGGTGATGGTTTCTTTTCTGTGTGGTTTTATGCATGCCCCCCCCCCGCACAACCAAACACTTACTTCACTTTAAGTTACGATAAGAGGAAGCTGCATTCTGTTTAAGAGGATTACTAAATTCAGTAACAGCAAGGAGTTCTTGAACAGACGGACTCGCTCCCTCTCAAACAAAACCAAGCCTCTTGAATATATAGTAGACTACAATGTAACAATTGGTGCTTCTGTTATCGATATGACATATTTAAACTCTACTTGAAATCTACTAGGTATCACCTTGTTTCATCCACAGCTTGCAAGTTCCACAAGTTCTACTGTATAACCAGTATTTCTTCTATTGAGTTTCAAGTCTGCATTCAGCTACAACATTCTTTTAAAAAGTCAAATAAGCTAGCTCACCTGACTGCACTAACCAGCTATTTGACATTTTAAAAGATTGCTGATGAAGCACCTTAATCTAGAGGACTCCCCCAAAACCAGACGTGTTAAACTTCAAAAGTCTGCCTCTACTTTCCCAACTACAAGAGAGAGAGAAGCAGGGTATATTTTGGTAATGGCAAAGACTTATTCAACCCAGTCACCCATTCAAATACAGGCCGGGATGATCATGATTGAGTCATGACCCTCCAAGTGTTGTTCTGTGAACAGAGGCTGCCAAATCATTTCACAGCAAACAAGTGCCCCCATCCCAACAGATCCTATTGCCAGCAAAGGAGAGAAGGGCAGCATGGACCATTGAGACAGCCCATGCTGCCCTCCACCCCTCAAACATGGTTCTTTCAGGTTAGGAAAGAGACTGAGCTACGGATAAGTAAAAGAGGTTGGTTTCCACATGTGATAGGCCAACTGTGGATTTAAATCAGCAATAATTCACCACAAACATAAAAAGAGAAAGATCCTGATGGCCATGATTTCCCCATCTGGCTCTGGCCTTACCTGGCTCCTGTTTGTAGCCGGTTTACCTCCAGCAGTTGAGTGAATCCCAGAACAGAGCTCCTTGTGCAATCTTTGCATTAGTAAGCAAAGAATTCCACTTCACACCTGCGTCAGTAGCTATGGCTCTCACTGGGGGCACAGGGCAGAACCAGGGCACCTCGGCCAAACAAATGTGTCACCTCACCTGAGAGGTGTTCTTCCCTCAGACAGTCTGAATCCATTGCTGTGGAGATGGATGCCGTTTGACACTCCATTGGCTGATGTCTTTCCATTCTGCACTTCTGGGGAGAGGGGGAGGAAGAGTGTAAGAAAAAAAATTCAGTAAAATGGAGAATAAAATCCAGCTATGGATTTCACACCTCCGTGGGCTTGTCAGACTTGTAACTACAACTCCACTGACTTCAGCGAGTATGGTGCCTACCTCAAAATATATGAAAATATAAGTCTTGGGCAGGATTGGCTGACCCCCTCAGATATCAGCTACAAATACTCTACTGGATCCATCACAACAGAACTCCCAAGCAAGAAAGATGAATACATCTAGCGCTTCTCCAATCTTTTCCTGCCTCCCTATTCCCACATAAAATGGGGGACAAGATAAAGGTATTCAGAACCAGTCAGCAGATTGGGCCTGGCACAAGCCAGGACCCACTGTATTTTCATTTGATTCGTAGAGGTTCTAAGGTTATAGAATGGCTATTTCAGCCACCTCACTGAGTTACACTGCCCCAGCTAGCCTTCTGCTTTTATAAGTGACTAAAATACACACTGATAAGTTGAGTTAAAGCAAGACACTGTGACGCTAAGGAAGGTGGATGTGGAGCGAGATGCTACAGAAGAAAGCATGGTGACTGGACGCCATGTGGGCTGCAGTCTAGCCAGATTAGATTTTACATTTTTATGAAGGTGAGAGACAGAACATCTCCATTTAATCCTTAGGCGGCAAAGAGCAAACAGGTACTGCCACCATACCTGGAGCTTTAACTTCACCTTCACATTTTAGAAGCTCACTGGAACACCAACATGGCAATATTGTTTGAAGACACTAGTGCTTGCCTCACATTAGGAGGTGGGGGGAAAAATGGGCTAGGGAGGGACATCACTGAAGTCAGAGGGGAATTTATGTCTGAATTTGAATCCATGAGCTCTTGGCTCTCAATCCTGCCCTCACTTCCACTGGTCCTCTTGGCAGTGATTTTTTATTTGGCTACCAATTCTAAGGATTAATTTAGCTCTGATGAGGTTCGTTTCTACTTCCTAGCCAGCTTGTCTGTTGGTTGCTGCTCCTGTATGCAACTAACTGCTATCAGAGGAGTTACTTGTGGCTTGAGTATGTAAGGTGACCAACACCAACCTTAATAGCTTGGAGCATGAACAACAGTACAGACTCCCCTGAGACTGCCAAAAGATTGGGTATGGAGAAACTACGTGCAGGCAACGGTGAAAGTAATGTACATTTCTTCCAGATATTGTCTTATTCCCCCCTCTCTTCCCCCCCGAGGTGTGTGCGTGATACGACAGAACCTGTGAGAAATTCAAGTGTGGGATGGAGTAAAGGTGGGGGGCTCGGGGCGTGAAGGTTTGAAAATCCAGGAATTAGGGCAACATGCAAGCGGGTCAGGGCAGAGAGATGAGGGAAGCTCAGAGCAGGAAGGATGTGGGGGCCTGCAGGATTCAGGGCAAGGGGCGCAGGGGCCTGCAGCAGCAGTCCACACATGTTGCTTTTCTTCTCCTTCCTGCTTCCTTGGACTCTCAGCGAGTGACGGGAAATTGCAGAGCCTGCCGCGTTCCTCCCTTGCCCCTCCCCCGGGCAGCCAGGAGCAAGAGGAACCAGTAATGTGTGGCTGCATCCCCTTCATCCCCCAAATGGCAGTGGAGGTGGAGGGGACTCAGGACTGGGGCACTCCGGGATGTGGGACTCTCCAGCCAGCCCCTCTAACCTGCCTGTTGCTGATTGTGGCAGCTAGCAGGAAGCCCCGGGAGCCAGGCAGGGAACGCGCTGCCCCTCCCTCTGCACCTCTGGCAGGTTTCTTGCCAGAGTGCCACACCAAGGCACACTGGCTTACTTTCACCTCTGTGTGCAGGTGCCTTCTGCAGGCTAGACTGTCACAGCATAGCCTTTGCCTCAAATTTCTGTTCTCCAAGGTGGAGTTTGTTTGCTGCAAGTGCAGCGGAGGGGATAGAGTTAAGGAACAAGGCTACTCAAGTCTTACTTCCCTCTAGGTACCATTCAGTTGGAGGTACCTTTGGGTAAGGAAGTAAAAGGAAGACCAGCAGTCTGAAACTGACCCTGTCTGAAGACACTAAGGCAGTAACGGGCAACCTAGGTTAGTGAATGGGCCGCAAGTGGCTCTCCTTCACCTCAGTGGGCCGCAAGGGAGTTTTGCTAACGCTGCTTGTGTATCTAGCATTTGTGGAATGTGCTGACTGAACAGTAGCAGTGCTTGGATTGGCTGCAGAGGGAGCACATGGTTCTCAGTCAGACAATGCTGGGTGCCATCAACACTTTGGCAATACCGGTAGGAAAACCAATCTACATGGACAGAAGCCAGTTGAATCTGCACATGGGCAGTGGTAAATAAAATGTCTTGTGGGCCACACACAGAAGCCCAATGGATTGTATGTGGCCCTCAGGCTGCAGGGTTGCCCACCACTGCACTAAACCATCCCTTACTCTTTAGGCAGAATTTGAAGAACCCCTACATATTTTTGGGTATTTCAGGGACTTCTGCTTATTAGGCACCTGTTTTATTGCTCTGTAGAAGGGCTTTAGACACTATAGCCCTTACAGCACTGCAGAAAAATCCCTGCTACTGCACTGTCCTAATTCACTTTCCCAGTTCCTGCCCAGCTCAGATTTCACACTGGAAAACGGAATCGTGCCACACATGGCTTTGCTATGCTTCTCTCTCTCTCTCTCACTTCCCACACCGCACCACTTACCCCCTGAAGAGTGGCACTTCTTTGGCAGGAGAAAAGTGTACGGTCGCTGTTTGTAAGTCAGGTCAAACAAGTAGACCTACAAGGCAATGGGAGAGACACCAAGGACTGAGTGCACTGTAGGTGATACCATAGTGATGAGCAGGACACAACACCCAGCTGTACAGTTTGGTAGAATGTGTATAGACATGCATCCAATAAGGAGACAAAAGGATGGCAGTAGCAGCGCTAGGACCAGGTAAGAGGTCCAGAAAGAATTGGTACCTGTTCTACTAAACTAATGGCAATAAAGTCCCCTTGATACCAAACACGCTATACAAGCAAGAAATTGACAGTGACTAAATGGTTAGTAAGGGCACAAAAGTTTCAGCTACGGTGTTACCAGGATTTAAAAAAAAAGTCTACAAATGTAGACATCACATTATACAAGTGGCTACTTGAACCATTTGTCCTTGGGCCCATGACCTGATTGCAGGTCCCCAGATGACCCGGGTTCCATGGCTGCCCCTTTGAATGGCCGCAGAGGTGACATTTTAAAGAGGCAGCCGCCGTACAGCTGATCCATGGATCAGTTGTTCAGCAGTTACCCCTTTGAAAAGCCACCTGGGGATTTTAGAGACAGCAAAGGATTGAGGGAGGGGGAAATATATCGACTAGTTGACTAGTCAAAATACTTTCCAATAAGCAAATGCTTATGGGATAGTCGACTAGTCTTTTACAGCCTTACTTTACAGACATCCATGAATTTCATCAAATGCTTAGTAGGTGCAAGCCATTGCCTCTGTGGGAGGAGAAAGTGCTTCCTCCGCTAGAACTAGCCAGAGGCAGCAAAATAGGAGTTAGTGCAGGTTTCCTGGTCAGTCATGAAACAATTTCTGCAGCTCTTGCAGACAGGCAAACGTCAACTGCAAAACTAGAATGAAAATGATATTTAAGTCTAACACTACACCTATCGCTGATGTATGAGGGGAACAAATGAATAAATCTAATACACCAGCCACTTAAATCAAACTGTATTACAGACATGCACAAATAGCTCAGGGCAAAACACCCTGACATTACTCTCTGAAGTTTGAATCAAAACATCGTGACCCAACTAATTCAGTCTTATATAAAACACTTATTACTGAACTTCACTTAAGATCCTACCTGTTCCCCTCCCATATTGACCAATAGCTCTGTCCCATCAGGGCTGAAGGTGACATATGTGGCTACTAGAACTCTCAGTCGGTTGTTGTAGTCAGGGAGCTTCACTGGAAGGTGCCCTGCAGAAAGGAAAGAAACCAAGTTACAGCTCCCTTGCTTAATTGGTAGCCCCTGGTCATCATCTGCTCCTCACTGGCCACTAGGTGTTTTGGATTCTGCTCAAAGAGATACATGAATGAAATGTAGTCACATTTCAAGCTATTTCCCAGTTTTCTATTGGGATATATAATAAGTCTGAAAGGTTCTAACCCAAGGCAAGACTACTTGCTCTGAAACTTACTCGGCCACCTGTTCAGGGCCTTTCTGCTTGGTTGTGCCCAGGTGTAAAGGAACAGCCCCTTAAGAGCATGTTTGCTATCCTGCTAGGATCCAGAGGCAGCCAACACACTGCTTCAGTGAAAATATCCTGACACTCCGGCCATTCACGGGAGTCAGCCGTTCCCCAATTCACGAAAGATTCCATTTGAACATAGGTTTTTTTCAGCTCTAATGGTTCTGTGTGTCTTGGCTCATTGGCACATCAAAACATGGGCTTCTTGGACACACAGCAATTAAATTGCTCAACCCCCACATGGGTTCTTTCACTTCAGATGGCATTCAACACTTTTCTAGTCTAACAAAGAAGGATTAAGGAATTAAGGAACCCTATCCTATGGTGAGACCTTCTTAGAAATAAGGCTTGCCAGGGACATAATTCTTATTCTTTTTAATGGAACTGTTTCCTGGCCTAACCGACCGTTTTCACACTGTTTTAATACAGTGGTTAGGACCAATCCATATTATGGGCTTGGCGGGATAGGGGGGTGATTAGAGCTAGTGAAGGGAACAGAAAATCTGGTGGCCAAGTCTCCCTGAGAGATATTGAAAGTAAGGATGTTAAATATTGACTGATCAAATAGTCGATGCATTTTTGCATCGACTATTCGATTAGTCAATAGGGCACCTCCAACTTTGAAGTGTAGCAACAGCCCTAGAGTTCTCGACCCCGGGTTCTGTGTGGCGCTGCCGCTTTGAGGTACCCCCTCCCCTTCCCCCCCTTGTTGCTTCTCTCTGATAGAGGTAGCCGGGGTGGGGAGGGGAGGAGTGACTAGTCAACTATCCTGTCGACTATCTGATAAGCATTTGCTTGTCGACTAGTCATTCACATCCTTAAGTAAAAGAGGCCAACTTTCCTCTCACATTGTACCACAAATGCTTTCCCTTCTAGAGGGCAATGTATAATCCGTGGTTTATTTAGTTCTTGACTCTCCAATGAAACTGTCTAAAAGGGGACACCTGTGGTGTAAGAGCATCGAGAGCAACTTCTTCACATCAACTGGCCAACATGAACATCTCTAGGCCAAATCCATGTGCAGTTTACGTCAGGTGATGTACTCAACCCACACTTGAGAAAGGAGCTATAGCCATCCAGTCCCTCCACAGGTTAGTCAATGCATCAGTATAGCAAAGCAGGACAGTCCCAATTTTCATAATACGATAACCGGTGCTAATAGCAACTGATTGTAAGCTCTCTTGCACAGAGGTGGTTTTTGGGGCGGCATGTTGGTGCTGCATGTACAAAGACTCCTACAATAGGCATCTGATTAGTGATTCTGGCTCCTAGGCACTGCCTGATAGAAACAGTGGTCACATCGGAGCAGCAGTTGTACCTGCCACGTAGTACTGTGCTGCACCATCCGGAAGGGGTTTCTGCCGGTCACAAAAGGTGTGGACTCCCGCCGAAGGACTCTGCTTCATGCTTTTTCTAGCCAGAAAGGAAAGTGGGTTTAGGATTACAATGCTGCACTGCCTGAAGTCAACTGCCTGAGATATGCTTTCTGACTTGCAAGGAAAAAGAATGCACAAGAATGCTAGGCAGTTCCACCACAAGAATGTTGGGCAATTCCACTTACCTGTGTGTAAGGGACACTGGGGGAGGAAAACTTAGTACCATTGCACAGCTGAGGAGGATTGCCAGCTCCTCTAGATGCCCCATTCCTACCGTGCAAGGCCTCTTTCAGGTCTCGTGCTACTCACTTCCCTGTTGAGAAGGTCCTATGAGTGATGGTTGCCATTACCTGTGATTGTGGATCATGCGTATGTCATAGAGCCGTACGAAGGGTCCACTGGCTCCCACCGCTAGGTAATTGTTATCCTGAGGGTTGACAGTTAGGCACTTGGCCTCCACCAGCTGCCCACAGTATTCGGTCAGGTCTATCAGGACGTCTGAGCGTTTGCTGTTCTCTCGCAGATCATATTGCCTAAAAGGCAAAAGGGAGAGCTCATAAACCAGTGTCCAGCATAGCAACAGAGGGGACTTTAGCTTGGGCACCATGGAAAGCAGAGGAAGAATTCAGATACCTCTATATTATTACTGCTAAATAGTGACCTAGATTTCACAAAGAACTGGATTGTGTCTGAGGAGGAAAGAGGACACCCTTCCCCCTCCAAGACTGTTCCCAAACAGTCGTGCTAATACAACAAAGAGTCCTGCAGTACCTTAAAGACTAACAAAACTATATTTGTTAGTCTTTAAGATGCCACAGGACAATGGCTGCCCCTAAAAGTAGTAATGCTAAAGCTTCTAGTGTCCCAGGTTACTGCAAGCTCTTTGGTTTGATGAATTCAGCTTCACACCAATGTTTTCAACTTCATGTCTCTATCATGCGTGAATTTATTTAGCACCAACAAGAATGCTCAGTCTTGTCCTAACACACACAGAGGGCCCAGTGTTAAACCTGGAGTAAGCTGCGTGGAGGTTGGTATCTTTAATTTTTCTAGAGCAGGGGTGGGCAATAATTTTTGATGGGGGGGAGGGGGAGACCACTCCAAGATTTTGGAAGGTGGTCGGGAGCCACACTATCATGGTATTAATGGAGATGCGGGGTCTGGGATGGAGGTTTCGGTGCAAAAGTGAGACTGGGGTCTGGCAGGGAGTTGGGATGAAGCAGGCAGTTGTGACCTAGGGCAGGGAACTGGAGTGCACGGGTTTGGGATGTCACCTAGGGTAGGAGGGGATTGTGATCTGGGGCAGGAGACTAGGGTGCTAGATCTGGAAGGGGGTATGGGTGTAAGAGGGGGATAGAGGATTTGAGTATGTCAAATGGTGTGGGAGGGGAGGGCGTAGAGAGTTGGGGGCAGGAAAGGGCTGGGGTGCTAAAAGCAGGCTGTGGCCAGGATGGCTTCTAAAACTTCCCCCTTCCCCTCCAGTTTCAAGACAGAGGCCTACAGCCACTTTTCTGAATGGCACGTGGGGCAAGCTGGGGAGCTGCCTGGAGCTCCCCACTGCCTCCACGGACCGGATCTGGAGGCTTGGCAGGCCAGATCTGGCCCACGGGCCACATTTTGCATAGACCTGTTCTAGAGTCTTAATGAGGGATCTGCAGGGAAAACCTCACAGGCCTTTACATCAAAAAGGAGCAGAGCAGGCAGATGCAGATACGTTCTTTTCCTAACCTCTTTTTCAGTAGCAGGAAATGCTCATTTCCTTAGTTTATGAAAAGATCTCTTATTTCAAGCTGAATTATGCAGTTTGGAGGGAGGAAGGAGGTTAGGGGGGCAAAGGGAGGTGATAGACTAGTCTAAGGATGTAAAGGGTTAACCAGTTACCCAGTAAGCATCACCCTTACTGGGTGATACTTACCAGGTAAGTGATTAACTGGCAACCTGGCTGAGCTGAAGCACCCCCTACCTGTCGAATCCTGGATAATCAGTTAAATATTGTTTAACTGGTTAACTTTTTAAATAGGATTTTACAGCCCTACTCTAGGCCCATGGTCACCAACAGGTCGATTGCGATAAACTGGTCTATTGCGAGGCCTCGACCAGTCGATCGTGAGGCATCTTGTCAGTCCCGTCCCCATTTCCCTCCCACCCCCGAGAAGCCCCACTACCTACCTCAAGTGAAAATGGAGGTAGTGTCAGCTTCCCAGGGATGGACACAAGTCCCGCAGCTTAGCACCACTTCCGGTGATTCTGGAAGTGCGCTAGCTGCTCTACCGGGTGTACTGCGGGAGGGAGCATTGGCTCCCTGCACCACACGGGAGGGGTGAGTCAGTCCCGGGGGAGGCGCGCGCAGGGGGTGTTGGCCCCAGGGCAGGCTTCCCTGCACCAGTGGTTTCCCTCAGTGTGGGGGGAAATCCTGGGAAGACGCCGATGGTTTCCCTCCAGGGGGAGGGGAGGGGGGAGAATCCTGGGAGGATGCAGATGCAGGGTACTCTCTGCCTTCACTGGCACCCCACTCCCCAGACCACACTCCCCGGCCACAGAATGCTGTCCCCCCTCCCCTGTCCCCAGCCACAGAACGCTGGCCCCCCTCCCCAGCTACAGAACTCTGTCCCTATTCCTGTCCCCATTCGCACCCTGTCCCCAGCTGCAGAAACCTGTCCCCACTGGCACTCTGTCCACTGCTGCAGAACCCTGTCCCCTGCCCTCCCAGCACCCTGTTTCCTCTCCCCTGCCCCCAGCCGCAGAACTCTGTCCCCACAAAATGTATAATTATAAATGCTTCATTTTAGATTTAAATATCATGAATAAAAACCAGACCATTTATTTCATAACTATAAACAGGTGATTTTAATTTTATATATCGCATAATTTAAAAGTAAACGGTTTATCAGAGTGTGTAAGTAAGGGCTGGGGATAGCAAGTGATGGACAGGAGGAGAATAGAGAGGGCGGGGCTTCAAGGAAGGGGCAAGACGATAGATCTTCGCCTGTTCTGAGATTTAAAAAGTGATTTTGGGTGTAAAAAGGTTGGAGTCCACTGCTTTAAGCCAATCTCTTTCATTGTAGGCGTGTGCAGATTCCAGCACAAAGGGGCCCAAACCTGGTTGGCCTCTAGGCATTACAGTAATATTAAAAATCGAAGACACGGCCTCTCGTTCGCCTCTAATCTGAGTTCTGATCTTTCTTGATAAAACACAACCTTGCCCCATTCACATCCGTGGGGAATACTGCTGCCAAGGAAATTTTTCGAGCCATTCATATCACCTGTCTCTGAAGCCCTCCACCGCCTCCCCTTTAACTGGAAGTATCTCAGGGTATGTCTACACTGCATCCCTAGTTCGAACTAGGGATGCAAATGGAGACCATCGAAGTAGTTAATGAAGCGGGGATTTAAATATCCCGCGCTCCATTAACATGATCTCGCCGGTGCGCTAGTTCGAATCACAGCTGATTCGAACCAGGAAGTGCGCGCCGGGACGCGTTAGTCCGGACTAAAGCCCTAACGCGTCCCGGCGCGCACTTCCTGGTTCGAATCAGCTGTGATTCGAACTAGCGCACCAGCGAGATCATGTTAATGGAGCGCGGGATATTTAAATCCCCGCTTCATTAACTACTTCGATTGTCTCCATTTGCATCCCTAGTTCGAACTAGGGATGCAGTGTAGACATACCCTCACTTTCACGGATCTTCACAATGAATCCCAACCCTACTTGTGTCTCATTCACTGGTGAATGAGAGGCTGTGACCTCCGTTTTTAATATTACTGTAGTGCCTAGAGGCTAACCAGGTTCAGGCCCCTTTGTGCTGGGATCTGCACACACACTAACTGGCCCTCAACACCAGCCTCCATTGTCCAGTTGTTAACTTTTCAAACAAACAAGCACCTCTGTGCTGACTCCCCTCCCTTGCTGCCCCTTTTGTTCTAGATGAGGAGGGCCCCAGAGCTACCTCATCAGCCACCCTTCAATCCCTCCTCACCTGGTGTACTGAGGCTACTGCCCTACCACCAGTATTGCCTCACTGCTTCCCTTGTACTCCCCCCCCCACCTTTTGTCCATCTAATACTTAACTGTAAACTTCTTGAGGCAAGACCAACTTTGTGTTGAGTACAATGCCAACCGCTGTGGGGTCCTGGTCAGTGACTAGCATTCCTACATGACACGGCAACACAAATCTACTAGATATTTGAAAGAACTTGCGTGCCTGTCAGGGGCGGCCCGTCCATATAGGTGAATTAGGCGGTTGCCTAGGGTGCCAAGTTAAATGGGGCACCAAACGGTGGCGTGATATCATTGAGGGGTTTGGAGGTGAGGGTGCCGATTGCATGCTTTACCTAGGGCACCAGTTGCTGGCAGCTAGTCTAGGGCTGCCCCTGGTGCCTGTTCAAGAACTCCTCCTAATGGTAAGAGCCAGGACCACCACATTCGGTAATCAGCTGCCTCTTATCAATATTTAAAGCAAGGTAAAGGTTTGGTTGTGCCAGGAAAATGGGATGTGCCTGGAATGGGACTGTTTCTCATAAAACCATACAGAAGAGACAGACTCCCCCTCCATCAGAGACTGCCTGAGCCTCCCATGCCCCAGGCAACCTTTAGGAAAGGTGGGGGGGGGGGGGGAGTAGGAGGGCTGAAGCTCCTCCCTACCACACACTGATTCATACAGGAACATTCTGGCTTTATCAGGGAGTGAGGGGACATGCAAAGTTTGCTGCATTCCTCACCCTGGCTGGGGAGCGCAGGGGGCAGATGAACCTGGACCTGCCCCAGCTGGGGGACATGCACTCCTCCCCTGGTTGGGCCTGCAGGAGCTGCAGCAGTCATGGAGAGGCACTTCTAACCTGCCCCAAAGCTGCTGCAGTGGGACATCTAAGGTAATCCTCTCTCCCCAGGGCAGCCTGCATACTGAACCGGTCATCCCCAACCCCACCCCAGAGCTAGGATTCAAATGAAGCAAGCACTTTTTTTTAAAAATTAGAAAAAGAAAGAAGAAGAAAATCACCCCCTAAGAAGGCCCAAAAGAATGAATTGATGTAAGGACCTGAGCAACACTGGGTAAATCCAACCAAAGTTCCTCCATTTATGAATTGAGCTATGCCAGCCCCAGTGCTAACCCAACCAGAAGGGACAGAGAATTGAGTGAACTAAAGGAATCTATGACAGCTCAACATGACTACTCTGATAGAGATCTTACAGCACTCCCCGGAACAAGCACCAAAACGTCGTACCTGATTAGCCCATCCTCGGCTGCGCTCCAAAACGTGTTGGGCCACATAGGAGCAGTAGCAATACGCTTCACCCTGTTGGTATGGTCGCCAAACATATGGATGGTTTCCTTGACAGTCAAGTCATGAACATGCACTTTGGAGTCTGCAGCCCCTGTGATGAGGATCCGATCCCCTGAATGTGGCAAGAACTGTGGGAGGAAGATCCGACATTCAAACCTGGAAAAGCTTCAACTGCCACTTTCTAGTCATCCAACCTTGATCAGTTATAACCCAATTGCTGCTGCGTCTTTTTTGCAAGTTATATCCCAAAAGCACTTGGATCACACCAGGCATCAACACAACAAAACAGGAGCTCTTGGTTGGGAAACCAAAGCTTGTTGGATAGCAGGACATTCTTATTTGCAACAGGCAAAGCAACTCTTGCCTTCCTGCATAATTTAGAGAGCGCCCACTACTAGACTGTAGAGCTCTCCATGCAGTGCCAACTCTGGCTACCACTGCTCATGCTCCGCATGATACAACTGAACAGTCTCCAATTTCCCTTCTGTAAAGAGGCATGTTTTGAAAGCAAATTCTTCCTCCATTTAAAGATTTCTGTTGCATTTCACGGGGAGATGTAAATCACTCCCAACTGCAGGAGAATAGCGATCTAAGCCACGTTCTTAAATTATGCTAATTAAATGTAGTAATGGAGCAGATCAATCTTTTTAATTCTCACAGCACCGAAGCTGAGGCAGGGAAGTGCTATTATCCCCATCTGTAAAATGAAGAAACTGAGGCACATTCAAGACAGTAAATAATTTGCCCAAGATCCCATGAAATGTCTGTGGTGGAATAATAGGTCTCCTAGGTCCCTAACCACTGGATCAGCCACTCTCTGTGCAGATGAAGGAACCATCTGCATATATGTTCCTTGTACATGCTTGATGTAGAAATCTTTGAAAGTCTCCAGCTATGAGACACACAACAGTTCTGTTGAGACCTTTTTTTAAAAAAGGTCTCAATTGCTGTAACCACCACTACTAGTATTCTATGAGCCTGTAAAATATACAAACTGGAAGGGACTTCGAGGGGTTATCAAGCACCATCCAGAATCATCTTTTAGATGTCTGTCCATCTCTGGAGATATTTAAGAGCAGGTTGGAGATTCCACAACCTCCCTAGGCAATTTATTCCAGTGTTTAACCGCCTTAACAGTTAGGAAGTTTTTCGTAATGTCAAACCTAAACCTTCCTTGCTGTCGCCCCCTCCACCCCACCCCTTTCTCCCATATTTATTTAGTTCTGGACATCCACCACTTTGGTCATCTGAAGAAGTGGGCTGTGCCCACAAAAACAGATGATACCATCTACATGTTTTGTTAGTCTTTAAAGTGCTACCAAACTATTTGTTGTTTAAGTTTATCCTGTACAGACTAACCCCCTGAAGCTTTTGAACATGCAAGGCACTGCATTCACCCGTATGCAGTGGAAATCCATCAACTACACAAAGAAACTTGCACAGATCCAAATTGACATAATCTTTCTTTCCAAGTGCAAACAGATGAACATCATACCTAAGGGTTTAAGGATGAAAAACCCATTACAGTCTACATATTCCATGCACTACAGCCAGAGATTATGCCCCACACTTGCAAAAACACTAAGGAATCACCTTATCAGCATTCTATACAACAAATGGGGGGGGGGGGGGGGGGGAGGGAGGGGAGCTCTCAACATTAGAAACCATCATAAAAAACCAAGCCTCCACACACACTTCATCTTTTCCAGATTTTACTACAATTCAACAAACCGCCTACAAGGACCACTTGATCGCCCTTCAGAAGAAAAAGGACAATAAACTATCCAAACTGCTACATGCCTCAGGATCTCTCATTCTAGATACTTGCAACTCACCCAACATCATTATCAACCACTCTTAGGACAGATTCCTCTGCTGGGCTCTCGAGCACTCTCCTTCTGCCCCATTACCCCTACGAATATGATTCAGTTCTGCAGGGATCTGGAATCCTATTTGTGTTGCCTCCGCCTGAAGGAATACTTCCAGCCCACCAACGTACACCACACTGACCTTGCCGCTCCCCCCCGCCGATCCCATAAGAGGAAAGCTTCTATATGGACTCCCACTAACGGTCCTAATGAGAGAGTCTTGATTTCTACATCAACTGCTTCTGCAAACATGCTCGAGCTGACCTGGTCAGCAAACAACATATAACCTCAGTCATGCAGAACGCAATGCTATACACAGCTTCAAAAACAAAGAGGCTGACAAAGGAGGCGCTGTAGTCATCATGAACAGACCAGATTATGAACAGGAGGCAACCAGACAACTCACCAATACCAGATTCTACAAGCCCCTCTCCTGTGATACCACTAAGCAATACCAAAAAAAAACCTGAAACAACTGCTCATGAAGCTCCCTGACGCTGCTCAGGAACAAGTTTACACCAACACCCTCCCTAATCCCTGATCAGAAGCTTTCTATCTGCTACCCAAGATACACAAACCTGGAAATCCCGGATGACCCATCATCTTAAGCATTGGCACACTTTAAACAGGATTATCTGGCTATGTTGACTCCCTCCTCAGACCCTATGCTACCAGCACTCCTAGCTACCTCCGCGACACCACCGACTTCCTGAGGAAACTTCAAAACATCAGTAATCTACCTGAAAATACCATCCTAGTCATTATGGACGTAGAAGCCCTTTACACCAACATTCCACTTGAAGACGGATTACAGACCATCAGGAACACCATCCCCAATAACAGCACTGCACACCTAGTTACAGAACTCTGCAACTTTGTCAACTACTTCCGTTTGAGACAATTTGTATCTTCAAGTCAGCGGCACAGCCATGGGCACCCGCATGGCACTACAATATGCCAACATCTTTGTGACTGACCTTGAACGTTTCCTCAGCTCCCGTCCCCTAACACTGGTACTTTACTTACGCTACATCAAGGACATCATCATCTGGACCCATGGAAAAAGAGACTATTGAAGAATTTCACAAGAATTTCAACAACTTCCACCCCACCAACCACCTCAGCCTAGACCAGTCCACACAGGAAATACACTTCCTGGACACTACAGTACAATTAAATAGTGGACACATGTCCACCACCCTATACCGGAAACCCACTGACCGTTACACTTACCTTCATGTCTCCAGCTTCCATCCCAGACACATTTCTCAATCTATTGTCTACAGCCAAGCCCTAAAACACAACCCGATTTGCTCCAATCCCACAAACAGAGACAAACACCTGCAGCAGTGGTCCCCAACACGGTGCCCATGGGCGCCATGGAGCCCGCGGGGGCATTTGTGTGCGCCCGCCAAGTGCTCAGGGCTGGCCTGGCCCAGGGCACGTGGCGCATGTATGGTGCCGGAGCTGGCCTCGCGCGCACGGTGAGCGCCGGCCCCGGGAGCGCCGCTTGGAGGGGGCGCCAGCCCCGGGGGAGCTCCAGCCCCAGGTGCGCGGCCCTTGGGGGGGGCGCCCCCACCCCGGGCACGCAAGTGTCCCCGCCCTCTGGCACCTGGCGGGCGAACGGCTATGCCCCCTGGCGCCTGGCAACCTCCAATGGTTGGGGACCACTGACCTACAGGATCTATATAGACAAACTGGACAGTCCGTATGGGAAAGAATTAATAGACACAAATCAGATATCCATAAAGGAAACATAAAAACCTGTTGGGGAACACTTCAATCTGCGTAGGCATTCATTAACAGATCTTCAAGTGGCTGTTTTGTTACAGACCAATTCCACAAGCCAAATACACAGGGAAGGACTGGAACTACAATTCATTCACATGCTTGATACTCATGCTAATGGTTTAAATAAAGGTACCAGATGGCTGGGACATCATCAACCTACCAAACAATGAAGGTGCCAATGGTTCTTTGTCTGTATAGTATCTGATGTTAATACTCCCTCTCTCTAACTGCCTAGTAATAGTTCTTATCTGCCATTTTTGACTATCCGGTCTTTAGGTGCTTATAGACTATTTTTTTTCCTGTTACATTCCAGCTCTGCTTTTCCCTTGATATTTTTATACCCACTGCCTCTTCTCTCTTCCTCCCCTATTTATTTTAGTTCTGGACATCCACCACTCTGGTCATCTGAAAAAGTGGGCTGTGCCCACGAAAGCTCATGATATCATCTACAACTTAAAGAACAACATATAGTCTGGTAGCACTTTAAAGACTAACTCAGCTACCCGCTGAAGCTTTTAATTTCTATGTATATATGTGGCCCAAACAGAGACTGAGACGCATAATACAACATCTCATGCATCTTTCCCTAATACCGTAAGTCTTAAAATATTTTAGAGTGCTCTTTGGAGGATTTGCTTATGGAAAAGCATTCCCCTAGCAATGTTTTAAAAACAAGTCCATTTTCTTTTTAGTGAAGTTATTTTAATGTATGTCATCAAAACGGAGACCCATCTAGCTGTGTCCTCCTTCCAGTTCTCATTTTCAAACACCTGGGGCCCCACTCACCTTGACAGAGAAGATATTTGCAGTATGCCCCGTGTGCATAGAAAGAAGCTTCTTGTGATGCAGGGGATCCCAGACAATGGTGTGCTGGTCATCAGAACCAGAAGCCAGCAAGCTGAAAAAACCAAAGACAGGAGAGGGTTATAAACATTGCTCTACACCCAACTGTGATTAGCTTCTCAGCCAGCCAGCCTGTGAGCCCACATTCTGTCCTTCACAACAGGTCCTCAAATGTGCCCCATACCAGAATCTGTGCAGTGATTCATAAGCATTAAATGGCAGAAAAGGTGTATTTCAGTTGAAGAGGCACAGAACAGGTTGGAACTGCTGTCTGATCACAAATGCCAAATTCCTTCCTCAAGTACATGAAGCTTCCACTGAATTATGGATTTGGGTGAAAACCAGAGGCCACAACCACAGTAAAGACTCTCCCTAACATGAGTTTCCCAGGTGGATATGGCTTACTTCACTTGCACTAGGTATTAAACACAAATGCTTTATCTTAAAATAGTGCAAAGGAGGTTATCAGATGGATAGAGGGACTCTTCAGATGGATATCAGATGGTCAGAGGGACAGAGTTCAAAAAGAGAGCTAGACAGATTCATGGAGGTTAGGTCTATCAATGACTATTAACCAGGACAGGTAGGAATGGTGACCCTAACCTCGGTCTGTAAATGGGCAACAGGAGAGGGATCACATGAGGATTACCTGTTGTGTTCCCTCCCTCTGGGGCATCTGGTATTGGCCACTGTTGGCTGACAGGATACTGGGCTAGATGGATCATTGATCTGACCCAGTATGGCCATGCTTATGTTCTCACGTTCTTCAGCCCTCTCCCCTGCACTCTGCTTCCCCACCAGAGAAGGACTTGGATTACAACACAGGAAAGAAAAAAAGGCCACCACTGCAGCCCCATACAAGGATGCAAATCCCCACCTGTGCCACAACAGGATGAAAAAAAACAAGACCCTAACCCTCCAAGAAGATCCTTCACTTCCTACCAGTCCTAGTTTCTGTTACAAGAGAAGCATTTTCATATACAGCCAGCAGAACAAGCCTCAGTTGCAAAACCGGGATTCTACTATAGTTCAAGACTTATAGCCTGAACCTTCCTCTTTCCAGTAAAATAAATGAAGTGACCTCTTCTGATATGATCCACAGCCCACTGATGGGAGAGCCTGGGGCTGTCAGTTCCTCCACCCCTGAATCGAGACATACTTACTCTCCTTTCTCATTCCATTCTAGACAGTTGACGCATCCAGAGTGACCCTGCGCAAAGAAGGGGAGAGAACGTTATCAACTGCAGACTTATCAAGCAGTACTATTAAAGACAAGGACACCGCAAGCTCCCCACATAATCTGATACAAGCAGCCTTCAGTGTCAGACACCCCTCAGACAAGCACCTCCAAGAAAGGCATGCTCTAGTTTGTTGGGGAAAATACCACCTTTACAACTTGATCCAATAGCAGCTCTGCCTTAGCAGCTAATACAGAGATACTGCTGCATGCAAGGAACAGTGTCTTTCAAAAGCTCTTGGCTACACTGAGAATCATGTGCACAGACACTGGGGGGCATTGAAGGAAAGTGCACTTTCATTGCCACCGGCTGAGAAGCACCTTGCACTGGGTAACTAGGCTGAAAGTATATTGCACATCTAACAAATGACTAGAAGATAAACTGTTGGAGTGCCCAGTGAACTTTCTGGGAGGTTGGAGGGCGGAGGGGGGGGGAGGAGGAAGAGAGGAAAATGGTGTTGAAGAGGGGCATGGAAGGGAAAAAACTGAATTTGTACCAACGTGAAGACAAACACACTTTCAATTTGTACTGGGAGTACCAGACTGCAGGGTGACAATTCATGCGTCAGTTTCTAAGAAACTTACTGCAGTCACAAGCATCATAGGAAGAAGTAGTCAGGCCCTCAGGCTTAGCTAGGAGAGGTTTGCCCATGTCAAGACATCTATGACTAGGATTGGTTCCAGGCAGCTAGTGTTATAAAATGCACAGACACTAACTTATTACACTGTTGCTGACTAGCACTGTGCCAGAAGTGCTGCATGCTGAGAAGACAAACCAGCACTCTTAAAAGTTTATAAGTCTACAGGGCTCAGATTAGTGGGTGTTATGCAGTTTAATGTGGCACAGGTAGGTAATTTTGCTCTTCTGCTGTCCCCTCACCTGCAACTCTGCTTCGAGGCCCAGACGTCGGATGAATGGGTCAGTGACATGATAGTGCCGCTCAAAGCCCAGGGCGCCTTTCTCCTGTGTGAAAGACAACCACTCCATTTACTACACAAAGCACAGACCATTCCCTTATACCAAGCAGGAGAGTCAACCATTTAAAACACACTCAGAAGCCCCCCCCCCCCTTCCAAAATGGGTCACAGCACCAGCTAGTTGCCTTTCCTTTGGCAAGGGCACAATTTTCTTATCAGCCTGAAGAGAGCACTTTGTACTCTCCAGTTCAGAAAGAGAGAGAGAAATCAGTTCAGTACCACTAGTGGTAAAACCACAATTGCCAGGCTCAAGTCCTGCAACTGAGATAAGGATCAGGGCAGCCCAAGGAAAGGGAAAACACACAAACACACACAAAGCAACCCTGTCTTTTCTGGTTTACTTTTACCACAATGATACAACCAAGAGTTTGATAAGGGGAGAGGGGTTAATCTTTTAGCAAAAACAGGCCAAAAACCAGAAGCTTCAAGTCACTGCTGAGGATAAATACAAGCACTTTATTAGAGCTATTCAGAAAGGGCTGCTATGACCTATACCTCTTTCCTGAGGAACTAAGTGTCATTTTAGAACAAAACACACACCCTCCTTGCATTTTCACTGTTCTCAGGTTCGTCTCATTCTGGGACCTTTAACAGGAGACAGTTGAGATATTGACCCTTTCCACAGAACCACAGTACCGGCAGCACAGACTGTTCTACAGAAAAGAGAACAGTTGCCACAATGCTGTGCCAGTACAGATGAAAGGGAGGAAGACACAGGATGGTTGTTTTCCTTGTCTTCCTTAATGAGATCATCAATGTGTTAGCAGTTGGCTTGGATGTAGGGAGGCTAACTGCAGAGGCAGAGCAATCGGAGTTACACCATCCACCACCCCAACTCTTTATTCATGAAATGCAGAAAGGTGCTACACTATTAAGCTTTTTATATAGATCTTGTCTCCTTAGTATCCGAAACCCCTTATGGAAGCATGTTAAGTTACAAGATCTTCAGGGAGTAGCCGAGTTAATCTGTTACAGAAAAAAACAACAGCAAACAAATGGTCTGGTAGCACTTTATAGACTAACAAAACATGTAGATGTTATCATAAGCTTTTGTGGGCACAGCCCACTTCTTCAGATGACCAGAGTTATGATTAGAGATAAGGAAACTCAAAATAAATAGGAGAAGGGAAAGGGGGTGAGAAGAAAGATGTTCTGTCACCTACCCCCCCCCCCCCCCCCCCCGCCTCTATGCATAAAATATCAGGAGAAAGGGTGCTAAACCTGAGTAGATAAAGATCAAAGTCAGTGGATAGATAAGGCAGGAAGGATACCATTCAGAAAGTAGACTAGACGTTCTCTACGTGAAAGAATCAATGGACACAAATCGGATATACATAAAGAAAATACTCAGAAGCCAGTGGCAGAACATTTCTGTTTACTGAACCATAATCTCACAGATCTGAAGGTGGCGGTCTTGTCACAGGCCAGTTCCTCAAGCCAAATCCACAGGGAAAGCTTGGAATTACAATGCATATGCAAATTCAATTCAATTAATTATGGACTTAATAAAGATATGGGGTGGTGGAACCTTTATCAGTGAAGGTGCTAACTACTTTCTGAATGGTATCCTTCCTGCCTTATCCATCCACTGACTTTGATCTTAATCTACTCAAGTTTAGCACCCTCTCTCCTGATATTTTATGCACAGAGATTGGGGGTGGGCGACAGAACATCTTTCTTCCCTGCCCCCTTCCCATCTATTTTTTCAAGTTTCCTTATCCTCTAATCATAACTTCGGTCATCTGAAGAAGTGGGCTGTGCCCACAAAAGCTCATAATACAATCTACATGTTTTGTTAGTCTATAAAGTGCTACCAGACCATTTGCTTGCTATTAAGCTACAAGATTCACATCAGTCATGTATAGTTCTTTCTCCCCACAAAGATAGTTTACTTTTAAATAATACAATATGGTTTAAATTTGAAAAAGAAAGATCAAAGAGTGCATCTTGCAGTCAGAACAGAAAATGGCAGGGTCTGATGGTTAATTCCTGTAGAAGTTCCTTGTACGCTCTTGGATTAGCCCTTGAGAAAGCTCCAACTAACACAAAATGGGATCAGCTCTTGCTGTGCACAGTTCTATTGTACTTGAACACAAACAGTTAGGGTTGCCAATCCTAATTACAAAATACAGGAGGTCCAAGGGCTGTTTAGGAATGACAGAGGGGTGGCTGGGCTGAATGAGGAGCACTGTGACGCTGTGCACCAGATCAAATTACCAACCCGTAGCACTGCCCTGGTTGAACTATGGTAACACAGGTGTCTGTTCCTTTTTCTGTTTGTCAGAAGCTAGAAATGGGTAACAGGATGGACACTTGATATTACCTGTTCTGTTAGGTTGCCAGATACTGTCACAAAAGATACCGTACATGGCAGGAAGAAAAAAAATTGGTTGAGCAAAAAATAAAAGGGGACCAAAGTTGTTGAGCAAAAACAAAACAAAAACCCCACAGCCACACACAAAAGAATCATGGCCCCTTTAAATCACTGGTATTTTCTGGGGGTTTTTACTGGGCAGAAGCCACAAGTGACAGACTGTCAGGGCCAACAACAGACACCTGGCAACCCTACTGTTCCGTTCATTCCTTCTATGGCACCTGGGATTGGGTGCTGTCAGAGGATAGGATACTGGGTTAGATGGACTTTTGATCAGACCCAGTATCAACACAGGACACTATTTTATTTTAAAAAGGGACATCCCTAATAATACAGGGCTATTGGCAACCCCACCTTAGCCCTGGAACTTTAGATAATCTTTTAAGTGTATCCAAACTATTGAGCACCTAATATTTTAGTCTGAAGAGAGTGTACACTTTAATAACCTGCAATACGGCACTAAAAACCACTGCGGGAACAGGGCCAGAATGCAGGAAATTAAAGCAGAGCATTGGACCTTCTGCCCAGTGTTTGGAAAGGAGGCACATTGTTATAATATTTGACTGTTCCATCCCATTCACTCTGAAGCATTTACAAATTTATGACACTACAACTGCAAGACACAATGGTAATGAGTGCCTGAGGAACACACACACATACACACTAGCACTAAACAGGTTAGGATGGAAAGGAAAAAAAATTAAGTATCCAAATGAACCTGCTCAGGAAGCTAAAGAATAGAATTATCACAAATGAAACTTGGTCAGGACTCAGAGGTTAACATCTCTAATCTGTATACTAACGGGGTTCTAACTGATCACAAGTCACCAGAATCTCTTGGGTTTTATCTAAAGATGGCGACCCCATCAGTACAGTATCCCCAGCACTACTTGGGAATTATTTTGATATTTACTCTGATTGAAAGTGCCCGACCCCTCACTTCAACCGTTCCCAAACGCCCACTCCACAGCACAACTTCCCAGCCAAGTATCAATCCTTCGCAGAGCTAATAAGACCACAGCAAGAGGGGGTATATGGTGGATATTAGTACTGTGAAAACAAGCTCCACAGAAACTGCTCTGGCATGAACATTAAGCTCTCCTTACCCATCCCCCCACCACAAATAAGAATCTTGGCTGACACATACCTTGATCTGCCTGTGGATGAGGTCTTGAGTAATGTTTACTTTTGCCATCTTCTCACAATGGGGCAGACAAAAGAAAGCTACAGGAGGAGCTGCAGTGCATCCAAGCATTCCAACAAAGCAGAGCTCCACAGTAAAGACATTTAATTACCTACCAACAGAGAAGAGAGAAACTTAACAGGTCATTTATACACACCACTAATTAAGTGTTGTCTCTAATGGCAATGCTGAACGCCCTTCACAAAAAAAACTGGTGAGCACTGCGCAAGCCTCCTTCAGGAAACTCAGGAGTGGAAGGCAGCATGACTGACAGTAAGAGCACATCTCCAGTTTAGGAACACTCTGGGAACAAGCCTACACAGAACAACTGTTTCTAGGGATATCCTGTCAGCAGCAGAGACCTTGCAAGTACCAAGACTGAACGATGAAAGACTTGGGGTCCCTCCCACCCCCATCCCAATCAGTGTACTAAAAGTACTTAAACTCTTGAGCTAGTCTATGCTAGAAGCTCTACAGTGTCACATCTGTGCCAAAGCTGCGCATCTGGTGAAGATGCTCCATGCTGAAGGGGGACACTTCCACAGCAGCATAATAAAGCCACCTGGGCAAGAGGCAGTAGCTATGCTAGCAGGAGAAGCTCACATTGGCACTTAGGTCAGTGTAATTTCCACCACTTTGTGGGGAGGGGGACGGGATTATTCACACCCTGGAGCGACAGATGTTAGACTAATAAGTGGTACTGTGTACAAGCCCTTTCTTATGTGTTTTCTAGCCCTTCTGCTTTTAGCCAAGAGGCTCCATTTTTAAAAGGAAAACAAGTTGCAACTGAATACAATTGATTATGAACTAGGGAGTCAAGTGGACTTGGGAAAGGCTCACTTCCGAATCTCAGCACAGCCCCTCCAATTCCCTCAGGGCCGCTCTGCACAAAGGCACTGGCTCAGTCTCGGGTCCCACACAGCGTCTCAGGACAACCCTCCCCCATGCTGCCACTCTGCATTCTGAAAGGGACAGAAGTGGCAGCCCGCCCCCCGGGTCTCTCACTTTAAGGGTGCAGAGTGGCAACAGGGGGAATGGAGGGGGCTTGTAAGGAGGCGGCTCTGTCCCTTTCAGAATGCAGAGTGGCAGCACAGGAGAGGGTTGTCCTGAGACCCTGCAGAGGATCAGAGACTGAGCCAGCGTCTTTATGCACCAGCTCCTCTGTCCCTTTAAGAGTGCAGAGTGGCAATGGAAGGGAAGTGATCGAGTAGTCAATTACCCAAAAGCTCCTGCTTATCGGGTAGTCGGCTACTCGTTTATATCCCTATTATGAACAACACTAAATTACTAGATGGACCTTTGGTCTGACCCAGTATGGCCGTTCTTATGTTCTAGAAGAGCCGAAGCATTCCTTTGGTATGATAAAAGATAATTAATGATCAGATACCACCACCATCCTTACAGTCCAAATTAGCAAGTGATGACATTTTGAATGCAAGGAGACATATTTTAACCCCCTGAAAACTTAACCACATTTAACATAACTTGCCTAAAGGGTTTGAAAGCTTAGTCTCAGCATACAAACAGTGAAGTATGTTTCTTGTCTCTCAATCCTGGTCCCAAAAAGAGGGCCAGTTGATGGAGTATAAAACAAAACATCAGCTCCCAGTGATGCTACCCTCATTCAGTTACCAAGGATGCTGTAACTCTCACTGTTTCAAATGTTTTTAAACTCAATTTTGAAAGGACAGGTTTAATACACAGTCTGTTACAGGATCCAGAAATAAAGATGACATTCTCTTTAGTATTTGATCTCATGAATATAGCTTGCTCTCAGGAAGCAATGCCAAATAAGGGTAACATTAAGGGTCTTGTTTAAAACCTGTAAGAGTCTAAGCCAGTGTTTTTTTAAACTGTGCTCAATAACTTCCCTTCTCCCCACCCCCGGCCTTTTTTTTTTTTTGCTCAACAAAAAATCCTTGGTGTTCCTCATAAAAAAATATTGTTTGGTGTTCCTTGGTCTAAAAAGTTTAAGAAACAACGGTCTAAGCAGAGACTGAAATTCAGGCTAACATTCCCTGCTATCAACTCCTAAACATGAACTTGTTAGTAGCGTGTAGTACTCATTGGATGAAAGAAACGCATCTTGGTGAGTGGGGTTGGGGAGAGAAGAAACAACAAGGTGACAGTCTGTCACCCCAGAAGTCTGGGAACAATTCCTAGGATAGGTCAAGAGACGCAATGAAGGTTAGTTACTGTCTTATTCTTACCTCTGCTCACATTTTCAGACAAAATTTAGTAAATAGTGCACATCAAAAATCCAGGGCTTGAGTAGCAGAAGCTATTGCAGATCAGGAGGAGAAGGGTGTTTGTACTGTATCTTGTAATGGACAATGCTTAATGGGCCTTTGCAGTATTTAGGATTTAGTATTTAGCAAGGTTTCCTCTGGACATCTAGGCTGATAGTGTCAGTTTGCCACCACATATGCATGATCAGTCCAGATTTTGTTGACACATGAAGATTTACCAGAAAAAGCTAGTATGTATGTCCATTAAGAGTTTTACATTTTAAGTATTCTTAACATTACCCATATTAATCCCATCTCCCAGACTTGATGTTAAAAGGCGGCACTGTGAATGCATGATACGAGTCACTAATATTTCAAATCTTCGTGTAAGATAGCTGAACTATCAGATTTTTTTTTTATAACTAACCTCAGGTTACCCAAGCCAGTTTATCAAACAATGTTGTTGTGTCAGTCTATGGAAACATATTCCACAAGGAATAGAAAATCTTCCTCTGCTATAGTCAGCATAGCAGCAAACTCAGTGGCAACAAATGAGGTTGTTACACTATTCCAGATACTTTTTGCGAAGAAGGGGGATGGGCAGCTGCTCTTACTTCCCCTTCTATGCCCAACACTGAGCAAGGGAGATCAGCCTGAGTCAGCAACTCTGAAGCAGACACAGAACTGTAGGGCCCACAACCATTACTTGTGCACCAGGCCAGTCCTGGGCAAATAACACCAATGTGCAAAATAAGCTGCTTTATCAGAGAAACCAGAAAAGGCTGTTTCCAGTCAGTCACTTTTCTGCGAGGCTCAGAGTGAAGATAAGAGTGTCTACTAGCCTCTCGGAGAAGGGAAAAGAGTTCCTCACCTTGTACAGTAACGTTTGTTCTTCGAGATGTGTCCCTGTGGGTGCTCCACTCTGGGTGCCGGTGCGTCCTCGCGACGGCGACCGGAGACTTTTTCTAGCTGTTTCTGCCGCGGCGCGCAGGCGCCGTGGCGCCCTCTAGTGTCGTTGGGACTGAAGGGCACCTGCGCGCGCGCGGCTCCTCCATTCCTTCTCTACCCGCCAGAGTATCAGGCTCCAAGCAGGGGAAGGAGGGAGGGTAGTGGAGCACCCACGGGGACACATCTCGAAGAACAAACGTTACTGCACAAGGTGAGTAACTCTTTCTTCTCCTTCGAGTGGTCCCCGTGGGTGCTCCACTCTGGGTGACTACACAGCAGTTGTCGGCTCGCGGAGGTGGGTTTGGAGCCGTGTGGTAGTAACTGTGGATAGCACCGCTTGTCCAACTGCCATAGAAGATGCTATCGAAGTGGAGAGAGCATAGTGTTGCGCAAACGAGTGGTCAGATGACCAGGTAGCAGCATTGCAAATGTCCTGCAATGGAACATTACGAAGAAAGGCGGTCGTGGAAGCTACCGCTCTAGTGGAATGAGCTGTGATAAGTCCAGGTAAGTCTTTGTTATGTAAGGTATAAGAGGTTTTAATGCAGGATGTAATCCATTTAGAGATTCTCTGAGATGAGACTGCTTGTCCCTTAGATCTTTCAGCATATGAGATGAAAAGTCTAGGCGAGGCTCGCCAGGGTCTCGTGCGATCTATGTAAAATGCCAATGCTCGTCGGACGTCCAGAGTGTGCCACACGGTGTGGATCGGTTCCGTGCGCGGTTTCGGAAAGAAGGCAGGTAAGTGTATGGGTTCATTCACATGGAAGGGAGAGGGTATTTTAGGTAGGAACTTAGGGTGCGGTCGGAGTACCACCCTGTCCTGTAAAAATACGGTGTATGGAGGGTCAGCCATTAAGGCTGCAAGTTCACTCACCCTCCTACTGGAGGTAATGGCGACGAGAAAAGCCACTTTCATGGACAGATGAGACAAAGAGCAAGTCGCTATTGGTTCAAAAGGGGGTTTTGTGAGGCTCTTAAGGACATGGTTCAGGTCCCAAATGGGGACTGGTGGCCGAACCGGAGGGAAGGTGTTCTGCAAGCCTTTGAAGAAGCGCTTGGTCAGCGGGTCAGTGAGAAAGGAAGAGCCTCGTAGAGAACGGTGAAAAGCAGCTATGGCCTCAGCATGGACCTTGATAGTACTGAGTGCTAGGCCGGAGTGTTTTAGAGAGAGTAAGTAGTCCAATAAGGTATGTATAGGAGCAAGATGTGGTGGGCTTGCATGGGTTTGAGCGTACCATTGGGAGAAACGCGTCCACTTGTAGCGGTAGGTTTTCCTGGTGGAGCGTCTCCGACTATTAATTAGTATGTGTCTCACTTGTTCCGAACAGGCCGTTTCAGCATCTTGGAGCCATGAAGGAGCCAGGCGTGGAGCTTCAGCTTGGGGATGTCCAGGTGAAGGGTCCGACCGTGGTTTTGTGAGAGGAGGTTGCGATGTGGAGGGAAGGGATACGGTTCTGTTACCATCATCTTGAGGAGGTAAGGGTACCATGTTCGTCTGGGCCAAGCAGGTGCCACCAGAATCACCCGTGCCTGGCTCAATCTGATCTTGTCCAGGACTCTGTGAAGGAGTGGGAGAGGGGGAAAGGCGTAGAGGAGGGAGGCGTCCCATGCGATGGAAAGGGCGTCCCCGAGGGAACTTCTGCCCAGAGCTCCCCTGGAGCAGTAGAGGTGGCACTTTAGATTGTTCTTTGTGGCAAAGAGGTCCACTTCTGGTTGGCCCCAGTGAAGGAAGATCGGAGTTAGGGCATGTCTGTCGATCTCCCACTCGTGCTGGTCCATGAACATGCAACTTAGGGTGTCTGCCGTGACACTGAGTATTCCGGGAAGATATACAGCGGAAGGGGTGACCCCATGTGAGAGGCACCAGGTCCAGAATTTGGTGGCTTCCGAGCATAGAGAAGGGGAACGGGCGCCACCCTGATGGTTGATGTAGTACATGCATGTGGTATTGTCCGTCATAATGGTGATGGTCTTGTGGGCTATATAATGAATGAAATATTGGCATGCATATCTGACTGCCCGTAACTCGAGGAGGTTGATGTGGAGTGTGTGTTCCACAAATGACCATTTGCCTTGGGCTGTGATGCTTCCCAAATGGGCTCCCCATCCCATGAGTGAGGCGTCTGTTATAAGCGTGAGATTGGAAGTTGGACGTTGAAAGGGGACGCCGTGTAGCATGTTTTGAGGAATTGTCCACCAGAGCATGGAATTGATAATGTGTGGTGGGATAGCAACGTACTTGGTGATTTGGTCCCTGAAGGGTCTGTGTACCGTAGCGAGCCAGGACTGAAGAGGTCTCATGTGAAGTCTGGCCAAACTGACGACGTAAGTCGTGGAGGCCATGTGTCCGAGGATTTTGAGGCAGTGGCGGACCGTGACAGTAGGTACCGCTTGTATCGCTCAGATAAGGTCGCAGATTATCGCAAACCTGTGTTCGGGAAGAGTGGCCCTTGCTGCGATTGTATCGAGGAAGGCACCTATGAACTCCAGTTTCTGTGTTGGGCGTAGAGTGGATTTTGCATAATTTACATGAAACCCGAGACTGAGTAAAAGGGCTACTGTGGTATCTGTCATGGCCTTCGTTTCGTCGAAAGACGCAGCTTTTATGAGGCAATCGTCCAGGTATGGGAATATTATGATGCCTTGGCGTCGCAGAAAGGCCATTATTACCGATAGGGTTTTGGAAAATACCCTGGGGGCTGCGGAGAGACCAAACGGGAGCACTCTGTATTGGTAGTGTTGGGTACCCACTGTAAATCGGAGGAAGCGTCTGTGAGCAGGATGAATTGTAATATGGAAATATGTGTCCTGAAGGTCGAGAGCCGAAAGCCAATCGTGTTGGTCAAGTGCAGGAATGATAGTTGAGAGGGTAACCATCTTGAAATGGTGGTATGCAATGTATTTGTTGAGGCGCCTGAGATCTAAGATGGGGCGCCAACCTCCTGTCTTCTTCTGGGTTAGGAAGTACATTGAGTAGAATCCCCGGCCTCGGAATTGTGTTGGTACGTGTTCTACTGCGCCCAGTTGAATGAGGTGTGAAACCTCCTGCAGGAGTACAGCTTTGTGAGAGGGGTCCCTGAAAAGGGATGGGGTAGGAGGGCGGTTGGGCGGGGTAGAGGTAAAGGGGATGACGTAGCCAGATTGGACTAAGTTCAAAACCCACTTGTCCGAGGTAACGAGGGACCATTGGTGGAAAAACGCTCGGAGGGGGTGGTGGAACTGAAGGGCAGCAGTTGGGCGGGTCGGCGGAGTGGCTTCCTGGCTCTCGACCAGGCCTTCAAACCTGCTGCTTGCCGGCTGAGGGATGAGGTGTGGCATGTTGTTGTTGACGTTGACGTCTATGACGCTGGATCTTTGTTTGCGGAAATCATATTTGGGTTGTTGGCGGAACGGTTCTCTCGGCCGTTGGTAAGGCTGGTATCTAGTTCTTCTAAATGGAGGAGTATACATTCCTAGGGTCCTAAAGGTTGTACGGGAGTCCTTCATAGAATGCAACACCTCATCGGTCTTGATTGCAAATAGGTTGGTGTGATCGAAGGGTAAATCCTCGACCTTTTGTTGGAGGTCCCTAGGGACGCCGGAGGCTTGTAGCCATGACATTCGGCGGAGCACTATCGCCGAGGCCGTGATTCGAGCCGCAGTGTCTGCCACGTCCATAGCGGACTGCAAAGCTGTGCGGGAAATGGTGAGACCTTCCTGCATAATACTAAGCAGGGTTGGCCGTTTATGCTCCAGGAGATGTAGGAGGAGGTCCTGGAGCTTTGAGTAATTGGCATTATCATAGTCTGCGAGCATAGCAGTGTAATTGGCCGCCCTAAGGAGCAATGTGGACGAAGAATAAACCTTTCGGCCCATAATGTCCACCTTTTTGTGGTCCCTGTCTTGTGGGGTTGTTCTTAGGTTAGGTTGTTTACCCTTGTGACGTACAGAATCCACTACTAAGGAGTTAGGGGGTGGGTGGGTGAAAAGAAAGTCCATATCCTTTGGAGCGATGAAGTATTTGCGGTCTGCTCTCTTATTTGTTGGAGTGATGGACGCTAGGGTCTGCCAAATATTGTTAGCTGGGTCCATAATGGCCTCATCCATAGGGATGGCAATTCTGGAAGCAGTTGGAGGTTGAAGCGTGCGAAGGAGTCGATATTGTTTGACCTGCACCTCTTGAAGATCTTTTTCCTGCGCTACGGCAACTCTTTTAAACAACTCTTGGAACTTTTTTGTATCTTCTCCCGACAGTGGGGCATCTGTGGTGACCACTTCGTCTGGGGAGGAGGAGGAGGAATTGTGTAGCAGAGATCTGGTCTCGCCCACAGAGAGGGAGTCATGGCCGCCTGAAGGAGCTGGATAATTTGGCTCTGTGGGCGATGTGGTGGCAGGAGGAGAGGCTGGAAGTGGCCTGGAAGTGGTAGAAGAGGGTCAATGGTGAGACCTCTTTGGATGTGAGTTCCACGGTTGCCATTGGGTGGCATATGGCAGGGGTGGATAGGCATACTGGTGTGGATACCATGGATGCGGAGGGGGAGGGTATGCATATTGAACCGCAGGCATTTGCCAGGATGGAGGTCTGTGAACCGGGCTAGAATGTTGCGACGAAAACCTGCTTCTGGGTTCGGTGCCGATGTCACTAGCTAGCAAGAAGCGGCCGAGGAATGGTGCGATCTCGCTGAGTGGATAGAGGAACCCGGGGACGGCGGTGCCAAAGAGGTGTGGCTCCGCACCGGGGATCGGTACCGGCTTCGGCTTTTGGGACGATGCCGAGCGGTGCGGTCTCGGTGGAGATGAAGGTGCCGACATGCATCTCGGCACTGAAGTGTTAGGAGGTGGATTATCGGTGCGGGCCCTTTTCGGTGCCAAGCCCGGTGCCGTTTGGTGGTGCTTCGATGCCGAGCGCTCTGTAGGCGGCCGTCGGTGCCAAGGACAGCTTAGGTGCCGTAGCGGTCGGTGCCGCTGATTTTTGTTTTGGCTCAGAATGAGCTCTCTTGTGCGGTGCCTGCGTCTTAGACCGCGGTGCACCAGAGGTTCCCGGCATGTTCTCAGTGCTCACCCGCAATGCTGAGGGTGTCAAGGATATAGCTGGAGCCGGAGGGAGTACGGTTTTTGACACCGCAGAGGAAGAGTGCGTAGGGGTTTGGTCCTTTTCCATACCCTTAGTCGGCTGAGGCGGAGGCGAGTCCTCTGAGGAGGGATGGAGCGACTTCTCATACAAGAGAGTCGTCAGTCTATTGGCTCTGTCACGGCGTGCCCTCGCTGTCAATTTAGAGCAATGCTGACACTTTTGGCTCTGGTGTGCCTCCCCAAGACACTTAATACAGGCGGAATGTCCGTCGGACGCCGGCATGGCATCCCGACATGTCTCGCAGCATTTGAAGCCCGGCGAGATGGGCATGAAGGGTAGGGGAACAAGCGGCAAGCCGCAACGAGAGAATTTTTTTTTTTTTTTTTTAAAGAACTAGTTGGGGGGGGGGGGGTTCGAAAACTTGGTTGATGAGGTAACTAGGGGGTAAAACGAAGAATTTAACTGTTTTTTTCCCCACAGAAATAGGGTAAAGAGAGGGCTCCGTCTGCTGCCGAGGACGGTAGAGAAGGAACTGAGGAGCCGCGCGCGCAGGCGCCCTTCAGTCCCAATGACACTAGAGGGCGCCATGGCAGAAACAGCTAGAAAAAGTCTCCGGTCGCCAGCGCGAGGACGCACCAGCACCCAGAGTGGAGCACCCACGGGGACCACTCGAAGGAGAACTTCAAGTTTTGTAAGCTTACTACTGAGCAGTCGGCCTTTACCTGCTCTCCCAGGCACTTTTCCCAAGCAATCGGCCTCTACCAACACTTCTCCCAGAGCAAATACCCATGGTTCGCCCATCTAGAATGTTGCATTTCCAGGCTATAGAATCCCCTATTCTCAGTGTATGGTCAGTATTCTACATACCTTTGCAGTCCCTTAAGAATGCACCCTCCCATGACAGACAACACTAATTACCTTTCCCCCACCTCTCTGATGAGAGCCCACAGTTCTACAACTCTGCTCAGGACATCACACCTTATTTGCCACAGCAGTAACATGACAGATCCATCTGGATTTAGCATCTACAAGATGCTGCCCTTCAGGAACCTGCGACCGGTTGATAAAAATGCTTCAGAAGCAGCACTCCTCAACAGATATTCACCCCAAGATACATAGCACACAGATAAAAGGGTTATTATCCCAAGAGATCTGCACAACTGTGTCTTGCCTAAACCTTATCACTTCCAAAAACATAGGCAATCCTTGGTGCCTCAGAAATGCCACAAGGCATCTGTTTCAGACGGACCAGCCTATTGCGTTCTCTGCCTCTCAGTCTCTCTTCTTGCAAGTCTTTCATAGAATCACAGAGGTGTTTGACTGGAAGGGATCTCAAGAGGTCTTCTAGTTCAATTCCCTACAGTCAAGGCAGGACTAAGTATTATGGGCCATCCCTGAGAGGTGTTTATCTAACCTGCTCTTAATCTCAAATGATGGCCTGTGCTTAACCATTGACAGGAAGTTTTCCCCAATGTCCAATTGAACTGCCTGTGTTACAGTTTAAGTCCATTGCTTCTCATCTATTCTCAAAGGTTTGCAAGAACAATTTGTGTCTCTGCTCCTTGTAACAACCTTTTTTGAAAGCTGTCCCCACCGCCAGTCTTCTCTTCTCCAGACAAAAACAAACCAATTTTTTCCCAATCTTTCCTTAAGGTCATTTTTTTAGACATTTAATATTTTTGCTCTCCTAGGGACTGTCTCCAATTTGTCCACATCTTTCCTGAAATGTAGTGTCCAAAACTGGACCCAGTACTCCTGCTGGCACCTTATCAACACACACTACAAAGAAGAATTACCTCTCGTATCTTGCTTACGACACCCCTGCTAATCCAGCCCAGAACCATGTTCACTTGTTTTGCAATATTGTTACACTGTTAAATATTGTTACACTGTTTTGCAATATTGTTAAATCAGTTAATTTAGCTTGCAATCTGCTATATTCCCCCAAATCCCTTCCTGCAGTATTCCTTCCTAGACAGTCATTTCCTAGTGCACGTGCATGTATAACTGATTGTTCCTTCCTAAGGGGAATACTTTGCATTTGTCTTTATTGAATTTCATCCTGTTTACTTGAGATCATTTTTAATTGTAAAAACTTATCCTCAAGAGCACTTGCAACCCTCCCCATCTTAGTATCATCCACAAACTATCAGTTTGCTCTCTGCGCCATTATCTAAGTTAAGATATTGAACCCTGTTTCCCCCTAAGCAGCTAATGGCCACTCTCCACAGTTCCCTCCTCCTTCCCAGACATGGATTTTTAACCATTTCATGTCCGTCTGATCTGGCTGGAAACAGGCATCAATTAGAGAACTGTCAGCTTGGTATTTTGGGTAAGATCCAAACTAATATTGACCTGGTAACATGGCTGACCAAAGGGTCAGCCAAACATTTTATACAAGGGAGCAGAGTTCTAACTAACTCCTCACTGTATTGGATCTATGTGTTGACTAGGAGCCAGACAACTGAAATGGAAAAAAAAGGGGGGCTGTGTTAGCTCCTTGATGACCAGTGTGCATGTGGGAGGTGAGAGTGGGGAGAAATCAGGAGCACAGTTTGGAATTAATTGATGAGTTTAACTTCAGTTAACTCCCCAAACTGGTGGCTGACATCTGCTCTCCCTTTGTAGCCTGCGCTGACCTTGGCATTTTTACGGAGCGCTGCCCGAGACACACCAGGTCAATCTTACACAGGAGGTCCTAGGGTTGCCAGATAGTTTCAATAAAAATACGGGACACACTTGACATGACATCACAATGTACATGACATCTTATTTAGAAAATAACGGACATTTCTATTTTCTCAATTTGTTTCCCTTCCAGGAAGCTCAAATACTGGACTGTCCGGTTCAAAACCAGACACCTGGCAACCCAGGAGGTCACATTAGATCAGCAGTTTTCAGACTGCGGAGCATAATTTGCTATGGAGGAATGTTTGGTGGAGCTTGCAGAGGGAGCAGCATCTCCAATGCCATCCTATCCATGGGATGGCTGGCCTCAACTGTCCTAAGCCACCTCGGAGCCCAGGGCATCATGGGAGATTACCAGGGAACCAAGGGCCTAGTGCAGGCAGCAGGGGTTGGGCCTGCCCCCACACTCACCAGCAGGAGCAGGAGCTGCAAGAACCAGAGAAAGACCCAGCCCCAGCCCGCTCTACCCCACTGTCTCCTGGCAACAAGAGGCAGGACAATGAGGCTCCAGCTCACTGTGCTCCCCGCCTTTGCCCCAAGCGATGCAGCATGGAGCCGGACTTAAGGTAGCAGAGTGGGCAGTTTGATCCATTTTCTGCTGCCCTGGTGAGGGTGCATATGTGGTGTTGCTCTGGGAAAGGGTTTGGAGGAAAGGATTCAATGGGGTAGAGGTAGAGCAGGGGTTGGATTTGGGAAGGTGGGGGAGGAGAGCAGGAGCAGAGGGGTTGTCCCTGATAAGAGGCAAGCATGGGGGGGCACAACCAAACATTCTAACTCAAAGGGGAGAGAGTGTCTCAGCTCAAAACGTTTGAAGCCCACTGGATCAGATGCTCACAGTTGTCTTCTGGCACTGGGAATTTGTATTTTATCTCCAGCCACTGTACTGCTTTCTGCTTGTTCTAGTAACCCCTTTTAATTGAGCTCTAGGTGGTCAGAACGTGAAGCAGGAGAGTTGAGGTACACGAATATTCATTTTAAAAAAATGCAGATTTCCCTCCTTCTCAGACCAACACTAATTGCATTTTGCCAAGAATAGGGCAACTCCCAAATTCTGCCACTTGTTAACAGTGGCCCAAAAGAGGCATGTGCAGTCTCTCAAAGTTCTACTAGGAGTAAATCTTTGCCCTTTCCTGCAATTTTGAACACCCCGACCTACCAGTTTGCCAGAGAAGCACAGAGACAAGTCAGTTGTTTGCTATTTTTCCAAGGACCAGCCAACTGTTTGGCAGCTCATTTGGAATGAGTTTGGGAGATCACAGTTTAGTTCTCGGTAGAAGTGTCTACATAACCACCAATGAAACCTTTTATTAGGATTCTCCGAGCAGTCAATGGGGCTCAGCTACCCCTTTTTGCTTGTACTGATGGTCATTTCAGGGCATAGTTTAGGAATGTTAGTGCAAAAAGGCACATAAAAGCCCCACTGCTTTCCATACTGTACCTGTTCTGCAGCTATATGAGGAATTTCTGTCTTCAGGTCTGCCAATCCCGCGTATCAATACTGAATGACAAGAAAAGGGAAAAGAGCAAGTTAAATCTTACAAGACACTTGTCTTTCCTAAGGACAGCCCCAGCTTAAAGTCAACCATCTTCACTGCACAAGTCTACAACTGAACCTTTTGCAGTTCTATTAAATACCAATTGTTGCCAATGCCCCGACCCTGGAAAACGCATAGGTACATTTTTTAACATTTGGCTGACACAAGAGTAAGAGAGGAATGGCTTGGGACAAAATGGTCAAGCTGGAAAGCAGGAATGTATGCAGTTTACTTTTGCATAGAAAGATTTTTGTTTTGATCCTGAATTTTGTAAGATTATTAAACACTGGTCTGGGAGAATTTTGTAAGTCTGTCTCTTGGAGGCAGTGATGGCTTGAAGAGGAAGTATGAACACTGCTTTCTTCATCTAACCTTTTGTTGCTCTTTAGGCGTTCAGAACCCAGCCCGCAAGATCTTAACTCTTCCTTCAAGAGAACTTATTTTAAACTAAACATCTGTCCAATTGAACTGCAGGCAATTGTCACCTCATAGATTAATAAGGGGACTGGGAACCAGAAACTCCTGATTTCTAATCCTACACCAGGCATGGTCTGTAGTCCTAGGAAAGCCATAAAAGTGTAGGACTACAAGAGATGTGGAGAAGTCATCTAGTCCAGATGCCAGTACTGAAGCAGTGCCAATGATCTGAGAGGTGTTTGTCTAAACCAGCAGTTCCCAACCTTTTCCAGATGGGGACCCATTTTGACAATTCAGGAAGACTTGGTGACCCAAGGCAATTCAAAAACAGGGGGAAGAAGGAGGGCAGAGCCACTCGGGAAGACACTTGGCGAACCTTTTGAAATGTAACAGCGACCCATATTTGGGTCCCGGCCCATAGGTTGGGAAACACTGGTCTAAACTCTAAACTGTTCTTAAACTCAGGGGATCCCCACAACCTCCCTTGGAAGGCTACTCCACCGTTTAACTAGTTTAAAGATTTTCTCCACATATCTGACCTTAATCTCCCTTGCTACAGATTAAGCCAATTACTTCTTGCCTTACCTTCAGTAGACATGGAGAACAATTGACCATCATCCTCTTTGTCAGAGCCCTTAACATATTTGAAGGCTCCACAGGTCCTATTCTCTTCTCCAGTCCTCACAAGTCATCTTGTCTCAAGACTAAACAAGCCTTTCTTTATAGGTCAGGTTTTCCAAACCATTACTCATTTTTGTTGCTCTTCTGGACTCTCTCCAGTTTGTCCACATCTTTCTTAAAAAGGGTCAGTGCTCAGACTTGAACACAATATTCCAGCTAAGCCTTCATCAGTGCCAATACAGCAGGACAATTTTCCATACCCTCACAAGTGTCACACACACAACACTCCTTATGATGCACCCCAGACATACTGGCCTTTTGTACAACTGCATCATTGTTCAGTCATTTGATTTGTGATCCACTGTAGCCCCCAGATCCTTTTATAGCACTACCAGGGATGTTAAAATGCATGTATTTATGTAAACATGTAACCACTGAAAAATACAGTGGTTACACATTTACAAGCATGGGGGAGCAGTTCCCTGGGAGCTAGTGCACAGGGAGTCAGCTTTTAAGTCAGCTCCCAGTGAGGCCACCAGCCCCCCTCACACTCTTATGCTGCTGCTTCTCTATCAGAGGCAGCAGCACAGGGGGTGGGGCAGGAGTAGATGCTCGCAGGGAGTTGGCTTTTAAGAGGCAGTGGGAGGTGGGTGGGAGCTGGCATGCTTGGCTCCTACCTGCTTCCCCCACCCCCCATGCTACCTCTGATACAGAGGAAGCAGTGGGGAGGGCCTTGTGTGTAACTGTGAAGGTTAACAGATGACCCCAGGTTCATCGCTTAACCATGTACACTATCACATCCCTAGAGCACTACTACTGCCAAGCTGGTTATTCCCTATTTTGTAATTAGGGATTTGACTTTTTTCTTCCAAAAGATAGTACTCTGCATTTATCTTTATTGCATTTTCTCTTGTTGATTTCTCCAATTTATGAAGATAGTTCTGAATTCTGATCCTGTCCTCACCCCTTTCCCCAGTTTGATGACATCATCCTCGAATCACAGTCTCTGCTCCACTTCCATCATATTTGTGATGCTTACCTAACCCACAGGAGTGGCTGCGCCGGTTAGTTAGTGTTTAAAGTGTTTTGTGGACTATAAGCACATGCTCATTATCAATAAACTAGAGTGCCACTCTGCCGGCCGGGCTTATCTTACTCTTACGATAGAAAGATAATAATCCCCGATTAATTTAGAAACAGATCCCAAAATAAAGATTAGATTAGAGGTTGTTAGATATACTTCCCAGGAGATCCACAAAGTTTAGGCATGTTAATTTTTAATTCTTCTTGGCCAAACTATAATTCCATGTCCCACGAAAGGGCATACACATTTATTACCCCCAACAGAATGCAACAGTCAGTGTATGTTTCTCTGGCACTGTGGCGTCCAACCAGCTCTGAAGCAGTAGCCACTACTGTAGTGGCTACTGCTATAGCGAACTAGCCACTCAACTGGCCAAATAGCCACATGTGGCTAGTGCAGGAGTGGGCAATAATTTTTGATGGGGAGCCACTTTAAGATTGTAGTAAGTGGTCAAGAGCTGCACTTTTCTAAGAAGGGGGTGCAGATTCTGGGATGGAGGTTGAGTGCAGATGGGAGCTTGGGATAGGGGATGGGATACAAGAAAGGGTGGGGGGGTCTGAGAGGGAGTTTGGATGAAGGAGGGGTTTGCAGCACACAAAGCTTCCCCCTACGCCTCATCTCAGGTTATAGCTACAGCACCTCAAAACTATGACCCAGAGCAGATTAAAACTGAAATGGGACAGAGAGGTCATAGGGAAAAAAAACAAGGAGCTCCAGGAAGTAGCTTGGGACCAAGTACTTTAAGGAAGACAACTGACCAGCAGAACAATAAGGAACACTGATTTGCTGTTACAAGGCTTGGGTTAATATGACAACTAGTTTCTACCATTTTCTTTACTAGGAATCCCTCTTCACTCACTGGGTTTCTTTCCCTGCACTCCATATGACATCCTCCACTGAAAAAACACTAATTGAGTTATTTTGTTACCTTAAGGTTCAGTATTGGCATCTTGTTGACACAGAAAAATCAGAAACTTAGATATTCTCAGGTTTCCTGATTTCTCCCCTGCTCACCTCTAAAAGAAGAGATTTATTTTCCTACTACAGGATAGGGAAGACTAAGCAGGTCAGGGGTATTAGTAATGAAACAGCTTTTTTGCTTCCAGGACCTGGGCTGGATTCAAACCAGTGACAATAGTGACTTTGGCTTTTCTATAGTTTGTGCAAAACAAGTGGGTGTTTTTCAGATCTGTTCCTAATGGAATATCATTGTGAAAAAAATCAGCAGCAGGACATCCCCTCCTGGTAGTCTCAGAGAGGCAAAGGAGCAAATGCATTTGGAACCTCCCCTCTCAAACAGGCATTGCCATTTCTGGGGAAGAGAAAATTGCTCCCTATTGTGCCACATTTAAGGATAAACATACACTATTACAGCCAATGTAATATCTGTTCTGTGGGTAACTTCCCTCTGGTAACATGTAAGATAGAACTTTTGTTTACTAAAGAAAAAAGCAATATAAATAGGCCAGGGTAGAAAGCCACATTGGAGCACATTTTCCATACAAAATGTAATGCAATTGTCCTTATGATCAATTTTAATTATCCAGAATAGATTTTTCCTTTAGTTACCTGCTGCTCACTGTTTCACAAAGTCTGAAGATACTGCAGATGGGATTTCATCCTTACACATCATCTCTCCCACCCCATCCCCCAGCTACCCCATCCTCTGTAGCACCTTTTCCATAACTAACAGAACATAAGAATGACCGTACTGGGTCAAACCAAAGGTCCATCTAGCCCAGTAGCCTGTCTGCCGACAGCAGCCAGCACCAGGTGCCCCAGAGAGGGTGGACCGAAGACAATGATCAAGCGATTTGTCTCCTGCCATCCCTCTCCAGCCTCTGACAGACAGAGGCCAAGGACACCATTTTATCCCCTGGCTAATAGCCTTTTATGGACCTAACCTCCATGAAATTATCTAGCTTCTCTTTAAACTTTATTATAGTCCTAGCCTTCACAGCCTCCTCTGGCAAGGAGTTCCACAGGTTGACTACATGCTGTGTGAAGAACTTTCTTTTATTAGTTTTAAACCTGCTACCCATTAATTTCATTTGGTGTCCTCTAGTTCTTCTATTTAGGGAACTAATAAATAACTTTTCTTTATCGGCCCTCTCCACACCACTCATGATTTTATACACCTCTATCATATCCCCCCTCAGTCTCCTCTTCTCTAAAATGAAAAGTCCCAGTCTCTTTAACCTCTCCTGATATGGGACCCGTTCCAAACCCCTAATCATTTTAGTTGCCCTTTTCTGAACCCTTTCCAAGGCCAAAATATCTTTTTTGAGGTGAGGAGACCACATCTGTACACAGTATTCAAGATGTGGGTGTACCATAGTTTTATACGGGGCAGTAAGATATTCTGGGTCTTATTTTCTATCTCCCTTTCTTAATAATTCCTAGCATCCTATTTGCCTTTTTGACCACCACTGCACACCGCGTGGAAGTTTTCAGAGAACTGTCCACGATAACTTCAAGATCTCTTTCCTGATTTGTCATAGCCAAATTAGCCCCCATCATACTGTACATATAGTTGGGGTTATTTTTCCCCGATGTGCATTACTTTACACTTATCCACATTAAATTTCATTTGCCATTTTGTTGCCCAATCACTCAGTTTGGTGAGATCTTCTTGGAGTCCCTCAGTCTGCTTCTGTCTTGACTAGCCTAAACAGTTTGGTATCATCTGCAAACTTTACCACCTCACAGCTTACCCCTTTCTCCAGATCATTTATGAATAAGTTGAAAAGGATTGGTCCCAGGACTGACCTTTGGGGGACTATCCTGTGCAGGTGATGGAGAAATGACAAGAGCTAAAAAGTCTCAGAGGGGTAGCTGCATAATTTTTTTTTTGTAGATATAAAAACACAGAGTCCTGTGACACCTTAGAGCAGTGATCTCCAACCTTTTTACACCCAAGATCACTTTTTAAATGACAGACCAAGCCAAGATCTACCGCCCCTTCCTTGAAGTCCCTTGCTTGAAGTTCAGCGAGGGTGCACCACGCGCCACATGGACTGGCGCAGAGGAGAAGCTGCCTGGCCAGCTTGCTGTGGCCTTCAGCCCGGAGGAGGCTGAACCGCGCTCCAGCTGATCGTGCGGCTTCCCCTCTGCACCTGCCCACGTGGAACTTGGTGCACCCTGCCTGAGCACCATGGCCAGCTGGCCAGGAAGCCGCTTCTCTTCACTCCCGCCTGGCTGCCCTGCCCTCAGCCCGGGGAAGCTTGCTACAGCACAACTGGAGGCTGACACAGCCTCCCTGGGCTGAGTGCAGGGCAGCTGGGCTGGATCAAAGAGAAGCAGGTGCCCGGCCAGCTGGCCATGGCGCTCAGCCAGGGTGCACCAAGATCCACGTAGGCAGGCGTAGAGGAGAAGCTGCAGATCAGCTGGAGCACGGGGCAGCCTCTTTCAGCTAAAAGCCACAGTCAACTGTCTGGGGTGTTTCAGCCCTCCTGGCCTCCCAGCTCCCATCATTCCTCACAGCTACTCACCTGTGTTGTTGCTCGGTGAGTAGCTGCTCCTCAAATGAGGAAATCTAATGTAAATATACTGCGCAGGGGTGCAGTTCAGAGAGGGCTCAAGAGCTACTCTAAGAGCCCCTGAGATCTACCGGTAGATCGCGATCTACTGGTTGGTGACCACGACCATAGAGACTAACAGGTTTGTTAGGACATAAGATTTTGCAGGTAAAATGCACTTCAAATGAATTGGAGTGGAGTTTACAGTAGGGATGTGAACAACTAGTCAACTAGTTGCTCCCCCACTCCCCGTTGCTGCCTCTATCAGAAAGAGGCAGCATGGGCGGGGAAGAGAGGGAAAGGGTGCTTCAAAGCCTTAGCGCCGCATGGAGCCTTGGGCCAGACCCCAGGCTCCATGCGGCACTGCCACTTTGAAACGCTGCCTGCAGCCCGGGGTCCTCAGCTGGCCCAGGGCTCTATGTAGCATTTAAAAACAGTAGTGCCGCATGAAGCGTGGGGTCATCTGATACCGGGCTCGATGCAGCACTGTCGCTTTGAAACACCACGGGGAACATGGGGCCAGCAGGGGACTGCTTGAGACTCCCCCACCGGCCTCATGCTCTCCGCAGCACTTTCACCTTTGAAGTGTAGCAACAGCCCCAGGGCTATTGCTACACTTTAAAGGCGGAAGCACCCTTATCGACTAGTTGATACAAATTGCATCAACTATTTGATTAGCCAAATAATTGAAATTTTAAATCCCTAGTTTACAGAGGCATGGGTATATATTAGGGCTGTCGATTTATCTGCGTTAACGCCTGTGATTAACGCAGGGCAGGATTAAAGCATTAAAAAAAATTAACACAATTGCAGGCGTTAATGCTGCACTGCCTCTCTGAAGTGCTGCTCCGGCGCTTCAAAGGGGCAGTGCACTAGGAGCCTGGGATCATCTAGAGGGACCAGCTGATCCCAGGCTCCACGTTCCGCTGCCCCATTGAAGTACCACTCTGCCACTGCAAAGGGGCAGCACTGCACAGACCACAGGCTCCTCTGAAGCTACCCCTTAGAAATGCTGCCGCTGGGTTTCAAAGAGGCAGCTGCACTGAGCCTGGTGTCAGCTGAGAACTCCAGCTGATCCTGGGCTTCCGCAATGCTGCCCCTTTGAAACACCGCCACAGCGTTTCAAAGGGGCAGTACACTTGATTAATCACAATTAAATTTAATATTTTTAATCGCTTGACTGCCCTAGTATACCTACGAGATCTAAAAAGGCAGCTAACACTTTTGCAATGCTTGAGCTCTTAAAGTTTGCGGCCAAAGTTTAATGATCTGCTGAATTCTACAGGCTTAGGCCTTGCCAACCTGCCAGTTAATGTTTGTGGAGTTACAATACATTAGGAACACAGACAGCAGTAGTTTCCTAGACGGGCACTCCCAAAGCACTCTACAAAAGAGTTACAAGATTCACCAGACTAGTTTTCACCCAGTGGCCCTGCTAATCATTCAACACCAACTGCTCCCAGCAGCAAGATTTAAGTTACTACAGTCAAAATGCAGACTACTGTAGTCCTTTATCTGTTTTGTATCTCAAGGTCCTACCGAAAACAAGGAGTCTGGTAGCATTTTAAAAATTAATGTAGAAGGTATTAGGGCATAAGCTTATGTAAGCTACAACTCACTTTGACACATGCTGGGAAAAAAGTGTCACACTGCTTTCCCCGTATCCTTTTTTCCCCTCCCCTCTTTAGCATCTGATGAAATGAGCTATACCTCACAAAAGCTTATGCCCTAAAACCTTAATAAATTAGTTTTTAAAGTGCCACCTGATTCCTAGTCTGTTTCAGCAAAAACAACAAACATGGCTACCTTCAGGGTCCTATCAGATTTTTATATGAAAAGATTTAGTTGAATCTACTAACTAGCTATCCTTCCCCAAATTATCCTTACACTCCCCTCGCCCCTCTTCTCTTTTCCCCCAGACAGGTCTTATACATACAGTATCATACATATGCATAGAAAAGTTTCCTTTGAAGTTAACAGTTTTTGCACTTCAAAGTTCAAATCTGATATCAGTTACTCTTCAAAAAAATTTCATCAATGTCAAGTGAATAGGAGTCATCTGGGAAATCACAGAGTTTATTGTTAAATGAGTGAGCTAATCCCAAGTCTCTTGACATATCCATCCTTCTCAAAATCTCAATTCAAAGCCACCATAAAAAAATGTTTTTATTTCTATAGGTTGAACCTCTCTAGTCCGGCACCCTTGGGAACTGACTCGTTCCAAACCTGAGAATTTTCCATACCATGGGAATTTTCCACACCAATATAATCTAGCAGCATTACCAACATTTCCACTGCTCACTGGGCTGTTAGAGGACATTTAGGGGTAAATTCGAGCTGAACAACAGCACAGAATACTGAGAGCTAGGACTGGTGACTGTAAACAAACTTTATGGGACCACAGGAAACTTAACCACACCCAAGATAAATGGACATCCAGCTAATTGACATCATTCCAGACGATGGATGTTCCTGGACCAGAAAGGTTCAACCTGTGCCTCCCCGTGGACCTTTCAGAAATATCATTTATCTCAAAAACTTCCATGACTTTCCCCGCTCAAGACACAACTTATTTTCCGCCTATCCAATTAAGGATGTTAATTTGCGGTTAACTAGTCGAGTAGTTGATGGAATTTCCGTCAACTAGTCGATGTACATTTCAAAGGAAGAATGTGGAACTCCATGTGAAGCCTCAGGCCAGCTGGAAGTCCTGCTGACTCCAAGCTGCACATGGGCATGCCTGCTTTGAACTGTACAAGAGTCCCCAGTGGGGGCTCTTGTGCATTTCAAAGTCACAGGGGACTCAGAGTCCCCTGGTGACTCCCGGCTCCATGCTGCGCGGAGCCCAGGGTCAGCTGGGGAGTCCCCAGCCAACTATGGGCTCCATGGCACTGCCCCTTTGAAATGCCCAGGTGGCATTTTAAAGGGGCAGCATCACACAGCTGAGCCAGGGATCACCTGTGTGGCGACTGCCCCTTGGAAATGCAGTCTCGGTGTTTCAAAGGGGCAGCGGCATGGAGCCCAGGATCAGCTAGCGACTCCCCAGTTGACCCCGATTTCTGCACAGCATTTCCCCAGAACCCAGGGTCAGCTGTGGAGTCCCCAGCTGATCCTCAGTTACACCGAAAGGAAGCACGGCGCCTGGAATCTGCTGGGGAGTCCCCAGCTGACTCCAGGCTCCACGGTGCTGCCCCTTTGAACACCACTTCCACGTTTCAAAGGACAGCGGCCACACAGCTTATCCCAGGCTCAGATGTGCAGCGCTGCCGCTCTGAAGTACCTCTTCTTCCCCCCTCCCCACTTTGCTGCCTCTATCTGATAGAGGGAGCAAGGGCGGGGGAAATCAAGTAGTTGACTATCCGATAAGCATTTGCTTATCGGATAGTTGACTAGTCCTTAACATCCTTACATCCAATGCAAACAGTTACTCAGCAAACCTACAACGCACTAGTTACACTCACACCAAGGAGTCCTGTGGTACCTTAAAGACTAATAAATTTATTTGGGTGTAGGAAGATGTCTGCAGCTGCACAAGTTTCATGAAGCTCATAGACTTCCACTTTATATGGCTAAATCCAGTACCTTGCCTGGTGACAAGTTTCAGAGAGGTAGCCATGTTAATCTGTTAGTTCCACCCCCCTTTTTTACCATTGCCTACCACAGTGTTATTGCTCTTCAATAAGATTCTCTTTAAGAGATTCAGAAAAAGAAAAAAAGCTAGTGGGGCTCAGAAACCAAGTATGATGGTGTTAATCAGCATGAGTCAACCCCTAGGGACAAGGGGAAGGAGATAGTAGGGACAGAGTTGTTATCTAAACCTTCAGTCACCAGAGGAAGAAGCTGGTTAGCATGGGACGGGGCAGGTGGGAGAGCAGCTGAAGATCTGGCAGATTCAGCTCACAGCATGGAGGGGGTCCTGGCTTTCAGTCACAGGGAGCTTGGATGTGCCCAGAACAAAGCTAGCCATACAACAATAGTGCAAACTTACTCTAAAATTGCACCCTTCCATTGCCAGTCATCCCTAAACTGTCATAATCACCCTCTTGGGATGAGAAGGAGAATAAGGAGCCGCTAGATGCAAGCAGCTCATTTGCCTGGTAGAAAAAGGGGTCCAACAGCAGGAGCAACAAAAGTCTGGCAACCCCTTCAGGCACAGTTTATAAATTCTAAAGGCAGGAGGGACCATTGTGGTTATCTAGTCGGATCGCCTGCCTAACACAGGCCATAGAACTTCCCCAACAGTCATTCCTTTTGAACTAGGGATGCGAACAGATAAAGGTTATGCTTAATGTGTAACTGGTTATTGGGCAATGCATACCGGTAACCCGGTTAACCAGGAGCCCTGCCCACGGGTGGGGGATTAGCTCCAGGCCCCCAGCCGCACTGGAGAGGCCCTCTGTTGATGGGATTCCATTTAACTGGTTAACGCAGGAGTGATGAACCTTTTTTGAGTTGGGGGCCACTGACCTACAGAAAAATCAGTCGGGCAAGGGATAGCAGGGGCTGGAGTGCCAGTGTGGGCTTCCGTATGCTGGGGGTGGAAGGAGTCCTGAACCCCAGGGGCTGGATCCAGGCAAGCCATGGACTGCATCTCACTGCTGGGCCTAAGGTTCCTCACCCCTACATTAACCCGTTAAATGGTAAGTTTAGCAGGTTAACCGATTAACAGGATTTTACATCCCTATTTTCAACTAAAGCATGTATCCTTTAAGAAAATGTCCAGCCTTGGTTTAAAAATTGCCAGTGACAGAATCTACCACAACCACTAGTCAATTGCTCTAATGGTCAGTTACTCTGACTGTTCAAAATGTACATCTTGTTTGTCTAGTTCCACCTTCTGGCCTTTGGCTCTCTAGCATCCAATCTAGCAGACAAAGGTGAGCCACTTGCAGGTACTTCGACTGATTTAATCATTTCAAAGTGAAAATTAACTAAACTGAGCTCCTTGAGCCTATCACTACATTTTACAACCCTTTCATCATGTTGGTGACACGCCTCTGAATCCTCTCTATTTGATCAACATCCCTGAACACAGGGTTCCAGCAGCAGTCCCAGGAGTGCTAAATGCATAAGTAAAATAACCTCTGTACTAGAAATCTGCTTGGGCCTAATTTTTAGGCCCAACTCAAGCCTGAAGGAGCGGAGTAGATTTTTTATCCTACCTTGACGCTTTCTACCAAAGGTGAGCCAAAGCCACACTTGCCACCATTCCTTCCTGACCTCTGATCCAGGATGGCAGCTATCCACGAGGGTTGTGGCATGCCTTATTCTTGCCTTCCACCATCCTTATCCCCACCCCCCTGTGTTTATGCACTGCAGATGGAGAGGCACTACCACCCCTTAGCATGCTCATGCTAACACAGCAGGCTGGGAATGGTGGACAGCAAAAGGGCTGTCACCGGTGTGTATGCAGCTGCCACTACACTGACCTCATGAGCAGGCAGAAGAGAGTAATCTAACCCCAACCCGGTCTAGTTCGTTCCCCACCTGACCCTCCCCATCACTTGCAGTTGGGTCCCATTGGGTTCAGGTCATGTTGTAGGGTTCCACTCTCTACTCCTAAAATCCTGCATGTGACATTCCACAGGTATCAGCTTAGGTGGAGAAGTGCTTGTGGAGGAGTACTGTTTTTAAACAAACTCAGACTTATAACAGGCCTTCAAACTCAAGCATCCAGAGCTGGGTGTCTGTGGCATAACCCCAGACACCGAGGAGAAATAAAGAAGGTGACAGTTGCTTGGCTGGGAATCAGGAGGATGGGTGGCAGCATATCACCTGTCATGGGAGAGGAAGCCAGACAGCTGTCTATGGAAGAAATGTCAGGGCAAGGGACATTGCCAGTTAGGGATGAAGAAGGAAGTGGGGAGAACAGGGAAGACATGGGGGGCACCAGCCAGGGAGGGAAGCACTTACTTAAGGGAGTGGACAAACAATTACTGCCAGGGGGGCACGCATAGGCAGTTGGTATGCAAGGGGCAGGCAGGGGGAGTAACAGAGGGACAGTTACCTGTTGGAGGGCAGGAGCAGAAAGAAGCGAGGCAGTACAGATCGGAGCAATTACCGTGCTTGGCAGATGTAGGGCAGAGTATAGCCGGGAAAGGAATGGGCAGTTACTTGTTGGGCGGAAGATAAAGCAGCGAGGATGCAAAGACAGAACAGCCACCGCGGTGTCAGACCAGGAGCTGGTGACCCGACAGGGCAGGGAGCCTAGTGGGGACAGGACAGGGCTGTGACCTGGCACTGCTGGGAGGCCACTGAGGGCGCCAGGGGAGAGGGAGCTGGGTGCAGTAGCAGAGAAAGGAGACAAGTACGGGAAGGGGAAACCAGTTGCCTGCCAGGGGTGGAGGGGAGGGGGGGGGAGGGGGTAATTCCTCGGTAGGGGCGGGGGAGGGGGGGCAGTTTTCTGACAGGCGGGGGAGGGGGGAGTTACTTGGGGGGGGGGGGGCAGGCCAGCGCCGCGAGGACGGGGGGCAGCTGCCTGGAGGTCACGTTGTAGGGCACGGCGGGGGGAGCGGCGGGGAAGGGGGCGGGGAAGGGGGGGCCGTTACCTGTCAGGCCTCCTCAGCGCAGGCTCGGCAGCGGGTGGAAGTTGAGAGGCTCCATCCATGCAGGGGGCAGCCCGGCCCCTGTGCCAGGACAGGGGGACCCCTCAGGGGTGGGGCCGGCCGCCGCTAGCCCCTCGCCATGCTCCGCAGCCCCCGGCTGGCCGGGGCTCGGTCCCTCCTCAGCCCCCCTCCCCTGTTTATCTCCTCCAGCTGTCTGGGGCTCAGCAAACTCCCCGCGCACTGCGCCTGCGCCACGCTAACTGCGCCACCACTCCTTCCGCGAGGCCGCCCGTGCGCCACGCCAAGAGCGCAGAGCCGCTCTTAGAATTCCCCTTGCCCGCGCCTCGTAACGTCTTGCTGCCCGCGCTCGGAGTGACAGCGCGCGCGGTCCAAAGGGAGTTCCAGCCCGCGGGGCGGTTTGGGCCAATCTGCGCGCAGAAGCGTAAAAAGGGCGGGACAGGGGGCGCCGCTGCGCCTGCTGGGAATTGTAGTTTGTTAAAGGAGGGCGGGCGGCCCATGTCAGAGTGTATAAGAGTTGATAAGTGGCAGCCCCGCTGGGCGGAGCCATGTGAACTGGTGTCTTCCTTCCCCTTCCAGGACTTTCCTAGGCAGCACCAGACTCACCTTCTTAGCTAGGGTTGCCAGGTGTCCGGTTTTGAACCGGACCTTCCAGTATTTGAGCTTTCTGTTTGGGAAACAAATTGAAAAAATATCAATGTCCGGTATTTTCTAAATGAGACGTAATGGAGATTGTGATGTAATGTCAAGTGTGTCCAGTATTTTTGTTGAAACCATCTGGCAACCCTATTCTTAGCCCACCTACCTGCTAAGTCCCTCAGCCAAGCTGAGCTTCAACCTCTCCCCCCCATACCCACCGGCTACGTCTAGACTGGCATGATTTTCCAGAAATACTTTTAACGGAAAAGTTTTCCGTTAAAAGCATTTTCGGAACAGAGCATCTAGATTGGCACGGACGCTTTTCCGCAAAAGCACTTTTTGCAGAAAAGTGTCCGTGGCCAATCTAGATGCACTTTTCTGCAAAGAAGCAGAAAAATCCGTTTTCGCCATCGGGGCTTTTTTGTGGAAAACAAATCTCAGCTGTCTACACTAGCCCTTTTGCGCAAAAGTTTTGTGCAAAGGGACTTTTGCCCGAACGGGAGCAGCATAGTATTTCTGCAAAAAGCACTGATTTCTTACAGTAGGAAGTCAGTGCTTTTGCGGAAATTCAAGCAGCCAGTGGCAAGTTTTTCCGAAAAAGCGGCTGATTTTCCGGAAAAACTGGCCAGTCTAGACACAGCCACCCAGTCTTTGGGCCCAACTAAGATCTAGCCCCCACGGCCCATAAGCTTCCCCAAGTGCTGGTCACCTCCTTGCAGTAGGCATGCTTCCCTAGGCCCTTCTATGCCTCACTGTCCTGGCAGGCAGCTTCAAATCCACGTCACGCTCTTGTTCACCATGGCTACGTCTAGACTATGGGGTTTTTGTGGGTACCAGAGGTATCCTGCAAAAACCCCGCTGTGTCCAAAGAACACATTTGCTCTTCCACTTTTTTGCGTGGAAGAGCAAACGCGCTCTTTCGAGGAGCCCTGTATACCTTGTTTCACGAGGCATAAGGGCTCCGCCGAAAGAGAAGGTTTTTCCACCATTTGGCCTCATCTAGACAGGGCCAAATGTCAGAAAAGCTCTTCTGAAAAACAAAGCGGAAAAAAGTGAGAAAAAAAAAAAGCTGAAAAAGCCGCAGTCTAGACCTAGCCCATGACACCTGGTCTGCTTGGAACCTACCCTCCCAGGTGCCCAGGCTTCCTTACATGCCTTCTGGGTGTGGTTCACTGTCCCATGGCATGGCACTGAAACCACTTACAAAGAGAAAGAATGAGTTTGCTCTACTGCTGGCTTTAAGGCTCAGAGGCTCATGTGCAAAGCTCCAGAGGTCTTAGGTTCAGTTCTGCCTGTCAGCGTTGCACTACCATCCTGCTCTAACGCCTTATGATTTCAGAGTGTCCTGAAAGCCCAGTCTAACATGTGACAGGGTCATTCTCTTCCTGAGCCCCCTGACTTCTGTTCCTTCCAGCCCACCTGGGCTGTCCTGTCTCAGCTTACTCTAAAGCACAGGCTACTCTGAACCTCCAGTTTACTGTATATCACTTCTCTCCACCTGCTGCTGTAACATCTCCAATTACATTGAGTCAGGCCAGGTAAGTAGATGTGGCTAAATCTCGTAAGGAAAATGCAAATGCCTAACCTTGCCTATATGGTCCGCACACCAAACTGTCTTAGAAATCAAACAGACCTTGTCTTGTCTTAGGAAGCTCCATGCAAGGACCTTTTTGCTGTGTTAAAGTATTTTTTCCAGGTGGTGGCACTGTTTGCAAAAATGTTCCCTTCATCATTCAAGCATACATCTCTGCAGTTCTGGAAGAACTAAACATTGCTCTTTGTTTTAGAGACTAACAAAGATTTTTTTGTGCCCCACTTTTCAGATCAGAGTCATGGGGGAGGAAGTACAATGCCGATTAGGGCTCGTCAGGATAAGTGTGGTTAAGTCATAATCAGCTGATTAGAAAGATGCAAAATGTTATACTTAACAATTCCAAGAATCACTACAGTCCATTTAAAATAAAATATCCTCTATTTTGCAATTCAATATTTTAAACTATTTATTAATTAATACTTTAAAGTGCATTTCAAACCACAATCTCATGACTCCAGGTTCAGCTATGGCACTATTTCAGGAGAAAACTGATGCTGCCTTCTCCAACTTCTGCAGCAACAGCTTCTTAAAACAGCTTCTATAGGTAATTTCCATGACATCCCTCCCATACACACATGCACATTGAAACCCAGAGAAGTCATAGACGCAATGATCAACCACTACCTCTAATTATGCAATCTCTCACTCTCTTTTTGTCCTCCTCCTGTGGCATTTCTCTACGAAAATGAGTATACTATCATCACATCTATCCACTTTCTTGAGAAGGTCTCCCATGACACAATTGACTTTCTCCAAAAACTCTGCAACATTAACAGCTTTCCTCAGAATACTGTCCTTGCCACCATGGATGTCACCTCCCTATACACCAACTTGACAATGGCCGCATCTCTGCTTGCCTCAGATATCTACACGACAATGGACAACACTCAGATACCGACCCCCAAAACAATTACAAAACTCAGCCACTTCATCCTCATCCATGTCAAATGCACCATGAAACCAGTGATACATCAACAATATTTCCATCCTCTGGACAGATAACCCAAACTCCCGCATAGATTTTCACCACAACTTCAACAACCACCTCCCATTCATCAAACTCCCCTTAGAACAGTGTTTTTCTATGACGAGTGTGTGACTAGGTACTGGTTCCTGAGATCTCCCTGACACAGTCTAGGAAGGCAGCAAGCCTATCCTTTGTATCAAATATCATGGACTGAATAGAGACACTGGATTTATGGCTTATTACAATGTGTAACGCACTGACATCCCCCCTTTTCTCCCCCTGAGACTGAAAAGGTGGTAATTGGACACTTCATCTTGAATGTCTCTTACAATATGTGTTAAAGTCTCAGAAGGGTAGCTGTGTTAGTCTGTAACTTTAAAAACAATTAGTAGTCCTGTGGCACCTTAGAGCAGTGGTCACCAAGCAGTAGATCTTGGAGCCTTTGACAGATGATCCTGACAGCTTTGGCCAGGAGGCTATCAAGTGCGGCACTTCATCTGTACCTCTAAGCACTGCCATGTTGCTTCTGCTCTCTGCCTTAAAGCTGCTCCCCAACTCTGGGAGCTTCTAGCTTGAGGGCAGAGCACAGAAAGAAGAGGGGGGTGGTACTGATGTCAAGATACCCCTCCCTTCACCCTATACCCGCATCTCCACAGAGGAGACCAGAGGCAGGAATGGAATGAGTTTGCTGGTTGCTTTTGGGAGTGGTGCAGGGCCAGAGTAGGGGTAAGCCCGCTTCAGTCCCCTGCACCACCACCCAGAAGCCACCTGTGGTGCCCAGCTAGAGCCTGCATGCCAAACCACAGCCCCAGTCCTGAACACCTCCTGCCTTAGCCCCAAACCACTGCCCTAGCCCTGAATCCTCCTGTACCAAAACTCCCTCCCAGGTCTGAACCACTTCCTGCATCTCAACTCCCTGCCCCAGGCTCAGCTCAGAACTCCTCCCACATTCCAAATTCTCAAGATCAGAGTCCGCATCCACCTCCCCCATACCCCAGCCCTCTGCTCCCAGCCTAATAAAAGTGAATGAAGATCAGGGAGGGAGGGAAGATGGTGTGAGCAAGGGCGGGAAGGAGGTGGGGCAAGGGTGTTTGGGTTTGAGGTATATCAGGGATTGCATTTAAATTCAAAAAGTGATCTCATGCTTTAAAAGGTTGGAGACCACTGCTTTAGAGACTAACAAAAATCCATGTAGTATCATGAGTTTTCCTGGGCAAAACCCACTTCTTCAGCTAAGCTTGAGTGGAGAAAAAAATGTTAACAATGTGTGTTAACTTCTTATGCTAAACAATCTGGTTCACCCTGTATTTAACTATTTAACAGGCTGAATACCTTTCCCAGACCTGCTTGTGTAGCTTCAAAGCTTGTCTCTTTCATTAGCAAAAATTGCCCCAATAAGATATTACCTTACCCACCTTTTTTCCTAATATCTTTGGACCAATATGGCTACAATACTACAAAAAACAGATTAAGACATTTTTTAAAAAGTCAGAATCCATTATTGTTGCTCCTATAACCTAACCTTCTTTATAATATTTTCCATTTCTTTAATGACTTCCATCTGGGGATCTCAACGTGCTGTACAAAAACTAATTAAGTCTCAGAGGCCCTTGGAACATAGGTGTCATTATCCTACTTAACAGATGAGGAAATGGAGGAACACGGGGCCTGATTTTCAGAGCTGATAGGCCCTGGCATGCACAATTCCAGATGAAAGTCAGGAGAACTGCAGCTTTTCAGTAGCTCTGAAAGTCAGGTCCTGAGAGTCTGTGACTTCTTTAAGGTCACCCAGAAAATTGGTGGCAAAGCAAGGAATGTAACCAAAGTATTCTCATTTGGTTACTCTACTTGTTATATGAACGGTCTTTTCACACAACTCAGGGCAGGAAGAATGGAATAAAACTACTCTGAGAAATGATCATTTTTCTATTTTGCAAAGCTCACATGAAAATAGTTAGACATTTATCATGTCTCCAGAACATTTACCCAATGTTGCTTGGATCCTTAATTCAATTAATTTTGGGATTTTGGAAATGAAATAATAAAAATGTACATGCTTAATTGAGTCATTGTTCTGGGGTGGGGCTGAGAGGTTCAGTATGCAGGCTGCCCTGGGGAGAGAGGACAACCTAAGCCCTGTCTCATTGCAGCAGCTTGGGGCCAGGTGAGAAGAGCCTCTTAATGGCTATCGATCCTTCAGTGGGCATAGCTGGAAGGGGCCAGAGCAGGTTCAGTTTCCTCTGCTCCCCAGCCAGAGTGAGGAATGCAGAAAACTGTGCACTTTCCCCTAGCTCTGTGACAAGGGGAACAGCCGGCAATGTTCCTATATGAATGGGAGAGGAGTGTTAGCCCCGGCCCCCAAAGAGTGCCTGAGGAGTGGGAGGCTCAAGGCAGGGGCACTTCAGATAGGGGGGCTGGGGCCACACCCACAGCCAGCCCCTTTCATTTTAATGGAGTTGCCAGAGCTGGCTTAGACTTGCTAGGGCCCAGGGCCAAAGCTTTAGAGCTTCCATTTAGTGGCTGGGTTAAGGTTATAGGTCCCCTACCTGGGGCTGAAGCATTTGAATTTTGTCCCCAGTGCCCAGGCTACTGGGGCTCAGGTTTTGGCTTTGACTCCACCTGAGACCGCAAAGCTTAGGTGGACTTGGGTTCTGGTTCCCTCTCCTGGGGTCCTGTAGTAATTTTTGTTGTCAGAAGGGGATCACGGTACAATGACTAGAGAACAGAACCCCTGCGCTTTACAGCAATGTTAAGTAAGTGATACTGAGTCTATGTATTTTGTGAAATTCTGTATGCGCAAGGGGTTGAAATATAATATGAACCAAATGAAATTCTCTCATTAGGGTTGTTATGGCATTACTAGGAAAACAGTTCACATGGGATTCTGATCAAGAGTTCTTACATGAGAGAGAACCAAGTAGACTTACTGTCTCCTTTTATCTGACTGCTTCTATACACCATATAAGCTCTGTAACGTCAGCTTCATATTTTCATTATACTCTATTTTTCATTTCCATTTGTAAATTAGCCTCTGTACTTAAATAATTATGCTTTGCACCTATATAGCAATTTTTATGGGAGAATCTCAAAGTCTTTTATACACATTAATTAATTAAGGCTCATAACACTCTGTGAAGTAGACAAGTATCATTATCACTTCTGTCATGCAGATGAGGAAACTGAAATAAAAAGAGAGAGGGGATGTGATTTGCTGAAGTCGGTTACAGAGCTGGACTAGAATCTATATTCGCAGGTGTTACGTGTTAGCCCACACCAATTATAATGAAATGCAAAATTAAATAGTATGTTATTTACATACTTTTACATATTCTTTTGGTGCACGCATCAGAAGTAGAGAAAAGAACAGCAGTGCCATTCTAGGCTTCTTTAGATTCAGTTTACAAGGGGATGTGGAAAAGCATCAAGCAGAAAGGGGAAGGCTGGATCTCATCTACTGTGCTCAACTGATTGTACATTACTGATTGTAAGTAATCAGTCGGGAGAAACAGGAAAAGGATGTAGGAAAAGTCTTAAAAGGAGAGAGGCAGGCATACTAAGATATCCTTTATAAGTGGAAAAAAGCAGTAGGAACAGAGACATAAATGGGTCAGATACGGGAAAAGACTGTAGAAGAACTACAGAAGCCTTAATAGCTGTGTGGTCTATTGGCCAGTGCCTGGGCTAAGTAGTCAGGATTTCTGGTTTCTATGTTCAGCTCTGCTACTATCCCAGTGTATGTTTTAGGACAACGTAGTCCCCGATTTACACCATGGCTACGTCTAGAATGGCCCCTTCTCCGGAATAGTCATGCAAAGCAGGTAAGTCAGAATAGGGAAATCCTACTTTGAAGTAGGAATAAGAGATCCTCCGGAAAAGGGCTTTATTCCGGAGGATCGCGCCAGTCTAGACGCTTTTTTCTGGCTTTTCCCCAAGCCGGAAAAAAAGCGGCGGACATGTTTATTTAAATCCCGCGGGGGATATTTAAATCCCCCGCGGATTTCCCTATTCTGACTTACCTGCTTTGCATGACTATTCCGGAGAAGGGGCCAGTCTAGACGTAGCCCATGTGTGTAATGGATATAAATAATGCTTCCCTTGGGGTGGGGAACCTTTTTTGGGTTGGGAGCCACTAACAAATCAGCAGTTGGGGGCCACAAAAATGAAATGCAAACAAACAAAAGCCCCGCACTCCCCCCAAAAAACTCTTGATGTGATGTGATGTTCTTCTATTATTTTGGTGTGATGGATGAGTTTGCTTTTCTTTGCTGGGCTTCTGAGGCTTGCCCAGCTGCGGCCTCCCCTTTCTTCCCTTTTCTGGGCGTCTCATGCAGGGAAAGGGCTCAGGGAGTCCCCTTCCCTCCCACTCCTGCATGCCTCCTTACCTGATTGCAGGAGGAGTTGCTAGCAGCATCTGGCCAGATCTGGATGCTGTTGGAAGCAGCTGTCTGGTGTGGCTCCCTGCTGCAGCCACCCCAGGAGGGGAAGGTTTCCCTGCTACCACCTAGCGCAGTGAGCACTCAAGTGGAAAGGGGGGCTCCTGCTATTTCCTTGCTATCAATTGGCTACTGTGCATGGCTGCTCCCTTTGGCAACCTCACCTGTGCATGTCTCCTCACCTATGTTCAGGATGGGGAGCCACAGCACTGTATGACCACTGGACACACATACCCTCCACCCTCAGTGCTGCGTGCACACTGGATCCTCTGTAGGCCAGACTGGATTGCCCAGGGGGCTGGATCCAGCCTTCAGGTTGTAGGTTCCCAACCCCTGGCTTATGTCCTCATTAGTTAATGTCTGTGAAGCACTTTTAGATTCTTTAATCAAGGATGCTATAGAAGGGCAAGTGAATGTTGTGAATTCCTCCAATATGGCTCCAGTGCAGCTGAATTCTGCATGAATGATATGCAAATAAAACCGAGAAAGGGCTCTTGAAACTGGCATAATGTAGGCTGCTCTCATGAGTTCTTGGTTGTGGAACATTAAGTGTATTTGTTTGGGATGCTGTGGGAGGGTTTTTACCTTTACCGTCTGAAAAGGAAATTGGGTGGATGACAGGTCCTAGCTTCACTGATGAAGAGACAGGCTGCTCAAAGGGAAGAAAGTGTTTTCAGAGTCTGGGGAAGACAGTAGTAACCCTGGATACAGAGTTGATTATTTTCATGGCACTGGCTTCTTCCTCTCCCCTCCCCCCAGAATACAGCAGAATAAGTTCTAGTCCAGAGGTTTTCAAACTTTTTTTCTCATGACTCAGTGGAAGAAAATCGTTGATGCCCATGACCCAACATAATTTGATTAAAGTGTGGGCTCCAGGATGGGGCAGGGGATGAGAGTTTCAGCTTTTTTTGGGGGGGGGGTAAGGCTGTGTCAGGAGGCAGCTCCTGGTCAGCAGTGCAACGGGAGTGGGGGGGGAGGGGGGACTAAGGCAGCTACCTGCCTTTCCTGACACCACAGATCATGCTGTGTCCCAGAAGCAGCCAGCAGCAAGTTCCCAGCCAATGGGAGTACAGAGCTATTACTCAGTGCAGAAGCAGTGCACAAAATCCTATGCGCTCTTCTGCCCCCCACCCTCACCTCGGAGTTGGGCATGCTGCTGGCTGCTTCTGGGGCACAGCACAGTCTGTGGGGCCAGGACTGGCAGGAAGCTACCACTGATCACCTTATAGCAACAAGACCCAGTGCCTGACATTCCAGGACCCAGTACTGGGTTGCAACCCATAGTTTGAAAACCACTGCTCTAGTTTGTTATTACTGATGTAATGTGCTTGACTGGATACTTTTAAAGGCCTGGGTTGTATTTCTTTAGTCTTGCAGCTCAAGAAGCATAAACTGAGTTAATTAGGCTTTCTCCTGATGTGAAAGTAAATGCATATTCTAAAATCCATAAAGGGTAGCTCTGGTAGCTCTTAAAATGCTGAAGATTGACTCCTATAAAATGTGAGTCATGAATAATTAGTAATCTACCCTGAGACAGTTGCTGAGGAATTGAAGAATATGTTTATACACTTCAAGGTAGATCTAATTTTGTATGGGCAAGAGAACGCTATTATAGACTTAATTGTTTGTACCCAATTTCTCATGATACCTGTCAGAGGGATTATGGGCAGCAGAGAACATCATTCTGCAGTCTCTGGAGTTTGCACTAAATTACAACTATTTTAGAAAAACAACAACAAATGGCCTGGTAGCACTTTATAGACTAACAAAACATATAGATGGAATCATGGGCACAGTCATCTGAAGCCATCTACATGTTTTGTTAGTCTATAAAGTGCTATCAGACCATTTGTTGTTTTTTTTCTGTAACAGACTAACTCGGCTACCCCCTGAAGCTTCTGAACTATTTTAGAAAGCAGGATTGTACCACACAGTGGATATACTGCAGTAGATGTCACCCAGCTACAGCAGTTCTCAGTCCAATTGACTGTGAAATGTCTGACCAAAATAGCAAAAAATGAATGTGGAGCCTACATTCTACCTGGCAAAGATCCTATTTTCAGAGTCTAGGGAATTTGCAGCTACTTACTACTATTAGTGAGTGATCTAGATAAAGTCTGGCACCTTGTGAAGTTGGAAAGATTTGACCTAGTTACTTCCATAGAAGGATCACACCACCTTAGCCTCTGAGCATTATTTCTGGAAGAGATCCAGCCCTGGAGAGGTCCCTGAGCAAGTGTCTCTACTTCCCTGCATGTTCTTAGCAGAATTTTTTTGTTTTGCTGCTACATTAACCAATGGCAAAACTCGTCGGCTACGTCTAGACTGGCATGATTTTCCGGAAATGCTTTTAACGGAAAAGTTTTCCGTTAAAAGCATTTTCGGAAAAAGCACGTCTAGATTGGCAGGATGCTTTTCCAGAAAAGCACTTTTTGCAGAAAAGCGTCCGTGCCAATCTAGATGCGCTTTTCCGCAAAAAAGCCCCGATCGTCATTTTCACGATCGGGGCTTTTGTGCGGAAAAGAAATCTCTGCTGTCTATACTGGCCTTTTTCAGGAACAGTTTTCCGGAAAAAGACTTTTTCCCGAACGGGAGCAGCATAGTTTTTCCGGAAAAGCACTGATGATTTTACATTAGATCGTCAATGCTTTTCCGGAAATTCAAGCGGCCAGTGTAGACAGCTGGCAAGTTATTCCGGAAAAGCGGTTTATTTTCCGGAATAACTGGTCAGTGTAGACACAGCCTTATGGTTAATAGTTCAGGCATAGGCCCCTACTCAGGAGCATGTGACAAAGTCCTTCCTATAGGTAAATATAAAGCCCAGGACTTTCTTGCTGATGAATTTGCTTGTCTAGAATGTATTCAAGCAGAAGTAAGATGTTAGCACATCTGGTTGTTCCTGTTCAGACTCGTGATTCATTTGAACAGTTCTCCTCTTTCTAGTCATAGATTAGTCAGGTTTATTCTTTGTTGGTTCTCTTGAGTAACTCAAGACCGTTAGTCCTCCCACTCTGGAGTAAGGATCTGTTGAGCAACGTATTCTTCAGTGATACTCAGTTCCTCCTTGCCCAGTGTTCATCTCTCCTCTTGTCTTCAGTCTCAACAGCAGCACATTATGCTGGGAGGAAATTTAAAACAAAGACGATTCAGGTAAAATCCAAGGTCCTCAATCTGCTATGCATGGGTCTCTGGTTTGCTTCAGTGGGAGTGTTGCAATCTGAGGATTTGCTTTATTCCCAGAGTATGTGAGTGCCTTTAAGCTTAGTATCTAAGGTGCCACAGGACTACTCATTGCTTTTAAAGTTACAGACTAACCCAGGTACCCCCTAAGACTTTTTACCGTGCAAGGGACTTCATTTAGCCGTTTGAATTGGAAATCCATCAACTTTATAGAGAAATGTGGACAGATACAAACAAAAATCATATTCCTCTACAAGTGCAAAGTAATGAACATCATACCCAATGGACTGAAAGAGAAAAATCCATTATCATCCACATACTACATGGACTACAGTGAGAGATTATGCCACACACTCAAAGAAACTGAAGAACCACCCAATCAGCATCCTATACAACAAACAGGAGAAAATCAAAATGTGGCAGTGTTTCAAAGTGGCAGTGCCGCATGGAGCCCGGGGACAGTGCCCAGCTGATCCCAGGCTCCACGTGATGCTGCTGCTTTGAAATGCCATGAGGAGCCTGGTGCTGGGCTCCCCGTCGCATTTAAGGTGGCAGCACTGCACAGAGCAGCTGACCCTGGGCTCCATGTAGCGCTGCTGCTTTGGAGTATCCCCGCTTCTCCCCCCCTTGCTGCCTCGATCTGATAGAGGCAGCAAGGTGTGGGGGAAGCGACTATACGCTGCCCCCAACTTGCGATGCGATTGGTTCCGGGAATAGCGTTGCAAGTTGGGGGTGTTGTAACTCGAGCCCACATTTACGAAAGGTGTCATACGCCATCGTAATTGCGGGGCCAAGGATGTAAATCGTGGGATTTTGGCCCCTTCCACACTTACAGAAAAGGTCATAAGTGCGGGGGATCGTAAATCAGGCCGTCATAAAGCGGGGGTCTCCTGTAGTCGACTATCCTGTCAACTATCTGATAAGCATTTCCTTATCTAGAGACTTTCATAAAAAAAACAAGTTTCCACACAAACTTCCATGTGGCTGGACTTTACAAAAACTAGACAAGCCACTTACAATGCTCATTCCACTTCCCTACAGAAGAAAAAGGCCAATAAACTATCTAAATTCCTACACGCCACAGGGTACTACTACTCCGGTACCCTCAACTCACCTAACATTGTTAATCCATCCAACCACACACTGAGCGGGGCAGAAGAGTCTGTGGTATCTTGGGGACTCTCTGCCTCACCACCCCCACAAACATGATACAGTTCTGCAGTGACCTGGAAGCCTATTTTCGCTGACTCTGACTAGGGATGCTAAATTTCAATTAATTAACTGATTGAATAGTCGATGGGATTTCCATTGACTTTTCGTCGATAAGGGTGCCTCCGTCTTTCAACGGTAGCAAGAACCCTGCTGGGGCTCTTGTGCAGTTCAAAAGCAGAATTGCAGCAGAACCAGTGTGAGTGGAGATTACTTCATTCCCCACTCACACTGTTTCCTGCTGTGCCTCTACCTCCCCTGTTCCCTGCGGAGACAGTGCTGGGGGAAACCAGCTTTTAAGCCGGCTCCCCCCAGCACCGGCTCCTGCTCCCTTCCCTCACTGCCTCTCTCTGACAGAGGCAGCAAGGAGGGGAAGCAACTAGTCACATCACTAGTTGACTATCCGGTAAGCTTACACTTATGGGATAGTCAACTAGTCACTTACATCCCTACCTCTGACTGAAGGAATATTTCCAACACATCACTGAACATTGCATTGACCCACAGGATCCCTTCTACGAACCCTACATGAAGATTTCTACATGGAAGATGGTTGAAATGACATTCTGGACTTCTACACTGATTGCTGCCACAAACGTGCACAGCATTGTGAACAAACAACATCACATGACACACAACCTCAGCTATGCTGGACGCAATGCTCTCCGTGGCCTCAAAAATAACTCTGACATTATAATCAAGGAGGCTGACGGGGGCGGTGGGGAAGAGGGGACTGTAGTCATCATGACAAAGTCAGATTTCAAACAGGAGGTTGCCAGACAACTTGCCCACACCACATTCTACGGGCTTCTTTCTTTTGATCCCTCTGAGGAATCTCAAAAGAAACTATACCATCTGCTCAAGAAACTCCCTGCTACTGCTCAGGACCAAATCTACACAAACACCCTCCCAGAGCCCCAACCAGGGGTATTTTCTCTACTTCCCAAGATCCATAAACCTGGAAATCCCGGATGTACCATCATCTCAGGCATTGGCACCATTACTGCAGGATTATCCAGCTATGTTGACTCTCTCCTCAGACTCTATGCTACCAGCACTCCTAGCTATCTTCGAGACACCACTGACTGTCTGAGGAAACGACAGAGCATCAGTAATCTTCCTGAAAATATTATCCTGGCCCCCATCAATGTAGAAGCTATTTACACCAACATTTCACATGAGGGTGGGCTACAAACGGTCAGGAACATGATCCTCGATGATGCCACAGCACACCTGGCAGCTGAGCTATGTGGCTTTGTCCTCACCCACAACTATTTCCGATTTGGGGACAATTTATACCTTCAAGTCAGTGGCACTGCTAAGGGTACACACAATATGCCAACATCTTTATGGCTGGCCTAGAACAACATTTCCTCAGCTAGCACCCTTCCTCTACTTACACTACATTGATGGTATCTTCATCATATGGACCCACAGGAAGGAGACACTTGAAGGGATTTCAACAATTTCCACCCCACTATTGACTTCAGCCTGGACCAGTCCTCACAAGAGATCCACTTCCTTGACACTACAGTACACATAAATGCTGGTCACATAAACCTCTGCTGGAAACCTACTGACTATTGTTCTTACCTACATGCTTCTAGCTTCCATCCAGGTCATATCACACGATCAGTTGTCTACAGCCAAGCCCTAAAATACAACCAGATTTGCTCTAAATCCCACAGAGACAAACATCTATATGATCTTTATCGAGCATTCTTAAAGCTTAAATATCCACCCGGGGAAGTGAGGAAACAGATTGACAGAGCCAGACAAGTACCTGGAAGTCACCTACTTCAGACCCAATAAGGAAATTAACAGAACATCTCTGGTCATCACCTACAGCCCCCAGTTTAAACCCCTCCAGTGCACGAATGACAATCTAAGGATGTTAAATTGCACTTACTGACTAGTCGAGTAGTTGATGGAATTTCCATTGACTATTTGATTAGTCAATAGGCACTTCTGCATTCCTCCTTGGAAATGTACAAGAGCCCCTACTGACTCTGGGCTGCACATGACGTGCCAGCTTTGAAATGCACAAGAGTCCCCAGCGGGGTTCTTGTGCATTTCAAAGCTGCACAGCATGGAGCTTGCTCACCCTGGGCTCCATGCTGTGCTGCCGATTTGAAATGCGGTACGAAGCCCGAGTTCAGCTCCGTGGCATTTCAGTGGAACCTGGGCATTTCAGTGGAACCTGGGATTTCAGTGGAACCTGGGATCAGCTGGGGAGTCCCCAGCTCCACAGTGCCACCTTGAAACGCCGCCTTGGCATTTCAAAGGGGCAATGCCACACAGCTGAGCCTGGGCTCAGCTGCGCACGGCTGCCCCTTTGAAGAAACCCTTTCTTCCTCCTTTGCTGCCTCTATCTGATAGAGGCAGCAAGGTGGGGAAGTGACTAGTCTACTCAACTATTCAATAAGCTTTTGCTTATTGGATAGTTGACTAGCCTGTCACATCCTTCTGACAATCTACAACCTATCTTGGGAAAATAATCCCTTGCTCTCTCAGATCTTGGGAGACAAGGTAATCCTCTCCTACAGACAATCTCCTGCTACCTGAAGCAAATACTTACGAGCAGTCACACACCACACCTCAGATACATTCACCCAGGAGCCTACCCCGCAACAAACCCCACTGCCAACTCTGTCCACATATCTATACAAGGAACATCATCACAACACCTAACCATATCACGGCTCATACAACTGCACATCCATAAATATGATGTATGTCATCAAGGACCAGCCATGCCCGTCTGCCATGTATATTGGCCAAACCAGACAGTCTCTGCGACAAAGGATAAATGGACACAAATAAGACATCAGGAATGTAGGGGAACATTATAAGCCTGGACATTCAATCATGGATTTACAAGTAGCCGTTCTTCTACAAAGGAATTGTACCACCCATTTGCAGAGAGAGTCTGCTGAACTGGAATTCATTTACAAATCTGACATTGTCAACCTGGCTTGAATAAAGATCTTAATTGGTTAATGCACTATAAAGCCAGTTTCCCCTGCCTTTGATATTTGCATTTTCACATCTAAAGCTATGAATGGGCCACATTTAGTCTACTTAATTAGCTTCATTAACACAGGCCCTACAATTGACAGGTAACTACTTTTGCTGTTATTATCTTGTATTCTGTTATTTCCACTCCAAGTCATCTGATGAAGTGGGTTTTACCCACAAAAGCTCATGATCCTATATATTTTTGTTAGTCTCTAAGGGTATGTCTACACTACCCCCCTAGTTCGAACTAGGGGGGTAATGTATGCATACCGAACTTGCTAATGAAGCCCGGGATTTGAATTTCCCGGGCTTCATTAGCATAAAGCCAGCGCCGCCATTTTTAAAAGCCGGCTAGTGCGAACCCCGTGCCGCGCGGCTACACGCGGCACGGACTAGATAGTGGAACGAGGCGTACAGATAGTTCGGATTAGGAAGCCTAATCCGAACTATCTAGTCCGTGCCGCGTGTAGCCGCGCGGCACGGGGTTCGCACTAGCCGGCTTTTAAAAATGGCGGCGCCGGCTTTATGCTAATGAAGCCCGGGAAATTCAAATCCCGGGCTTCATTAGCAAGTTCGGTATGCATACATTACCCCCCTAGTTCAAACTAGGGGGGTAGTGTAGACATACCCTAAGTTGCCACAGGACTAGTCATTGTTTTTAAAAATTATAATGTTTATCCTACCACCCCCTCGTGAAGGATGGACATATTCTCCCCATTTTACATTTAGCAAATAAATGTGTGTATTTTGCCACTAAAACAATACAAAAGAGTGGAGTAAGCTCAATGGCAGAGCCAGGAATAAAGTTCACATCAGCTGACTCATGTTACTCCCATGGTTTTATTTTACAGGGCAATATTTCTGGTACTCTTTGACGGGAATTTACAACCAAGAACCAGATTTGTAAATGTATTTAGGTGCCTAAATATACAGATAAGCACCAAGTGGGAGTTTACAAAAGGACCTAAGCATCTAACTCCAATGGGAGTCAGGTGCTTTTGTAAATCCTTGTAGGATTTACAAAAGCACCTGAGTCTTTAAGCGCCTAAATACATCTTTTTAAAAATCTGGTCCCAAGAAGCTGTGTAGGTCTTAAAGTTTGGCCATGTCTGTATTGGCTGTATTTTTGGTAGTAAATCTCTCTTCTACCGGTACACATGCATAAAAACTAAATTAAAACAGTCTATATTCCCTGGGTTGGCTTTGCTTTCACAACGTCCAGGGTTCCTGGGTGTGCTTTGCTGCATGAATTGCCTGGCCGAGTTTATTTTATGTACATGCTGGAACTTGACTTCCAGGGAGCTTGCGCTAAGCAAACAAGTTGTTTGAATGAGACCTGGTCTAAGCTCCTGTCTGTTTTATGTTATCTGCCTGTCTCTCTAGCGGAGCGCTCCTAACCGCGGCTCCCCTCCCTCCTCCGGCTCCATTAATGACCCTACAGCAGTTTTCCTAAGAGTTGGATTTTGTCCCACGGCCCTTTGCTACAAACTCCTCCCCTCTCGCACTGCTGTTCCTGCTCAGGGGCTGCTACCACCTACTCCTCTGAGAGGTGGCGGCGTTCCGCACAGAGGGGGGCGCTCTCCCGCACCGAACGCTGCGCCTCCCGGCCCGGCCCGTCCCTTGCGAGCGGGGCCGGGCCGGCAAAAGCGGCCCGGGGAGCGCGCGCGCACTGGATGCGGGAGGGGCCCCAAGAAACCTGCGCGCCACGTGGGTCGGGTTAGGGCCGGGCCAGCCGCGGGCCCGGCTGCGGGACCCTGTGCAGTGCTGCTCCCGGCCGGTGGGTGCTGCTGTGGCTGCGGTGGAGCCTCGGCCGCTGCCTGCCTCTCCCCGCGCCCTTGGCTCGGCGGCTATAAGGCTGGGAGCCGGCCGGGCAGGGGGCTCAGTGAGCGCGGCTGGAAGAGCGGCGCTGCGCGGCGGCGCTCCCTGGCACCCTCCGCGGAGCGGGACGAGCCCCCCTGCCCGCAGCAGCGGGGAGCCCCGGGGCGGACCGCCAGCCCTCCCCTGCCGGAGGGAGGAACCTGGGCGAGCCCTTCCCCAGCCAAGGGGAACCGGCTTTTCCGGGCTGCACCCTGCGTGTCTGCAGCGGGGCGGCTCCAGCTGTCTCCTCCCCCCGCCAGTCCTTTGCTTCTGCACCTTCCCTCGATTGGCCGGGGGCTGCTGCTGCACCTTGGGGCCCCCGCCCTGCCCGCGCCGGGGCGGCTGCTGCTGCGCCCTCTCGCCGCTTTCCTGAGCCTGGCGGGGAGGGTGCCGTGCCCGTGGTTCCGCAGGGTTCTCGCTTTCCTGCCCGCCGGCTCGGTTCTGGTCTTATGGGCTCTTTTTTAAAATCCTCGCCTGGGGGGGAAGCGAGCGCTGCATGCGTGTGGCCCGGTCCCCTCCTCCCTTCCCGTCCCCTCTGCAGCGGCGCCTTTGCGCTGCCCATGACGCGCTGTGGAACAGGCTGCCTCTGAGCTAGCGGGGCCCGGGAAAGATGCAGGCGAGGCGCGGCCGCCGTGTCCCTTCCCTCCGCGCTTTGCCCTTCCTGTTCATTGTGGCAGCTCTCCTGGGTCTGCTGCCCTTGCTTCACAGCCATGGCTTGCAGCACATGCTGACCTCCGAGCCGCCCTACCGCGACCCCGCAGTCCTCAGTGCAATTGAGCCCGGGGATGTCACCGCAGCTCCTCCGGACGTCTCCCAAGAGATTCGCCCGCTGACCAACCACTCCAGCCCTGGGCACTCCAAGCCGCGGAAAGCCTTCCCGGTCCTGGGCATTGACTACACCCATGTGCGGATCCCCTTTGAGATCTCCCTTTGGATACTGCTGGCATGCCTCATGAAACTGGGTACGTTGGCACCACTTTTCTGCATGCCGGGTGGGGGCATGGGGCAGTGCCCAAACTTGCAGGTTTAGGAGTTGGGAGGTCTGGGCTCTCTTCCTGATGAGTATCCCATAAGAGTGGACAGATTGTAGGTCCATCTTGACCAGCATAGTGCCTTCCAGCAATGGTCAATGCCAGGTGGCCCAGAGAGGATAAACAGAACTGGTACTCATCAAGCGGTGCATCTCCTGTTGCCCATTGCCTGCTTCTGCCAAACAGGCTAGGGACACTCTGTGATCTTGGGGAAGTTACTCAACCTTTCTGGTCTGTAAAATGTAAACACACTTCGCACTTATAAGATTTGTTGGTAAAGCTCTCAGAGATCCTTGGATGAAATATGCTATCAAAGTGGCTTCTGTTGACCGTTCTGTTACAAAGAAATTCATATGACTCTTTTAACAATCATTTGTTCCCTATTATTGCTGATCCTCCCTAAAGAGGAAGGATAGCCCAATGGTTAGGGCTCTGCCCTGTGACCAGGGAAATTTCTATTCAATTTCTTGACCTACCTGAGAGCTTAAGCAAGCCCCACTTAATAGCTCTGTGCCTCAGTTTCCCATCTGAACCATGTTCCTCTTTCTCAACCATGTTGTAGGATAAATATATTAAGGATTGTGAGGTGTTCAGTACTCGGAATGTTTGGGTGCCTGAGTATCTAGATCCCCTGGAGAGATGACTAACTACCCTGAACGGCTCTGGTGTACTGAGTTTCTGACAGCAGATTTCTTAGGACTTCTTTAGCAGGGTTGATACCTGTTGAATTCTCCGAGAATGTGATGTGAGCACGCAGGGCCCTATCCCATGTCAAAACTGGCTTTGGTGTCACGCAGGGGCCAAACTGGCCACTGGGCAACTGGTGATGCTTGCTTATACTGTATTATGTGGTAATGCCTAAAGCGCAGATGAAGCATTTGCCTGTTCCTGTTTTGGGATGGTTATGTGAGAGAGGGGGAAGAGATCTGCATTTCCTTTATTCCCTTCCTGATTTTCACCATTAATTATTTTACACTTAACACTGCTACAGGTTCTCGGGAACTCTGTAATGCGCTGACTCTTATGCCAGGCTCCTAGTTAGCCTCTGAGTGCTGACAGAGAGAGTGGTGCTTGCCCTGGGAAACCTCATGATTGGCTCTGACTGTTGTCTAATGTTCTAAAGGTTCTGGTGTAACCGACCGCAAGGCCTGGACTGGTGTAGGAATGTTAAATATCGGTTAATTGAATAGTCGCGTAACCTCATGAATTCTTATCCGTTACTTGACTATTCTGTAGTCCCTCGGGGTGGGGCCAGCAGCCGAGGAATCTCCTTCAACTCCATGCTGCTGCCTTTGTATCAGAGACATCAGCGCAGGGTGCCAGGTGGGAGCTGGTCTGTGAGGGGAGCCAGTTTAAAAACCCGCTCCCTTCATGGACTGGCTGCCTGTCGCCCCGCACGACTGCCTCTGATACAGAGACAGCAGCGCAGGGTGGTAGTAGCCCCTGTCGGGGTGGAGGGGCTGAGCTTCCGGACCTGGCGCAAGCCAGAACAGAGCTGAGTTGCCTGGCCACCTGGCTCCTAACGTACATTAAATGCAGAGCCGCAGCAGGCATAGGTCCCAGACCAGTCGAAAGCCAGGACCGAACCGGGCTAATTACTGGCAAGGTGTGGGGAAGGGAAATGTGTGTGGTCTATAGCATTAACCAAGCTTTTGCTTATTGGTTAATCGACTACACTGTTACATCCCTAGACTGGTAATTCAATGTAAACTGCTGATCATGGCCTGAGATTATAGAAATGTCTTTCCCCCAGAAAACTTGGGTCTAGATGGGAGTGTGTGTGTAGATATGAACGTTCTTTAAGACTCTTCTGTAGGCCTCTCAATCTCTTATTTGAAACTAGGAATATAAGTGTTAACATTTAGGCCCAGAAGGCTTCCTTGTGTGTGTCTGTGTAAGATCTAGTGGTAAGAGCTGGTGTTGAGAATTGGAACTCCTGGGTTTTGTCTTTCCCTCTCACTCCGACATTTTCTGGGAAAGTCTTTTCAGGTGACCTTAAATATCCTTAGAAGAAGGTGCCAGACTAATGAGCAACACTGTTGCTTTTCACTTCAGAGCCCAGTCCCTCCTCAGCTGGCCCTTAGTCCATATATTAAGTAACTAGAGTAATGGAGTCCAGTTTTTGGGCTGCATTTATCATCTTCCTTAACTCTGTTGGGTGGAGAAATCAGAAACCTCTATGCAGCTGCTGGTAGAAGGGGGTGTTGGTGGTGGTTCTGGCCTTTAGCCTCACAGAACCTGACTTTAATCCAGAGTCACAAATGGCATGCCAGTCACAAAGTGCGCCTGGAGAAACTGGTGTGAAAAGCGCCATGACATGCGGCAGAAATTCCCTGTAAGGAAATGCAACGTGCTGAAGGTGGGAAATGGGGTTAGCGCATTTCTAATTTCCAGTAGGTTTGCTGACTGCCTTCTTTTGTGAGCATCTTCATTTATCAGAGTGATCTACAGTGTCTAGGCAGAGGCTGCAGCACAAAGCAGCTTCTGCTATAGACGTAAAATCCCCTGTAAAATGTTAACTGACTAAACTATATATTTATCTGGTTAGCTGGCCCACTGTGTCATGCCATGGGTCGGGGTGGGGGGGCACTGGAGCAGCCCCCGCCCATGGTGCAGTTAGGCTGGATTACCGTTGGCAGGGGCTGCTCAGGACAGGTGCCGGTGAACTGGTTACCGGTAAGCCTCACCCAGCATCGTTTTCCTTGTGATATCTTTGTGTGGTAGTTTAATCTGTCCCAAAACAACGTTGCAAGCGACGCAGTGTCCTACGTGCTTGGGCTAACGGCCCAATCTTGAGGCACCTGATTCCTTGGAATCTCAGGCACGTGCATAGTGGCTGACCTTGGAGCACTCTTCTGGTGACGTGCTTCAAGGAGCCGCTATCTGGCAAACTTCAGTTACCTGACGGCCTGTGAGAATGTAACCAGCTCTGGAAGTGAGCTCTAGTGTGGAAGTGAGCGCTAGTGTAACACAACCGCATTGGTGGCCAGGATCTCCACCAGCCACGTAGACGGGAATTATTGCTGGCTCGCCAAGTCCTAGCACCTGAAGTTAGGACTGATGCTGACTTATCTACAGTATATTTGAGAGTTTGTCCAACTGTTTGTTTGAGAACTCCTCCCTAAACAATAAGAGCAAGGACCACTAAATTCCGTATCCAGCTTCCTCGTATCATAACTTAAGGCAAGGTCAGGGTTTGGTTGTACCAGGAACATGGGACATTCCCAGAATGGGATTGCGTCTCCTAAAACCATACAGAAAAGAGACAGAATCACCTGGCAGATGAAAGAGGCTGGCTGGGGTGGTATGGCCAGCCTCTCTCCCTCCCAGGTGCCATTTAGGGGGGAAGCTGTTCCCCAATTCGTATGGGAACATTGCTGGCTGTTCCCTGTTGTCACTGAGTGAGGAGAAAGTGCACAATTTCCTGTATTTCTCACTCCGGCAAGGGGCAGGGAAACCTGGACCTGCCCTAGCCAGGGAGCTTGCACCTCTCTCGCTGCTGGAGCTGCAATGGTCATGGAGAGTCACTTTTCACATGGCCCCATGCTGCTGTGGAGAGAGAGGGTTAGGATAGTCCCCTCTTCCCAGGGAAACCTGGATACTGAGCCCCCCATTCCCAGCCCCCCGCCCCCCCAGAGCAATGATCTAAATGAAGAAAAACAAAAGTGAATTGAGTTAAGGACCTGAGCAATGCTGGGTAAATCTTCTAGTTTATTAAAAGGGAATTTTCATAAAATCATAGAATACAAGAATTGGAAGGGATGCTGAGAGGTTGAGTCCAGTCCCTTGCCCTCCTGGCAGGCCCAACCACTCTCTAGATCCGTGTTTCTCAACCAGTGGTGCGAGTACCCTTAGGGGTACTTGAGAGAAGTCTGGGGGGTACGTCAACACAACTGAAAAATTGAATAGCGCTTTATTATTTGTGTACTTTTTACATCCAAAACTTTCATGGCCCGCCCGGCTATGATAAAGTTGTTTAAGCAAATGTATTGCAATGGTAGAAAATAATTTTGTGTGTCTGAAAACTGTGAGGGATACTTATCATTTTTTTTGTTTTGAAAAAGAGGTACTTTAGTGTTTCTCAACTTTATTTTAAAAAAAAATCTAGCTCATTCCTGAGAGATGTCTATCCAAGGTGCTTTTAAATATCTAGTGATGAAGATTCCACAACCTCCCTAGGCAATTTATTTCAGTGTTCAACCACCCTGATAATTTGGACATTAGGAAAAACTTCCTACCTAAACTTCCCTTGCTGCAATTTAAGCCCATTGCTTCATCAGTGGCCAAGGAGAACAATTTTTCTCTCTCCACCTTGTAACACCCTTTTAGATACTTGAAAACCTCTATCATATCCCCTGTCAGTGAAATGTTGTATATTGGGTTATAGGGGTGTAACTTGAATCTCCTGCTAGGCCCACTCTTGCTTGTGGGAAATGTAACAATTTTGCTTCACCTGTCCAGATGGAGCCATACTTCTATATAACCATAATAGAGTATGGAAACATTGCACCCTGATCTTCATTTGCTGGCATAGTTATATGGCATCTGGCCCCAAGTAAACTAATGGAAACCAAATTATGGCAACATTATTTGCTGTTTGGTAAGTTCTGTGTGTAGATAGGCTCATGATCACCACCCACTCAGGAAGAGATAGTGATAACATAACTTCTAATTAGGGATGTGAATGGGTACCCACATACATGGTTAACTGATAAGCCTGGGCTTATTGGTTAAGGTGCACAGTTACATGCCCTCTCCCCCTCCCCCTTCTCCTCTCCCCTCCCCCCGAAGGCAGCAGGTGGGAAGCCAGGTGGGAGGCGGTGCTCGCTGGAAGCCAGCTTTTAAAATGTCAGTGGTTACACATTTATCTAAATAAATGCATTTTAACATCCCTACTTCTAACCAGTGATTCTTCAGTGCAAAGAATCCTCCATCTGCATGAAGCAGGCATCAAATATTTCCCCTGACTTTGGCATAGAGTATGTGCTCTGGTAGGGCAAGTTGAGAAGAAATTTTAAGACCGTTTCTGACATGGCCTCACTAGAGACAAAAGTGGATTCATGTGCTGTTGATTCACTTTCTCCCCCACTGTTTTCATTTTGATTCTTTAAGGTTTCTCCTAGGTCTGTCTTTAGTCTATACCTGCTTACCGTGTTTGAGAAACGCTGCTCTAAAGAAAGTTCACTGAGAGTATGTTGACACAGCAGGGCTAACGTTGGAATAAGTAACGCAACTTCAGCTACGTCAATTGCATGGCTTAAGCTGAATTTAGCTTCGTTCGGCTTTTGGCGCTGTCTACACAGCAGGAAGTCAAAGGAAGAACCCGCCTCCTTCAAATTCCCTTACTCCTCATGAAATGATGGTTACAGGAGTCTCAGTAAGATGTCCTCCAGCTTGACATTATTTCGGAATAAAGGCTTGTAGTGTAGACTAAGGAGGTTAAATTTAATCGACTAGTCAATAAGTAGGGGAACTTCAGTGGGGCTAGGTCCCAACTCCGGGAGTTAATGCCAATGTGGCTCTGCCTTTTCTGGCAGGCTCTTAATACATTTAAAAGGCAGAGGTACAGCTGATTCCCAGCTCACACCTGGTCCCCGTAGAGATGGTCTTGGGAGGGGGGAAGGAACCGGCTTTTAAGCCAGCTCCCCCCAGCACTGGCTCCTGCTCCCCCCTTCGCTGCCTCTGATAGAGGCAGCAAGGAGGGGCAAGCAACTAGTCGACGGACTAGTTGACTATCCGCTTACATCCCTAGCGTAGATGGGGACTCTGTTGTTTTGGAATAACATCAGTTATTCTGAAATAATGCTGCTGTGTAGATGTACCCTAAGTGGGCTGTGGGCCCGGTTTGAGAGAGCGGCTAACGAGCTGCTCCGGTTTTACTGATTGGCTCCGCAGCCACAGAGCTTCATGGCTCCCGTTCACCATTTGCAGCCAAGAGGCGCAGTGGGAAGCTGTGGCCTGGGTCATGCTGCTTCCTGTGGTGTCCCTTGACTGCAAATGGGGAACTGCAGCCAAAGGAAGCTGCGAGGGAGCAGTAGGTAAACAAACTGGAGCAGCCCTCGGCCCGTGTGGAGAAACGCTGCTTTAGAGCAAGATGAGTTGATTCAAGTGCTATCATCGGTGACTTGAGCAATCAAGGTTAGCTAGAGGGAGCTGACCTTCGGTGCCAGGGGCTCTCTAGGACACAGGCATATAATTCAGACACAACGAAATATCTTCCATTTCCATACGCATGGCAAGAATGAGCAAGGAATGCACATAAAGGTTTAATAACAAATTCCAGGAATAGTGCCTATCATGTCTCTTTACAGTGCCAGAATATAGCACAATAGCTCAGGAACTGCCAGTCATTCTCCTTTATCACACTTGCTGTTTGGCCTTAGGTAAGTCACCTCACTTTCCCTACCTGTGCAGTAAAAATACTTTTCAGGCATGTTGTAGTTTTCACTTCATTACTCAAGCACTTGGAGACACCCTCACATGCCAGATTTGTTCTGTAGAAGGGCAGGAACAATATTTTGCCTATGTTGGGTATTGACCAGGTTTGGCCAAATCCTTCTTTCTAAGCCTTTTGTATTTCACTGAAGGATGCTTTGAATGTGAACTTAAATAATTTTGGCTTTGCTCTTGGGAGCAGCTTGCTCCATGTTCCCTTTACAAGTCTGTTTGGCGGCAGGAGGTACGGCCTGTCACTCCTCTCCTAAGACTTGCTTAGCTCAGTGATGGGACAATTGAGTTGTACTTGTCTGCATGGTGGTGATTAGCTGTCTCCGCCATGCTGCGAGTCTCTGAGTGGCAGTACCTATTGGTGGGTATGCTCTTCCACCCTGCCTTTCTCCGTCTAGCATCTGAGACGTTAAATCACCAGCTGATGCAGCCCTGTTTGGTTGGAGCCTGCTATAATTACTGAGTCATTGCTGCTTTTACTTGGCAGCACTTGGTTATTCTGAATGTCTGGTCTACAACCACTGCTACATCAACTTTTCTCTCGAGCAGCCGACATCAACTAGTGCTTAAAAAATGTCCATGTAATCATTAGCAAAGTTAAATTAGCTGTAAAGTGATCTGAGCTGGGCGTCTATTTTGAAAACAAATATGTGTGCAGACTTTCCTCCTGTTCCACTTAGACATCCAGTCCCTGCATTATGGAGAGTGGTCCATGTGCCAGAGTGGACTGGTGTCTGTTAGGCTAGGCTTTTGGGGCCAACTTAGATCTTGTATTTCAATAACCCCGTGTTACTGTCTCAGATGTCCCTAACTCCAGCAGGCGTCTTCCTGCAATGACATCTGATTCCTGTAGCCAAATATTCAGGACTCTTGGTTTTATTGTTCTGATTTAAAGTGCCACATGAGCACCTATGATAAAGAATTAGGACGTTAGTGCCTCTGAGGACTTGCAATTTGTGCTAAAAAAGGGATTGCAAAGATTGAACCTGCAAGTGGAGTTGTGGGGGGTAGGGTAAAAGATCACAGGATACTTTTATTATATACATGTCTTGTTGGTTGATTGCTTCATTTGTAATGTATGGGCTTTTCAAAAGTACTTACATTTCACTAACTGCCAGTGCTTCTAAGACTCCTAAATCACATAGGTGATCTTGAAAATTTTACTCTTTGGTTCCTACGTGCCTAAGCCACTTCTGGAAATGGGATTTCAGCACTTTTGAAAAGCCCACCCATTATAGAAAGAAGAACTCACAAGATGTGTGCACTGGTATTTATTGTGTTGCTAGATTTTTAAGTATCTAAGGTGTGAGTCAAATTCACTGAGATACATACCAGGCTCCTCATTATGCTATGTAGTATGTACCACCAGTGTGTGGGAAGTTTGACTGAATGACGGGAAATGAGAGAAGCTGCATAGTGCACAAGATTGAGAAGGTATCTGGGTATGAGGTCAGGCATGCTAGAAAGCACTGACTCACAGGTGGGAGGAGACCCAGGATGCATTCTAAGGCATGTCAGAGCTTATGCCGTGCAGGCGGCAGGGGTGGGGGAGAGCTTTCGCTGTTGCTGGACTTTGAAACCAAAAATCTAAGAAATGCTTTGAAGAGTCAGAATTTACTGGTGTAGTGACCTCACGGATCTCCTGCTCCTTCAGTGAGAACTGTTTGGCTGCATGCATGTGCTTCTCTGTGTGTTGTGTTGGTTTGTGCACGTAGCTGCCAAGTCAGACTCTGAGAGAGACCCCAAAGACCACAAAATCCGCTAAAGATCAAAGGTGACTGGCTGGGTTTATTGTCAAAGTACAGTGAAAGTTTCAGTCAACTCTTCCGACCCAAGGTCCTTTTTAACGAGGGGTTACCACCCTTTTGGAATGTGCTTTCAACTTATGACCAGGGCTTGACAAACTATTGAATCTACTCGCCCACGGCGAGTAGATTTCAGCCGGCGCCCCGTTTACCGGCGGCATGCGCATGCGCAATGCGGCCCTTGCGCATGGGCAGTGCGGGGCTGGCAAGCAGCTTTCGCCGCCGTTTGTCGAGCCCTGCTTATGACCAATACCAATTACTGTTCTATACCTGTGCCCGTTACCAATTAGTGTTTTACACGATCAGCCTTGTCCGGGCCAAGTTCTGTGAGCAGGGGCCTGCCTCTTGCTCACCGCTTAGCTTTGCTTTGTGTTAGCAAGGCTTGGACTATTGTTTAACCAGGAGTGTGCTAAACCTTGCTACATGCATCTAGTGACAAAATCGTAGCGCAGATTTCTTTAAGTATCCTTCCGCGTCCTAGAGTAACTTCTCTTCCTAGGAAAAAATGGGGAGCTGCTCTGAATTTGGGAGGTTAAATATTGGTTATTTGAATAGTCGATTAATCTCATGAATTCTTCGTCGACTCTTCTATTGACCCCGGGCAACCCCTGTCCAGGGGAGGGGTATGAGCTCCCAGACCCGGCACAAGCTGGAACGGAGCCAGGCTGCCTGCCCGTCTGGGTCTTAATACACTTTAAATGCAGATCCGCAGAAGGGGTAGGTCCAGGACCCAGCACGAGCCGGGACTAAGCTGGGCTGCTGACCAGCCTGCTAAAAAATTTACTGGCAAGGGATGGGGGGGAAATACATGTAGTCTATAGCATTAAGCTATAAGCTTTTGCTTATCAGTTAATTGATTATACAATTACATCCCTATTCTGAATGCCACAAGAAGCTTCTAACAGATTGGAAGCAGAGCTGGCAGAGTGTCAGAGGAATAGTGAGCAAGAAAAGAACTGAAGTCCAGATCGGTCCCTTGTTGTGTCAGCTGAAGTCTGACTGAGAGCATCCGGAAAGGAGACCAGAAATCTGACCAAAGGACAACAATCCAATTTCTGACGTGACCTCTATCAGGGACTGGTCAACTAGCCATGGCTTGAGAGAAGCAATTTGAAACCAGGATATCTGTATGTTTATCCCTCTCCTCCATCCTCCTGTTTTGTTCTGTTTGATTACAAGTTCTTTGGGGAAATATCTTCTGATGTGTATGGAAAGCAGTGTATGGAAAGCAGCTAGCACATGGAAGGCCTCATGTAGTGGGAAATTATAGAGTAGCACTAAGGCAAGTTGCCAGAGTGAAAGGTGTCTCAACTACAGAGCTCTTGTCCATTGTTCGTCTAGGTGGGGCTCTGTGGCGGGGGAACTTGGGGCCCATTGAATCCAGTAGAGCAAGGCCAATTTACAGCACCAGCTGGGAAGCTGACCCATTAAAACCAAGTCAGGTACATATGGGAGGGATCTGGACTCCAGTTCGCTATGCGGCTGCTTTGGTTAAAACACCCCAAACCATGTTCCCTTTGAGATTCCTGGTGCATCCTCAGCAGCTCATGGGAGACTGAGGGGATCTCCTCCTGGTTTGGCGGGTAAAGCACACACTGTGGGAGTAAGGAGCGCTGGGTTCTGTGCTGCCTTTGCTGATTTCTCCCTCCCCCCCCCCCCTCCCCAGGGCCTGTTTCCCCAGTCAGGATAATGCCTTCCCTGCCTTGGTACTGAATCTCGATTCATGAACACGAGTAAATGATTCTGAGACTCTTGTCTGGCTGATGCTATAGAAATGCAAATTATTCTTAATTATAATAAACATTCTTTTCAGAAGCAGACATGTTGGACTTTCTCGCTTCCTTATCCGTGAGTGATCCTAATGCACGCAGCGATTTCTTTTCACACTGTTTGCCAGCATGGCTGAGGGCTGAAAGGGGGCTTAGCTGTGGCCTTCCCTCCCTTGCTTGTCTGTCTGTCTGTCTGCTGCACCAGTCTAAACAGAAGAACGATGCAAATGGTTTCGTCCAGGGGACTGTGGAAAGTACTCGTGTGGTTAGGGCCTGAGCGGGGAAAGATTCCTGACATGAAATCTGGTTTATTTATAGTGTGGGAAGAGCATGAGCACGTGTGTAAGCTCAGGCCAGCGCTGGACCGAGGCATTCTGGCACCCTGGATAGACAGTTTAATTGTGCCCCTGGGTTGGGGGAGGGAGCATGTGTGGCTCTGCTCCTGCGTTGGCGCGTAGGGGAGGGCTCACGTATCGTGCCCGACCCGGCCACTGCTGCTGGCGCGCCGCCCGGGACAGGCCGAGCCTGGCCGTGCAGGGCCCCGCGGCCACGGGGGAAGGGTGCTGCTGGCTGGCGCTGCGGTGGTTAACTCAGGGTGACCATTTGAAGCTGCTGTAGCCTGTGATCCAGGAGCCGGTCACGCGGCGCCTGGTGGCAGCTATAAGGGGCGCTGTGTGCCCCTTACAGCTGCCATCAGGCGCCCCCCATAGGTTGACGCCACGGGCAGCTGCCCAGCTAGCCCATGCCTTAATCCGTCCCTGGCTCAAGCAGTACCCGTTCCCACCTGGAGAGCACTCCCCTGGAAGCCCTCGTCCACTAAATTGACCACTCCAAAACTGAAGCTAGTGTGGAATGTCCCGGCTGGAAGTCTCGTACTGAACAGTTTGAGGGCACATCACAAAACTGCCCTTGGATCTACCTCTCCCGCCCAGCAGGTTTCTGGATGGAATTCAAGGTGGGGTTAGGTTAACCTATAAGGCCGTACTTGGCGTGGGGTTGTGGTTCCTAGGATAACAAGGAAGATAGTTGGACCAATTTACGTTGGGACACCCGGCTGCCTCTCCATCACATGCAGTCTTTAAACCAAGAATAGTTTTAGATTTGCTATCACTCAGCAGAAGTGACCGGTTTGAGGCGGAGATTATTGGGTGGGTTTCTCTGGCCCCTGTTAGGCAGCAGGCCAATCAAGATGGTCGTAATTATCTCTTCCATCTTTAAAAACATTGAATCGGTGTGAGATTTTTGCCCTACTGCCAAACTGTAATCATCAGAAGCACTTGAGCTAACATTCCCTAGCAAGTTAATTGCTGGGCTGAGTGCTGGTAGGTATGCCAGATACCCTAACATAGCATGTGCCCCTGAAAGCTCATGATTCCATCTACATATTTTGTTAGTCTCCAGGACTGTTGGTGGCTTTTTAAGTTTAAATGTGGCGTGTTTAGAGATTCTAGGAAGGCCAGATGTAAGTGCAGAATGGAGCACAGGGCAAACGTAAGCTAGATGTTGGCAGCAGTACTGAGGGAGGTGTGTGTGGGAGGGGAGACAATGCTGTTCTCACTGGATTATAAATAGGTAGAGATCTCGGATGCTGAAGACATAATGTTTAGTTTTTCTTTTTGAGGATGCTTTTTTTTTTTTTTCATTAGGCAAAATGGGTCTTTTGTTACTGTTGACAAATAGGCCTGTCTTGTTGTAAAGCTATTCTCCCCTCAAACTTCTCTTCCTGCTGTGAAGCTGCAGACTTCTCCGTAGGAGCGTGTCCGTAAAATGCTTCCAGTAATGTGGCAGGTTTTGAATCAACTTTGCGTAGCTGGTCCAGTGGTTCTGTGATTGGATTGTGGCTACTGAGGGAGGGAACTTTAGAAGCAGACGATAATGAGGAATGAATTATTGCAGCAACGCTGTAAACATTTTGATTCTTTCACTCCCCAAGGCTTAATTTGTTCAAATAAAAACTGAAATCCATTAGGAATAGGCTGCATTTTCAAAGTGTTACTGAGCTTGCCTTAAGTAGCATTGGCTAGGGAGGAACTTTCCTTCCATGCTCCCACCTGTTGCTACGACAAGACTGTAGCATTTGTGTGACCTTTTTGGGCCTGATCTGCTTCGGTTGATTTTTTTTCAAAGGGCTCATGGTGAAAGGCCACCAAAGTGAGCCACACACCCCTTTAAAGCAGCAAGGCGGTCTTGGCTGTGGATTGGCTTTGGAAGCACAGTGGGGTCTGAGCCATGACGAGCCCCTTGAGGCATGTTGCTGTACTGTGCTCATGTTAGCATCTGAGTGCTTTTGGCTAGCATCTGTCTGGTATAGACAGACACCCACAGAGCGATGTAATGGAGAAGTCAAGGGTGAAGAAATGGTTGCCCTCAGCAGAGTGGCTGATGGTTAGTTCCTAGGGGATTAGATTCCACAGTCTTGGGCCTGCTCATGAGGCAACGCCATTTCGTGCCTCCATTTTTAACCCCTCCGTAAGTTGGATCTGTGATTTAATGGGTCCTTGGGGCACTTGGTATTAAAGTGCTGTGAGCTCCTCAGGTGGAAAGTCCAATAAGTGCAAAGTATTTATAACTAGAAGAAAGCAAATGCATTTTCCTCAATTAGGAGTGACTCATAGGCATTACAGCATCTAGTACTGTCACCAAGTAGGCTGTGCAAGTCTCAGTACAATGAGCTCCTGGAGACAGCTGTTGTGTTCTATTCAATGGCAGAGGGGAAATGAATTTCTCTAGCTTTACCGAGCCGGCGAGGGACGTGTTTGCTAGAGCAAACTCCTTTCTGTTAATCTGCAGTGGGATGTTTTTCTTTCCATTCTCAGAAATATTCCCGGTTTGGGAGTCGCTTTCTTGCCATACTAAATGTTAGCGGCAGACCCAGCTGAGGTGGCCGCTTCTAAGCCTGATATATGAGGTTTCAGCGGCAGAAACTCCGCTGCTGCACGCTGAGGCATATATAAACCCTTCAAGAGAGAGGATGGCATACGGAGGCATGTCGGTGCTTCAGTTTCCTCTGGGGAGGCCTCTTTCCCTTGTAATCTGAATTCCTTTGGGTTTGAAATTTACTTAATTCTCCTTTCCATACCCCAAAGTTTAAAACAACAAAGCATCAGCTCCCAGTAGTGATTCTGTTTAACCTGTCTTCGAAACTGAGCTGGCTACACAGGGTATAATCTGAGCTGCAATCATGGAGCTGAAATAAGCGGGGACGCCTCAGCAGGGTTAGCTCCCAGTCTCAGGAGCTAACCCTGCTGCGGCTCTGCTTTTTAAATGTATTGGATCTGCTCAGATCCAGACAGACATCATCTTTCTATGCAAGTGCACAAAGATGGACATTGTACCCAAAGGACTGAAAGTGAACAACCCATTAAGAGCAACATACTGTACTGATTATAGTGAGAGACTGTGCCACACACTATCCAAGAAATTAAGGAACCACTTGATATTCTTCCGTTTCTTGTATAGGATACGGATCAAGAATGACATATCTAACCTTGAAACATGTTAATACCAACCCTGGAACTTTCCCTTGCAACAAACCCCGTTGCCAACTTTGTCCACATATTTACTCTGGTGACACCATCACGGGACCTAACCATGTCAGTTTATACGATCAAGGACACACATTCCTGTTTGTCCAGAAATATAATTGATGCCATCATGTGCCAACAGTGTCCTCCTTCTATGTAGATTGGACAGACTTCTCAGACACTTTGCCAAAGAATTAATGCCCACAAATCAGACCTCGTCACAAGGAAAAACCTGTCACCGTGCATTTCAACCTACCTGGACGTAATCTTAACGACCTTACTACATGCATCTTACTTCAAAGAGATTTTAACACCAGATTACAGAGAGAAACTTCAGAACTTTCTTTCATGCTTACATTTGACACTTTACGAATGGACCTTAACAAAGATGCTAATGACCTTACACATTATAAAGACAGCTTCCCCCCCTTATCATCCCTGATTAGCCATTCATTTACTTATAAACAGCTATTCCCTCCCTCTCTCCCTCTCCCTCGCCTCACCTTCTGTTCTAAATCTGATTTGTCAGTTTAATAATGTGTTCACTTTTTTCCTTGTATTCCTTTGGTATATATGGTCATGCCAGTTGTCTTCCAGAATATGATCTGAGGAACTGTGTCTGGCCCACGAAAGCTCATCACCTATTAAACCATCTTGTTAGTCTTTAAAGTGCTACATTGTTTTTCCTTTTGTTTTAAATGTATTAAGAGCCTGCTGGCTGTTAATACATTTAAAAACCAGAAATGCAGTGGGAGGAGGGGGGCGACTCAGCACAAGCTGGGACAGCTGATTCCTGGTTTGTGCCGGGTTCCCCCTGCTGCAGACCAGCCTTTTAAATGTATTAAGAGCCTACATTTAAAAGGCAGAGCCACAGCAGGGTTAGCCCCCAGGGCTAGGAGCTAACCCCGCTGCGGCTCCCCTGCTTATTGAGGGGAAAATCCATCCCCTAGTCGGTTAGTTAATTCACCTATATTTAACATCCCAAGGGCAGGAACAGCACAGCAGTGCTGAGAAGGGCAGATGAAGTGCTGGCACTTGATAGCCTCCCAGCCAAATCTGTCAGGATCACCTGTCAAAGACTCCAAGATCTATCAGTCGATTCCGATCTACTGGTTGGCGACCACTGAGTTAATAGAAGCATGGACGTTTTTCATTTTATTTCCCCCTCCTTCCAAAATTAATTGAGTTAGGGGCCTGAGCAATGCTGGGTAACTCTTCTCGCTTAAGCATAAGACGAGAGACAGCAGATGGGTGCAGACAGACTGGTGGGGGAGTACAAGGTAACAAGTGAGAGAGTACTGGTGAGTGTGATAGACAGCCGTTACTTCTGTGTCTGAATATAGCCCTAAAACTGGTAACAGCAAGGCCCCGCGAAGCTCCCCAGCGCGAGGATTAAGTGCTGGGGATTTCTGTAGATCTGCTCTGCAAAACTGCACTTCTCTCACTTCTGTGCAACATTGCCCAAGAAGCAGCAAGTGGAGCCTGATGCGGATGTGGAATTTACAAAGTGGCTCATGTCTCCCAGAAAGCCAAGGACCAGCATGCATTGCCAGTTGTGCTGTTGGTTTTTGTCTGAGAGGCAACAGGAGTGTTTCTATTGTGATTCCCATCTCTGTGTGAAGGGGAGTGGTGGAGAGACCAAAGCTATTTCCTTAGTAGCTTTATCTTCTTCCCTTTCTAATTGGAGAACAGCTGTGCTGTTTTACTTGGTAAGTTTATTTATGGCCTCTTTGACTTGTGAGTCCTATGATCCTAGTAAGTGCACCATTTTAAGCTGTTGTGCAACAGACGAGAGGCCAGGAATTGCAATTATTCCTTTAAAATGAGGACTACTTGGACCACCTTGTTCTAGAGCAGGGGTGGGGGAACCTTTTTTTGGGCTGGGGGCTGCTGACCCACAGAAAAATCAGTCGGGGGCCGCACAAGTGAGAAGCCACCCCCCCCCCCCCAAAAAAAACCCTGCAAAAAACGCTGACATGGTCCTGACCGAGAAGGAAAAAGACATTCCCTTCGCCCACCAGAGCCTTGGGGGGGCCTAGGCTAGTAGATTGTGTGTTCCAGCCCTGAGAAGGGTGATCTGGAGCACCAGCATAGGCTCCCAGGAGGGGAAAGCCCCAAGCCTGGGGTTCCCCACCCCTGTTCTAGAGTGACTTGTGAATGGAATAGCGGCTATCAGAAATCAGCCTTAGCATGCCACATTGCAAAGCTGTTGAATAATTGTGTTTAAAAGCTGCGTTGTGACCCTGTAAAGGTAACTTGCACAAGTTTTATGATAAAACTCCCACAGCTGCAGCCAGCTATGCTAAATGGTCCCTCCTAGTCTGGTTATTTGTGGCATTTGGCATGTGTTGCGACAGTTGAAATCTGGGAAAAATGTGTAGGTCACATCAGAGACCTTTTGCTGTGGAGTGATGTTTACTTATGCAGCCTTCTTTCCCCCCACACTCCTCCCCCAGTATGAACAACTCTTTACTGGAGTTATTTTTATTAGCGGTATTGTCTTTAAGCTGAGCACTTGGGCAGCTGCCTGGGGAAAAGATTCAGGTGCTGCCCAGCTGATTATCAGGCACCCACAGCTATTGTGGTGCACAAGCTATTGATGGTGCACATCTGCACATGCCTTGGTGCACACAGTAATACTTATTCTACACATGAATGGAAAATTGAGAGGAAATGTTGTTTTAAGCCTTGTCTAAACGTGCACGCTGTAGCGCATTAACTATATTGTTCTAACGCTCCTGTCATCTGAAGAAGTGTCTTGTGCCCTTGACAGCTCATGATACCATCTACATGTTTTGTTAGTTTTTATGGTGCTACTAGACTATTTGTTTAGGTTTTTTTATATTGATACGGTTAAAGCATCTGTGTTCTAGATGCAGTGATATAAGCATGCTCACACTGGTATAGCTTATTTCTATACAGGGAGAGGAATAAGCTATACTAATGTTAGGCACCGTTATACTGGTTTAACTATGTCAACAGTAGGGGTTAACCATTATAACTGTATTCTAAAAAAAACCCTCCCTAACTTACATAGTTAGACCAGTGTAAAACCTGGGTGTAGATCATGCCTTTTAAATAGTTTTGCTAATCTCAATTTGTTGGGAGAGGACTTGGGAAATCTGTCTGTAATATGTATAATTTAGGGAGGGTTTATGATACAGTATCCCAGGGAGGAACATGAGTCTGCTTGGGTCGGACTCCATAGTTGGACTAGATGTAGGATAATGTTTTGTCCAGCCCAGTGTCCCATCTCCAGCAGTGGACAGAACTAGCAGCATCGAAGGAGCAAAGAGCCCTGTTGTGGGTCATTCTGCAATAAGGTGACGGGAGAAGTTTCTGCTGGACACCAGACAGTTGGTAATGGGCTTCTGTGATGCTTCTGGACATAGCTGCATTTCTTCCCCCCTCCCCTCAACAACTATGATCCTTTCCAGTTTAGATGGAAATGTGTCTTCTCTGGGTGACAACTGAGGCTTTCGGGATAGGGTTTTAGTCCCTTATCAGCAAGTGGAAACTGCTTGGTATCTCTTAACCCCAGCTTCAGAGGTTTTCTTGTGGCTGCAAGTGACGCATTATCTAAACCTAGGATTGGGGCTAAAACCTGCTGATTTCTATGGCTGGTTCCAACACTAACTCACTCTGTGGCCCTGAGTGAGTCACTTAATTCCCTTTTTATAGATGGGGAAGTGAGACAGAGGTTAATATCTACTCCAGAGGGGAGTCCCAATTGATTTGTTAACATCTGCCAAGTGCTCTGCAGATGAGGTGTGTCCAAACATGACTTGTTGCTTTAGTTCTCGAGGTCCTGAAAAAGAACAGAAATGTCTTGTGGATACTCCTGTTGGTAGATGATTTTATGGAACCCCAAGGTAACTCATGGAAGAGTCCCCTCTGATCCTGGACTCTGTGTACAGTCTGGCTTGTTGAACTTGCTAAGTCCGCTGCTGCTGAGACAAAGATGCTATTGAAATAATGACCAGGCTTGCTTTGCATACGTGGGGGGTGACCGAGAATATCTCAGCTGCATGGACCGTGGCAATACACTGTCCTCTCCTGGATTCCAGCACCGTGGGCCTGGCTAAAGGGAGCTCTGTACCAACGGGCCCCGGCTTTTCCGTTCTTGTCAGAGGCTGTTCCTGTGACTCAAGGCATAAGTGTTGACTGTCTCCTCTGTGTACTTCTCTGTCATATGACAGGGGCATGTGTTTCAGCGTCTCTCTGTGCACTGCTTGTGTTTATCTCTTTCCTCCCTCTGTTTTATCAGCTCCCTCCAGAGTCTTTTCCTGTGCCCCATGAAGGAAAAAGAGTAGGTTCTCTTAGTTTGTATTGTAGCTTGTTCTTTGCCAAATTGGGAGGATTTAATGGTAAACCTTGACCAGATCCATCCTGGGCAGGAGGAAGGAAGGAAGGCCCTAGCAATGAGCCTTCCAGTCCTTGCCAGTGAGACAAACAGCAGGTTTTCTTCTAAAACTGTTGTAGAAGAGACTTTACCGTGGTTAGCAGAGCCATGACCAAGGCCTGATAGAAACACTGCTCTGGCAGAGGCTGCAGCGCACAGGCGCTGTCCCCCTTCCCTTCACCCCAACGTGGGTGAGCTGAAATCTATTACAAACCAATGTCAGATAATTTCAGACCCTCTTAGTTGTGTAGAGCTAAGTCGGTAAGTAAGCAAGTCAGGCTCCTTGTGGTCTCGTGCAGGAAACGGATGCACCAAATATGGGTCTGAGAGTTGCTCACCCCTGCAACGCTCAAAGAAGCATCTGAACAATGGATCCACCCAAATTCATTCATTCATATTGGAGGTGGCAGAACAAGGAAGCAGTCAGACTTGTTTAGAACTGGTTCGGATGAGCCAAGCTTCCTAGGCCAGCGTAATCATGTTAATTGGTGGAAACTTGAGGTGCCTGTTTAGTGATGGCCTGGAAATTTACAGGCTTGTAAGAACAAACCACAAGTAAGATTTGCAGTCTGGTTTGCCGTGTGGGTGGAAGTGGGTTGGCTTGTTAATTGTTAATTGTCTGCTATACTCTGCAGTTTTCTGGCTTTAGGGCCAATGCTTTTATAGAGGGCTGGAAGGCAGGGACAGTAATCAATCAGAATTCACTCGCACCTTATTTCTAAACAGGAAATCGGATGTGTGGTGCTTTTTGACTTAGTAATCACTAGCTGTAAGATTGGATGGAGGAAAAGAAGCAGGACTGTTAGACACTAGTGTTATAGCACTGAACCTGCTAGGCCAATTACGGCCTTAGCACATGAGCAGTAAGCGTCAGGCAACAGAGATTTTGGCGTTAGGTGTGATGGATGGAGGACGGGCGAGCCGACTGCCCTCCAGTCCTAGCACATCCTGCTGCTGGAGAAGGTCATGGCCACCATTTGTGCTGAAAGGGACTCTGATGGCAAGTGACAAACAAATGTTGAAACCCCTCCCCCTTTCCATTTGAGGGGCTCCTGGGTTTGTGGCTATTCGTCTCTGGCTTGTACCATTGGTTGAGAAACACTGCTGTGAGTATCCTTAGGAGTACTCGAGAGAAGTCTGGGGGGGTACATCAACACAACTGAAATCTGGAGAAAACTGTATTGTTTTTGTACTTTTTACACCCAAAAATTTCGTCCTCTGCCTGGCTACAATTAAGTTGTTTAAACTAATATGTTGCAACGGTAGAAAAGAATTTTGTGAATCTAACTGTAGGTACTGAGGGTACTTATAATTCCCTTTTGTTTAAAAAGAGGTACTCTATTTAAAAAAAAAAAAAAAAAGTTGAGAAATACTTGCCTATCCTGCACAAAGCTTATGTAAGCTAACTTCTCCTCTTCCATCCATCCAGCGGGACCGCCTTCCGGGGCCTCTGTCTGTTGCTGGTTAGGATTTCTTTCTTGGCTGCTTCTGCAGCATTTTGCTGTCAGCCTCTCTTCTCTCTCTCTGCTGTGAGGCTTAGCTCTGTTACAGGGTTGACCCTCTCACCCGAACTGAGGCCAAACACTGCATGAACGGTTCCAGGGCTTGCAGACCTTCTGTTCAGCGTTAAAGCCTCTTCAGCCCTCTAGCAGCTTTTAATGCCTTAATGTCACAGCCTTTTAAAGAAGGGATCGGAGCACCCTACCATTACATCACTGTGTTCATCCTAAAGGATTCTATATACAATATATGCAGTGCCACTGAAATGTCACCACCTTTGCGTAGCAGGGCTGTCACCAGGCAGACAAGCTGCATGCAGCACCCTGAACTGAGAATGGGATGGTGGATTTTGGTGGTGGACGCACGGGTAAGCCTCCACCAGCAAGATCCACAGACCGCACGTTACTTCTAAGATGTCATCTAATAGACCAGCTTGCAGAAATGGCCTTCAGCTCGGTTCATCTCCCTCAGAAGGGCAATAAGCTAATTCAATCCTATTGAGACTTGAGCCTGTTCCTCCAGGGCAGTGGTTCCCAAATGCTGTTCTGTAGAACCCCGGGGTTCCACAAAATGAAAATGAGGGTTCTGCGAGAAAATTCCGTTACAATAACGTTTTGATTAAAAGAATCATATTTAAGCATTTATGAACTTTATTGAAAACCATTTTCATTTGTTTGCCACAATAAGTGTCCCTGTGTCATGCCAGCTTAGCCAAAGAATGGGGACAATGTCACGCTCAGCACTGCGCACACAGTCACCGTAAATCCTCATATTCCCTCTCAATGGTCTACTTTTTCAGATCCTTATATAAGACTATTATTAGGGGTTCCACAAAATTATTTTGCGTTTAAAAGGGTTCCATGGCCAAATAAAATTGGGAAACGCTGCTCCAGGGAATAAAGATCTTCTGGAGCTGATGCTGGGCTGCATGAGAGAAGTGGGGGGGTCACAAGAACCTGCAGAAGCTGCAATACCTCTTGTATCTGTGCGGAGTGCTGGTGGCAGCTGCATTTACTCTGAGCAAAGTTCATCATTGCAGCCACTGCAGAGGCGCAGCGACCCAGAATCCCTGCAAACTCCCACCTCTGTTCCTCATGAGCTTTCGTGGACAAAACCCACTTCTTCAGATGAGCTGGGGGGGGGGGGGTATGTAAGCTGAGGGTTTGCCTCTTACAAGCAGAGAACTGGAGAAAGCAGTGGGCAGTGTCTTGTGGGGGCCTGTGTGGTTGGTACCTACAAGGCAGTGCAGTAGGGATGCTGTGTACGGACATGATTACCTGGCCGGGCATGAACTTGGGGACACTGGGTAGTGTTGCAGCTTGCAGGCTTGCAATGATGCAGTTTCCCAGGCTCTTCTCTTCCCTTTGCGCTTTGCATGGTCCTGTGCTAGAATTGTTCTGCTAAAAATGATCCACCATTGCAACTGCTGATGGAGGGGGGTTTGCTCTTATAATAGATGGGGCTCCAAATCGGCTGTCACTCTGCTGTAGAACTACCCCAAGCAGGGTTAGACAACGTGGTGCTTAAAGTACCCAGCAGTTGCTTTTGGAGCCCCATCTACACCAGTGTTCCTGTTGGTGGAGCTGCACCCATTCATAAACATGGGCAGGAAATCTGAGCTAAAGGATTCCCTCCTGAAGACCAGGCTCTTGGCACTGATCCACATCTCAGTCACCTGAAGCTGCAGTAGGGTGTGATTCAGAGCAGTAGCCATTCCTCTGCCTAGGACTCCTCACTATGATTGTGTCACCTCTTGATGGGCTGAAACAGAGACATCTGATTGACTCAGTCGTGTCGGCATTTCCCTCTTGCTGTTTCTCAAGGCGATCAGCTCTCATCCTAGGGGGCTTGTTGCTCTGAAAGGGGAGGATCTGCAGCCTGTGCCCCTCTTCTCCTGTCTAGATGTCTCAACCTTTTTAATATCTAGTGAGATTCAGCTGTTTAACGACTCAATCTGCCCGTTCTAGCTACTGCTTGTGGCCTCTGCATATCCTGGTAGCTGGCATTCATCAAACGCTCTGAGTAGTGTAACTGTTCCATACAAGTAACACCCAGGTGAGTGTCCTAGACCAAACAGTTTGTGGAAGTTCCTGTGTTTTGGGGCTTGAGAGATCTGGGAAGTCACCTCTTTACTTCTAGGGCACGGCTAGGCTACAAGTTTTTGTCGGGAAAAGGTACCTTTTTCCGATTTTTGTCAAAGAGGCTTTTCCAACATTTGGCCCGTCTAGACTGGGCCAAATGTTGGGGGGGAAAAATCTCTTTTGGAAGCCCCCTTGTTCCTCGTAGAACGAGGAATACAGGGGGCTTCCGAAACAGCACATTTGCTCTTCCACAAAAAAAAAAAAAGTGGAAGAGCAAACCACGTTCCCTGGATGCGGAGAAGTTTTTCTTGGATGCCTCCAGTATCCCAACCTTCCCCTTTCTCCCCCCAAACACACACACACAGTTTAGTCGTACCACTAGTGAGAAGGGATGAATGTGGCGAGCTAGAGCAGCCATGTAAAATTATTAAATCTATGGACTCTGGCAGCTAAGGTACTTACTCACCATTAAACTAATAGTGAGTGAGATGCTGATGTTTTACATGCCCTGGGGTGGGAGTACTTTTTTTTTTCTCCTTTTTTCAAGGGGGGTGGCTGGGTTACAGTAATTTCCTTTTCAGTAGTAACACTAAGCTTGGAGTCATTCATAGCTTGAGGGGCTGGCCTGATATCACTCGCATTGTTCTCTATCTCATCTGCAAAGTGACTGGCTCTGTGCAGGCTGCTTTTTCTTACGGGATGGGGGAGGGTTTGGTTTCTTGTTAGGCATGTGAATTCAGCAAACTGTACCAGGTACCTGTTAATCTGCTAATACGGGAAATGTCCCCTCCTGCAATTCATTAGTGTCTTTGTTTGCAGTAGTAAAAGAAGGTGTGACTAGCAAGGGCAGTGTTTTATTGTTGTAAGGTGGGGTCTCTACATGAGCACAGATATGGACTTTTTTTTAAATTCCAGGAAGGAGTAGGAAAGATCACACTTTTGGAAGCTGGTAACAAATCTTCATAGCTGTTAAACAGAAAACATCATTGCATCTTAAATTGAAGCAAGGGAGGTTTAGGTTGGACATCAGGAAAAACTTCCTGCCTGGCATGGTGGTTAAACACGGGCATAAATTGTCTACGGGAGTTGTGGAATCTCCATCACTGGAGATATTTAAGAGCAGGCTAGACAGACACCTTTCAGGGATGACTTAAGCAGGGCTGGATTACCCAGTAGGCAGACTAAGTACGTGCTTAGGGCACCAGCAAAGCAGGGGCACAAAAAAGAAGAGACTTTATGGTCTAGTATTGTTTTTATTTTGAATTACATATGGGGGGCACCATAACCTTTTCAGTGCTTAGGGCCTCTAAAGGTCTTAATCCAGCCCTGGATCTAGGCTAGTGTATCTCAACATTTTTTATAAAGTACCCCCCTTTTACACCCCCCAAAAGTACCCTTAGTACCTACAGTTTTCAGACACACTTTTTTTTTTTCTACCATTGCAACACATTTGATTAAGCAACTTAATTGTAGCCGCACAGGCGATGACATTTTTGGGTGTAAGAAGTACAAAAATAATAATAACTCTGTAAAACTTAAAACAAACATTCAGTTTTCTTAAAATTTCATTTGTGTTGACGTACCCCCCAGACTTCTCGAGTACCTCTAAGGGTACTCACGCCGCTGGTTGAGAAACACTGATCTCTCTAGGTAGTGCTTGGTACTGCCATGAACTGGACTCAATGACCTTTGCGGTCCCTTACAGTTCTGGTGTTCTATGATCTTCCTTGCTTGGTACCTTCCAATGACACGCTCTTGAATTCAGTGCAAAGGCAGGACATGCCTCGTAGCTTTGGTCACAGCAAAGCAGTTAGACACTTAATGGAAAACCTGCCTATGTTATTCTGTAGTTGGCGTTGGGGCCCAATGCTCAGTCACTCTCCATCAGCCAAGGATCTGCCTCTGTGAGATGGAAAAAAGCCCAGGTCTGTACATGAACTAAATTGGGAGTGTTTTAGAAAGATCGTCTCCTACCCGTCTCAGTCCAGTCATGCAGGGCAAGGTGTCTTCTCTAGCCCTGTGCCCCAATCGGGTATGAAGCGCTGCTTAACGAAGTGCAGCAGAGCTGTGAATTTTTCCTTTCACCCACCCAAATGCTCTGTTGGCTTGAATGTCAGCAAATAGGGCTGATGGTGTACGGTGTCCACCAGCTGCAGACTGGAAATCGCTAGAAACTACAAACCAGGGTGTTGACACTAGTCGATCTTATCTAGCTCCAGAAGGGGCCCATGCATGAAACGGCTCAATGAGTCCACAGTTCAGTTAGCTGATTGAATTTGGCTGACATAACAATGATTGCTGCTTAGCAGCCTGTGTCAAAGTCAAGGAGGTTAGGGAAAGTTCCGAGGGAGCTTGCAGCTGACTTCTGAGGTAGCCCCAAGACTTCCCCCCCCTTCCTTTTTGCCTCTTCCCACCCTTTTCAAGGAGGATTTTGGGTGGATTTTGGCTTCATAGTCTTTGATTAGAACTTTCTCTTGCCTCTTGGTGTTTTGGAGGAGCAAACTGTCTGGCGCTACCCTAACGTACATCACCTTGGGGAAGGAGAGCTGCAGTGGGAGGTGAAGCCAAGAAGTTTGGAGAAGGGGGCAAGAGTGTGTCGGGGTGGGAAACCTTTTTTGGGTCAGGAGCCGCTAACCCATAGAAAAATCAGTCAGGGGCCTCATCACACAACGGGGGGGGGGGGGGGGGAGAACCAAAACAAAACACCCAAACCCTCACAGACATGGCTCCCAGGTGAGTAGCTTGTGTGTGTTCCAGCCCCGACTGGGGTGGGGGAAGCTGGAGCACCAGTGTGGGGTCCCCATGAGCTTTGGGAGCCGGATCCAGGCAAGTGAGGCCGAATGTGGCCCCCGGGCCTTAGGTTCCTCGCCTAAGGGCCTGGCAGATGCGGCAGAGTTGTGTGATCTCATTAGGGCTGTTGGTTGATCGCAGTTAACCCATGCAATTAATTCAAATTAATCACAATTTTAATTGTTCTTTTAACAATAGAATACGATTTGAAATGTATTAAATATTTTGATGTTTTTCTAAATTTTCAAATACCCTAAATTACAAAGTGCCCAGTGTTCACTTGCTATTTTTTACAACTATTTCCACTGTAAAAATGATGAGAGTATAACAACCTCTTTGAGGTGAACTGAAAAAGAATACTACTATTATGAAAGTGCAAGTTACAAATGTAGTGTGTATGATTGATTGGTTTGGGGGTGGTTTTTTTTTTGGGGGGGGGGAATTACACAACTCCACTCAAAGCAAAGTAGGCTCTAAAGCAGGAGTTGGGGAACCTTTTTTGGATCTGGGACCACTGACCTAGAGAAAAATCAGTTGTGGACCACACAAGTCAGATGTAAAATAACCTCAACTGAGGTGCCTCACTCCTCTGGTGCACCAGCCCCACCTGGCGAGGGGTGAGACAGGGAGGACTATGGTTCAGGGTTCCCATGGGCTGGATTTACTCTTCTGAGGTTCTGGAGTTAGTGGATTTTGTGGACCCACCCCCGAGCTGGGAGTGGAGGGGGGCGGAAGGACAGACACACAAATGCAGGACAGGGCTGCCAGTAAGTGGGATGGGGGTGCAGGATCTGAGTGGGAGGTGGAGTGTAGGAGGGGGTGCAGGTGAGAGGTCTGGGTGGGAGATAGGGGGCAGGAGCAGACTGGGAGTAGGGTGTCTGGCCGAGAGGGAGGCACAGGACCAAGCTGAGGGTGTGGGGTCTTGGTTGGGGGTATGAGTGTGGGGGAATTAGGGTGCAGGATCTGGGCATGAAGGAGCACTTACCTGTCCCTGCTGCTCCCATTGGCCTCAACTTTGGCCAATAGGAGCAGTGGGGAATGCCTCCGGGCAGCTGTCACTGAGCTGTTCCCCCAGCTGGGAGGTGCGGAGAGGCAGCGCCTGGAGCCACTTACTCTTTCTCTGTGAGTGGAGTCTGGCAGGAAAGGTTGGGGCTTTCTTCACTCCCCACTCAGAGGGCATGCAGGGAGATGGGGAAGCCAGAACTGGTGCTCTAGCCTCACGGTGGTCATGAGACTGGAGCACCAGCGTGGGTGCCCCAGTGCTGGGGAAAAAGCTGAGCTTGAGCTGCGGACCATGGGCTTCTGTCTGAGAACCACTGCATTAGAGCAGGGGTGGGGAACCTAAGGCCCCTGGCTTTCCTGGATCCAGCCACCAAGGCTCAGGAGACCCCCCCCCCTTCCTCCTCTCCCATGCTGGTGCTCCAGCCCCTCCCACCCTCTGCAGGGATGGAGCGCACAGAATGTGCTAACCTGGGCCCCCTTAGGCTCTGGGAATGTGGGGAGTGTCTTCCTCCTTCTCATTTGGGGGTCATGTCAGTGAGGGTTTTTGTTTTTACACTTCTCATTTGTGGGCGATCCCTGACTATATGGGGTGGGTGTGTGTGTGTGGGGGGTTTTTTTTCCAGTGGGTCAGAGGCCCCCAACCCAAAGAAGATTCCCCACCCCTGCTTTGGAGTAAATCTCCTCTCTTCCCTGCCACACTCTAAAGCTGTGGTCACCAACAGGTCAATCGCGAGCTACTGGTCGATCTCGAGGCCTCGATCAGTAGCTCGCGAGGCGTTCTGTCCGCCCCACGCCCATTCCCCTCCCACCCCCCAGAAGCCCCACTACTTACCTCAAGAGGTAGTGTCGGCTTCAGAAGACCCGCAGCTTAGCGCCATTCTGGCAATGCCAGAAGTGCGCTAGCTGCTCTGCCAGCTGCCTGCACCACACAGGAGGGGTGAGTCAGCCCTGCGGGAGGCGCACAGGGGGTTTCTGGCGCGCGAGGGGGGTTGGCCCGGGGCAGGTGTTCGCGCGGGGCTTCCCAGCACGGGGACAAGCGCGCGCAGGGCTTCCCTGCATGGGGGGGATGCTGGCTCTGGGGCAGGCGTGCGCACGTGGCTTCCCTGAGCGGGTGGGAGGGTCGGCTCCCTGGGCAGGCGCGTGGGCGCGGGGCTTCTCTTCAGGGGAGCGGCGGGTGGCTTCTGGGCAGGCACGCGCGTGTGGCTTCCCTGCACAAGGGAAGTTGAAGGCTGCTATCAAATCCCCCCTCACTCTTCTCTTCTGCAGACTAAATAAGCCCCAAATCCCTCCTCATAGATCATATGCTCCATCCCCCTAATCATTTTGGTTGCCCTCCACTGGACCCTCTCCAGTGCATCTACATCTTTCTATAATAGGGGCCCCAGAACTGGGTGCAATACTCCAGATGTGGCCTCACCAGTGCTGAATAAAGGGGAATAATCACTTCTCTAGATCTGCTGGAAATGCTCCTCCTAATGCATCCTAATATGCCATTGTACTCGTATAGCCAAGAAGGCTACTGTTGACTCATATCCAGCTTCTCATCCACTGTAATCCCCAGGTCCTTTTCTGCCAAACTGCTCCTTAGCCAGTCAGTCCCCAGCCTGTAACAATGCTTGGGATTCTTTTGTCCCAAGTGCAGGACTCTACACTTGTCCTTGTTAAACCTCATCAGATTTCTTTTGGCCCAATCCTCCAATTTGTCTAGGTCACTCTGGACCCTATCCCTACCCTCCAACATATCTACCTCTCTCCCTAGCTTAGTGCCATCCGCAAACTTGCTGAGGGTGCAATCCATCTCCTCATCCAGGTCATTAATAAAGATGTTGAACAAAACTGGCCCTAGAACTGATCCTTGGGGCACTCCACTCGAAACTGGCCACCAACCAAACCTCGAGCCATTGATCACTATCCATTGAGCCTGATAATCTAGCCAGCTTTCTGTCCACCTTACAGTCCATATATTCAGTCCATACTTCCTTAACTTGTTGGCAAGAATATTGTGGGAGACTATCAAAAGCTTTGCTCAAGTCAAGGTATATCACATCCACTGACTTCCCCATGTCAAGAGAGCCCATTACCTCATCATAGAAGCTGATTAGATTGGTCAGGCACGACTTGCCCTGGGTGAAGCAATGTTGGCTATTCCTAATCACTTTCTCTTCCTGTAAGTGCTTCAAAATTGATTCCTGGAGGATCCCCTCCATGATTTTTCTGGGGACTAAGGTAAGGCTGACTGGTCTGTAGTTCCCTGGATTGCCGTTCCCTTTTTTGAAGATGGGCACTACATTTGCCTTTTTCCAATCATCCGGGACCTCCCCCAATCTCCACAAGTTTTCAAAGATAATGATCAAAGGCTCTGCAATGACATTTGCCAACTCCCTCAGTACCTTTGGATGCATTAAATCCAGACCCATGTATATGTCTAGCTTTTCTAAATAGTTCTTAACCTGTTCTTTCTCCGAGGGCCGCCTAGCTCCTTCCCATACTGCGTTGCCTAGTGTAGTAGTCTGGGAGCTGACCTTATGTGTGAAGACAGAGGCAAAAACATTGAGGACTTCATCTCTTCCCACTTCATCTGTCACTAGGTTACCTCCCTCATCCCCAGAAGGGGTCCCACACTCTCCCTGATCACCCTCTTATTGCTGACATGCCTGTAGAAACCTTTCTTGTTCCCCTTCACTAGCTGCAATTCCAATTGTGCTTTTGCCTTCCTGATTACTTTCCTGCATTCTCAAGCAAGATATTTATACTCCTCCCTAGTCATCTGTCCAAGTTTCCACTTCTTATAAGCTTTCCTTTTTGTGTTTAAGCTCGCCAAGGATTTCCCTGGTAAGCCAATCTGTTCCCCTACCATATTTGCTTTTCTTACTGTGCATCGGGATGGTTTGTTCCTGTGCCTTCAATAAGGCTTCTTTAAAATACTGCCAGCTCTCCTGGACTCCTTTCTGTTCATGTTAGCATCCCAGGAGATTGTGCCCATCAGTTCTCTGAGGGAGTCAAAGTGCAGGGTGTGTATTTTGCTGCTCTCCTTTCTTCCTTTGGTCAGGATCCTGAAATCTACCATCTCATGATTGCTGCTGCCCAGGTTGCCACCTGTATCTGCTTCCCAGCTTTGTTAGTCTTTAAAGTGTTACCAGACTCTTGGTTTAAAAAACAACAAATGGTCTGGTAGCACTTTATAGACTAACAAAACATATGCTGTAGATGTTAAGTTTATCCTGTACAGACTAACTTGGCTACCCCTCTGAAGCTTTAGTTCCTCCCTGTTTGTAAGTAGCAGGTCAAGCTAGGGAAGATTAGCAAGGGGGAAGGGGGTGCCTTTCATCTTATGGATTTTCCAGGATCTGCTGTTCAGAGCCATGGAGGCCATTGGAAACTCACTCAATAGCTGGGTAAATGAATAACTGGAGCGTTGGGTTAGGGACCAGCTTTTCACCTAGCCAGGAGGTGAAATAGTTGGGGAGGCAGTTGGGGGATGGGATTTCTCTGCTTATTCCCCACTGCTTGATGTTTTGATGCTAGTCAAGAACAAGTGGATTCGTCCCAGATGCTTATCTCACAAGCCTACGCTGCAAACTGCATTGAAATACAGGATTCTAATTAAGAGTAAGCTCTGGCATTCCTGTGGATCTCGAGGCTCTCATAAATACAAATTATGCCTCGCAGCTCTTGGAGGTGGCCGTGTTCTTACGGTTGCAGATGGGGAAACAGAAGTGAAGTCGCAGTGCCCTTGGAAACTGTCACAGTGGTGGAGCCGGGCATGGTGCTGGGGAGGAGTTCTGACTCCTGTCCTCCGCTTGCCAAAGAACATTCCCTCCCCGTCGTACACGCTGCTCAATAAGTGTAAAGAAATGGTGGGCAGATTGGAGGAGTCATCCTGCTTAATCCTGAAGAGGGCTTGTCTGTCCTGCCTAGCACAGACAGCTTGCGCTCGGCTAGTCAGTTCAGACAAAGAAGATGCTAATCTAGCAGAAGCTTCCCCCCCCCCCCCCCCCCCGTCCTTCAGCTTTTTAAGTTTGTAGCTTCAGCCTAATGGAAACTTGTGTTGCTGGATGCGAGGCCCAGAGATGCCATTTGGCAAGCGGTGAGGGGAATCAGGTGCACTGGTTAGCTTATTGGGGAACAGGCCCCTTTCATGATGCTAGTTAAGCAGTGGTAAGGGGCCAACGAAAGAGCCATGAACGTTTACATGGGTGCGCAATACGGTGGTTTTCAAAGGGCCAACTGACGGATAAGGGAGAAGATGCTGGGATGTGTAGGCGGTGGGTGTAGCAGGTTACTATGGCAACAGGGACGGGCCATTATCAGTACCATGCTAGATCGGGATAACCGTATTACGAGGGGCTCATGCTTGTTTCCCTGTTAAGTGGCCGTGGGCGCCTAATGACTAGATCACAGTTTATCTGCCTCGAGTGACTCTGGCTTCTCTAGTAAAGCAGCCAGTGGTATAGCTGGGCTGATCCTCCTTATAGAGAGGAGCAAGAACCTGTCAGTCCCTCTGAAAGCTGTAAATACAGCTTGTCTGGCTGCTGAAAGGCCTCTGTTTCAGCCCTTCTATGCTCTGTCGAGTCTTGGAAGAGCATCATCCTTGTTCAGCATCTCTTGCTGATGCCTCTTCGGTGTTGACCTGCCCAGCTGCAGCCTCCGAAAGAGTTAAGGCAGCCCCAGTGTGAAAACTCCTGTGTTGCACCATGTCCTGAGGTGTGTGCAGCTGTCTTACTCCAGCAAGACAATCTGCAGTGTCCTTCACAAGGGCAGCCCCCACTGAGCATGCTCCGCTCCCCTCCTGTGTTAATCTATTTTCCCGCTGTTCATGTCCCTCCCTCCCTGTGCTGTGTATGGAACAGGGATGGATCTAGTTCCATGGTATAGCTGCAGGGAAGTGGGAGCCACATGGCTCTGTCCGGAGCATCCCTGCCTGGGCGGTAGGTAGCTCTGGGATCTGCAGTTTTGCTGCAGACAAACTTTTTTTGCTCTTCGTTCTGTGCTCGCTGCTCAACCAGCTAATGCACAAGCTGGAAGGAGGGAACAGTGTGTCTCCCTTAACTGCTCCCAGACTAACCTCCCATCAGGGGACTGAGGATGAGGGATGTTAAATATCGGTTAGTTGAATAGTCAATTAGCCTCATGAATTCTTATCAGTTACTCGACTATTCTGCAGTCCCCAGGAGTGGGGTTGGCCCCACCCCCAAGGAGTCCCTGGCACTCTGCACTGCAGCCTCTGTATCAGAGGCAGGAGCATGGGGTGCCAGGTGGGAGCTGGTCTGCGAGGGGAGCCACTTATAAACCAGCTTCCCTCACGGATGGGCTACCTGTTGCCTCATGCTGCTGTCTCTGATACAGAAGGTTGCAGCAGCCCCTGTCCGGGGTGTGTGTGTCTGCCCTCCCGGACCTGGCGTGAGCCAGGACTGAGCAAGGCTGCTCCTGGCTCCTAATACACTTTAAATGCAGAGTTGTAGTGGGAGTAGGTCCCGAACCTGGTGCAAGCCAGGATTGAGCTGGACTGCTAGCCAGTTTGCTAAAAAATGTCCTGGCAACAGGGAGGGAATGCATGTAGTCTATAGCAGTAACTTATAAGCTTTTGCTTATTGGTTAATTGACTACACTCATCCCCACTAAGGATTTCACAACTTTAGATACAAACAACAAGGAAAAAACCACAGTTGTTAATTGGGGAGCGGGGACTCTTTGGGGTCTTCCACTAGTGTGTTGCAACCATATTCAATAAACTTGATGTCCTGGGAATTTTATTCTTCATCATGTCTGGTGCCTAGTGTCGCCTAGAAATAGGGGAAAAAAGTAGCATTCAGTCCTGAGCATTCAGACCTCTAAGAAGGGCTGAGTAAAGTATCGACTCTATGGAAAAGCAGCATGGGTTCTGTACCCAGCTCTGGTGCTGACCCATCGTATGGTGGGGGGGGCCTCTCGGTGCCGGTGCCTCTGCATCTCCCATTCTGGGAAAGGGGGACTGTCAGATGCGTGCAAAGAGGCAATAGGGTGGGGTTTGTTCTTAAGGGCACTGAGTTTTTAGAGATGCTAACGTTGATGGCGGCTGGCTGGAGGAGACAAGAGAGACTGTTCCAAGCTGAGGCTGTCGTTAGACACCCGGGCTGTGTCTACACTGGCCACTTATTCTGGAAAATCAGCCGCTTTTCCGGAATAACTTGCCAGCTGTCTACACTGGCCCCTTGAATTTCCGGAAGAGCACTGACGATCTACTGTAAAATCATCAGTGCTTTTCCGGAAAAACTATGCTGCTCCCGTTCGGGCAAAAGTCCTTTTCCGGAAAACTGTTCCAGAAAAGGGCCAGTGTAGACAGCACAGATTTCTTTTCCGCGAAAATGACGATTGGGGCTTTTTTGCGGAAAAGCGCGTCTACATTGGCACGGACACTTTTCCAGAAAAAGTGCTTTTCTGGAAAAGCATCCTGCCAATGTTGACGTGCTTTTTCCGGAAATACTTATAATAGAAAACTGTTCCGTTTTAAGCGTTTCCGGAAAATCATGCAAGTGTAGACATAGCCCCTGTGTTCCATTCAAGAGGAAGGATTTTGCAGCGTTTCAGTCGGTGACTTTGCTCCATGGTCGAGGGCAGTAATTTCTCACGGGAGTGTTGGGAGGATAAACATCTTAAAGACTGAAGCTTTCACATCCTCTCCCATTCCACACTTGACTGTAGTGCGGACAGGATGCTGAGTGTGGGAAAGGAGGGTGTTAAACAGTGGAAAAGTGCTGTCCTCCCCCCCCCCCCCCCCCCCTTCATGGCATCATATAGCTCTGGCGAAGAGAGGTTTCTGCTCTGGAATATCCCTGTCCTGGACTTCTCTCCATTCAGAAAACGAGTGAAATTCCCATGGCCATCCATCCTCTGCTCAGGGCTGAGCTGGGTGGGAGTCTGCTCTGTTACGACCGGCATGTAGTACCATAGCCCTCCTTGACTCCAGGGGGAGCGTGGGATCAAGCCCTGCTGTCCTTGTGGATCTTTCTCCCTTAGTTGGAGAATGCTCCTTAGCAGAGCTGGGGCAGATGATACCAAAGGAAGCTCCAAACAGCTCGCCCTTAGTCACACCGGAAAGGAGGCATTCCCTGCACCTGACAGTAGGACAGTGTTTTAGTAAAACCCAGGCCACTGTCCTGCATTGTCATCTGCACACTGGGGAGCCCGAGGCAGAAAAGGGAAGGCTCCAAGGTACGTCACAGGTTGTACCTGAGATGTACCCATGGGCTTGGCTGGAGTTTGCAGGCTGTGTGCCTGATTGACGCCCCATTGCTACCGGGTGTGGATGGTGGCCATCAAAGCGATCTGATTTGTAGGATCCTCACGGTGCTGGGGCAGTGGCCTGTGCAGAGCATGAGCTGTCTTGCTGGCAATCATCCTTCCCCATGTAGAGAGCCGTGCGGGCTCCGGCTCCATTCCGGTGCCATTGAGCAGCGACCCGTGTAAATGCAAATGTTGTCATGGGAACTTGGCGCGTTGTGGCTCCTGTCCCTCTGCTTTATTTCGTGATATTGGTTTTACAGGACTTGAATCGAGCAAAAGCAGAGTGAATATGGGAAGTGTGTTTTCCTCCTGCGTTTTTTCATCCCTCCTCTGATTCACAAGATTTTTAACTATGGGGTCTGGGCCATATCCTGGTGTACACATTCTGTCTGCCTAGAATTCCTGCGCAGCTTCTCCTGGACACACAGCAGCCTCTGGCAGGTGTTTAGGAACCAGGCCATAGTCCCTCTCGTCTAGTGCACTGGCCTACTTTCTAACTGTGGCCAGTATCAGCTATTGCAGAGGAAGGTAGAAGAAAACCGCCATAATAGGGATGTCAACATGTAGTCGATGAGACAATTAACCAATAAGCCTGGGTTAATCCTGTTGACGACATACACATCTTCACCCACACACACCCTGCCTCTGATACAGAGGCAGCAAGGGGGGGGGGGAGCCAGGGAGGCGGGAGCTGGTGTCCGTGGGGAACCAGCTTTTAAGCTAGTTCCCCACATGTACTTCTGGATACCACAGAGCCACCTGCTTTTGATAAGAGAGAGCGGCGCCGGGGTGGAGGCAGCTCTGCCGGCGCTTGCAGGCTCTTAAACTGGCTCCCCTCTCTAACTGCCTCCCACCTGCAACCCTATGCTGCTGCCTCTGATAGAGGCAGGAGCATAGGGTGCTTCCCAGGAGTGGAGCCAGGAGTGTACAGACGGCTGGCCCCACCCCCGGGGACTATCGAATAATCGTGTAACCACTGATATTTGCTGCAGTTACAGATATCCAGAAATTGAATCGTTCACATCCTTACCCACAGTGATTCAATTACGTGATATCTAACATCCTTAGCCAAAAGACACAATCTGTCACTTGCCATGAGACGAAATTTCTTCTGAACCGCAGGCAGTTAGTGACTCGTTCCAGCCCACTATGTCTTTATACTCTCTGACATAATTGGGTGTTTTTTAAGAATAGACTTGTGAGCAATCCTCTTTTGAATCCTGCCACGCTGTTAACCTCAGTCAGACTTTGCGGCTGAGAGGTTCTCCAGGCTAATTGTGCAACATGTAAAAAAAAAAAAAGGGGGGGGGGGCTTGCGTGTATTAGTTCAACTTTCTGCCTTCCCGTTCCATTGGGCTCGTCCTGGTATAGCACTAGGATAGAGCAAACAGACCCCCACTCTGTCTGCCTTTCTTTCAATATCCATGCAGCGCTGCTGCCATTTTCCAGAGCTGATCCCATTTCAGTGCGAGATGAACTGGTTCCTCGACGGACCCTCGCTAATCTAGCAGGAAAACACACTGGAATTCAAGGCACAATATGTTCCTGTTAGTGAGTTGCCTGCTGGAGTTCCAGCAGAACTGCGTTGGAAGTTCAGGTCGGCAATCTAGGGCTACGTCTACACTGGCACCTTTTTCCGGAAATGCTTAAAACGGAATACTATTCCGTTTTCAGTTTTTCCGGAAAAGGAGCGTCTACATTGGCAGGCTGCTTTTCCGGAAAAGCCCTTTTTCCGGAAAAGCGCCTGTGGCCAATGTAGACGCGCTTTTCTGGAAAAGAGCCCCGAGCATCATTTTCGTGATCGGGGCTTTTTTCCGGAAAAGATTACTGGGCTGTCTACACTGGCCCTTTTCCGGAACAGTATTCCGGAATAAGGACTTATGCCCGAGCGGGAGCAGAATAGATTTTCCGGAATAGTGGCTGATTTTGTACAGTAGGTTGTCGTTGGTTTTCCGGAAAAGCAAGCGGCCAGTGTAGACAGCTCGCAGCTTATTCCGGAAAAGCGGCTGCTTTTCCGGAATAAGTGGCCCAGTGTAGACACAGCCTAGATGTTTCTCTGATTGGGGGAGCTTTTCCTGCTCCAGCCCTACTATTTAGCTTCTTTCTTTTCCAGTCCCGTTTTGCAGCTTCTTCCGGCTCCATTCCTTGCCAAATCTGACCGGTCCCAGGGCACTTTAGATTAAATGAGTAGCTGTAATCTAGACTGTCACTGCCAGTGCCCCAAGAGCTATCGTATGTCCTGTTAGCCACCGCATTGGGATTGCAATCTGACAGATTGTTCATGCATCGGTGGATGGGGGAGGGGAGAGGAGATAAACGATCCAAACGCTGTCCGTGGATAGGGTAGGGTATATACTAAGGCTGCTCTCCAGACCACCCTTCTGAGGGCAGCAGTGTACAACCAGCCGGCAGCTAGAGCAGTGGTGGGCAATATTTTTTTGAAAAGGGGTCACTTGACAAACTTCTGGAGTGGTTGTAGGCTGCCCCGGAAGGGGTGGGGCCTGGAGGCTTCCTGTGCTTTCCCCTGTCTACCTACAGCTATCTGTCAGCTGTTTTGAACAGTCCAGGGGAGGAAACTTCTCACGCCCCCATCCCCAGGACTAGATTGGCCTGGGGGCAGGGCAGATGTGGGCTGGATCAACTGTCTTAGTGGGCTGGATCCAGCCTGTGGGGGCCCCTTTGCCTACCCCGGGGTAAGGGATTAGGGTGCAGGAGGGCCTGTGAGGTTTGGGTGAAGGAGGCAGTTGTGGCCTGGGGCACAGGATTGGGGTGCAGGGGTTTTGGGTTGACCTAGGGCATGAGGGTGTTGTGATTGGGGTGCAGAGTTTGGGAAGGGGTATGGGCTAAGAAAGGGGGGCAGAGGGTTCGGCTTATGTGGAATAGGTTGGTAGGAGTGGGAGGGGGGAGCAGAGGGTTGGAGAAGGGAGGATTTGGGGTGCCAGAGGCAGGCTTTGGCCGGGAGACTTACCTGTGAGACTCCTGGCCAGCAGCCCAGCACATTTCTCAGGCAGGAACCTGCCCTGCCCCGCCCTTGCACAGGCTGCAGGGCCATGTGCTCTGTGAATCAGAGCCTGAGAGGAGGGTGGAGTGGTGCTTTGTAAAACCGGTTAATGAGATTGGGCTGGGGGCAGGAGCAGCCATGAAGCACCACTCTCTTCCCCCCCCCCCCCCCCCGACCCCCGCTCACAGTTTATGAAACACAAATGGCCCAGCAACTGCTTTCCTGAGCAGTGTGTGGGGGCGGGGCAAGCAGGGGAGTCTGCTGCCTCTGAGGGCCCGATCCAGTGGCGTGGTGGGCCAGATGGGTGTTTTGGGTGGGCCTACTCTAGAGATAGGAAGAGCACCTAGCCCAGTGCTTAGGCCTGGACTTTGGAGATCTGGGTTCAATTCCCTGTTGCATAGACTTCTTATGTGACCTTGGGCAAGTCACCCAGGCCTTGGACCATAAAGATCTTCCACTGAGTTCAGAAGTCAGCCCTAAGTTTCCCATCTGCAGACCTGAGATCTCAGCACCTCTGTTTCCCATAAGGGCGTGGCACAGGTTAAAGGTCCTGGAGTGCTTTGAGATCTCCTGATAAAAAATAAAGTCTACCAAGCCTTGATAGCTCTTCTGTCTTCGCTACAAATGTTAGCTCTAGTTAAAAACTCCCCTCCCGTAGCCACCCCTCTCTTCCAGCCAGCGGGCATGATGGCATCCATGGCTCGCAACGGTGACTAAAAAGCAGGAAGTGCGTTTTTCATTCTTCAGCCCCATTTCTTCTCTTGTCACCCGAGGGCTTTCCCTTCCCCGATTAGGACTCTGCCTGAATGTGACTTCTTAGCATGCTGGAGGAAAGTCAGCATAGCAGTTTTCAGAGTCCTTAATGAGAAAGGAAAGTGCCTCTCTCGCTGCCGGCTTGCCGACATGAAGCGGCTGCATTAAGCTGACGTGGCTAGCTGCAGGCATGGGGCGCTGCTTGTTTAACCTAATTCTCAGTGCCAGAAGGAAAACGCCCCATGCAATCAAAAAGCAAAAAAGAAAGCAGGCTCTCTGAAAAGTTACTTTATTCATGTTTATTCAGCACTCCACCTGCAGATGTCAAAGCACATTAGCAGGGAGCTAAGCTCCATGCCTGCGGTGGGTCGTACCCAAGGGTTCCTCGCTACTGGTTACCCAGATGTAGGTGCAGGGCCTTAGCCGTCAGCATTCTAAAATGGAGTGCCTGGGCGTGCAAACAGAAGTGGTTCTATCGAGCCTGCCAGTGATGGGTAACCGAGGCTAGTGCGTGGGCAGCATGAATGGCCCTCCATCTCAGTGGGCCGCAAGCGTGTGTCCTATCGGAGACAGTGTTGCTAACTTGTGCCTGAGTTAGGGATGTAATAGCGACGCCAGTCAAACGATGAGCCATGAAACGATGCTTCTCGGTTAACGCCACTGGCTACGTGCAACCCTTCTCTCCTTCTGCCACGTAAAGGATTTAGAGGCAGAGCTGCAGCAGGGGTAGCTGCCAGGATCTGGTGTGAGCCGGGACTGAGCTAGCCTGCCTGCCCGCCGGCGCTCAGTGCTTTTAAATGCAGAGATGCTTATCGGTTCATCATGTAACGGACAATTGTTGGCTATGTGATTACCGAATTACATGCTTCCTAACACCCCTAACTTGCGTACCTAGAAGTTGCAGGATGGGCCGATGGAGCTGTAGCAGCACTTTGGATGCAGAGGGCACAGAGAATTCACAGTCGAGGTTGTTGGCAATCCGCCTGCACCTCGCTTCACGTGCCCTGGCTTTACGTGCCACTTAGTAATACGCGTAGGTGAAAAACAACACAGATGGAAACCAGTGGAATCTGGCAACCTTGCACACGGGCAGTAGTACACACACTGTTTTGTGGGCCACACCTAGAACCCCAACAGGTCACAGGGGGCCCACCACTGGTTTAGAACATGGAGCATCTGTTGAAACACATCAGTTTAGGCCTGTGGTCACCAACTAGTAGATCGGGATTACTGGTAGATCTTGGAGCCTGACAGGGGATCCTGACTGGTTTGGCCAAGAGGCTGTCAAGTGCAGAACTTCACCTGCCCCTCCTCACACTGCTGTGCATCTCCTGCCCTTTGCCCCTCCACCCCCCCCCCCCCCCCAGAGCTGCCTCCTTGTGGTACAGGGAGGGTGCTGGTGTCAGGGTGCCCTCTTTCCCACCCTGCACTCTATCTCCACAGAACAGGGTGGGGGGCACAACAGGGCTTGGGATGGAGGGAGTTTGCTGGCTGCCTTTGGCAGCAGTGCAGGGGTGAGCCTGCCTTAGCCCTACTGCACCCCCACCCAGGAGCCACCTGAGGTGAGCCGTGTCCGGCTAGAGCCAGCTCTGAACCCCTGCCCCAGTCATGCACCCCCTCCTGTGTCCCCTGCCCAGTCCTGAGTCCCCTGAACCCTAACTCCCTGCCCCAGGCTCAACTCAGAGCCCTCTCACGCTCCAAATCCCTTAGCGCAAGACCAGAGCCTGCACCCCAACCCTCTGCCCCTGCCTGGGGGAAGGGAGGGAAGATGGGGGGGGGGGGAGGGAGTGAGGGAGGACAGAGTGAGCAGGGGCAGGGCCTCAGAGAAGGGACACAGGAAGGAGGTGGGGCAAGGGTATTTGGGTTTGAGGTAGATCCTGGATTGCATTTAAAAAGTGGTCTCCAACCTCTGTCTTCATTGCAAGTGGAGGATTGCTCCTACCCGGAATTAGCACTCTTTGTGTAAACGATTATTGCTTTGACTAGTTAAACACAGGCAGGGGCCACTCTTCTGAGAGCGTAGGGTTGACCACATTGAGGTTAAAACAATCTGTCCCTTGCCTCCGCTGAGGTTTTACTCTGGCAACTAGAGATCTCAATCAGTGTAAAATCCCCTCCTTTTTTTGCAGTGACGGTACAGTCTCGGAGGGAGACATCCTGAATTGCTTAAGACATGCATTTTAGATGTGAGGCATTTAAGGGCAAGAGGAGATTATGCTGCATTAAATTTCCCTGGAGTGAATGGTGAGAGCTCCGGTCAAGAACTTGAAAACATTGTGTCAGTCTTAACCCAAACTTGACCACACTATGGATAATAGTTTCTACGTCTGTCTCCTTAAATGTACCTTGAACGACTTACTGTTTGTCCCGGTTGTGCCAGAACAAACCCAGGATGTGACATGGCCCAGCCAGTGTTTTAATAGAAACTCTTATCTTTTGGCTTTCCTTTTCCTTGATTGTTTGATTTCTCAGCACCAGCGTTGATTCAGCTTTCTTGCATTTGATAGTTTTTATGGCCATTGACTTGTCTGATAAGCAAAAGGCATTAGCTCCAGAGAGTTCCTTCTCCCTCCCCAGCATGCTGCCTGCAGCCTAAATGAGCTCCGCACGCTACTGTGTAAGCCGGCTTGCTGCTTAGTGCTCCTAGCTCATTAGCACAGGAAGGCTGTTGACTCTTCTCAGGCATCCAGTATGAGTCACGTTGTAATGCTGCTCTGTCTGAGATCCTTCCCAGCTGGGGTTTTTCCTATGGGGACTTAAAAAAAAAAAATCTGTGTTTTTGCCCTGTACTGCAGTGAAAAATGAGTTGCTGCTGAAATCAGGAAATCGAGGAGCAGTGAAAGCCTCCCGGGTCAGTTGCATTCATGGAATGTCATTTCTTTGGGGCTTGGGCCAACTTCTCTTCTATCTGTACAGTGCCTGGCATCCTCATGGGACCCATCGCAGGGGCTCCTGCAGTACAAATAATTGGTGCGGAATTTGTGCCGAGACTGAGCCCCGGCTCCCTCTGGCTTTGCGGCATCCGTTATGAAAGTTTATATTAAAAAAAAAAAAAAAAAAGCCTGAGCTCTGGCATATCTCCTTACAAATTAAGCAATGCACGTAATTAATATTTTACCTGAGCTTGGTACTCCCGGTTCTGCATGCTGACTGTCCATGGGTGATTTGCTTGAGGTCAGCATGAACCTGGCCCAGGTATTAAATTTGTTTAAAATAACTTGAGCCCTGACTTGATTTTGTTCATGTGGCTAGTAGCTCCTTTTTCTTTGCTATGGGTGCTGCTCTCCCATAGCACCTCCCATCCCGCAGGGTCCTAGAGCACCCCTCCCCCCCAGCCTTATACAGAGAGGAATTGCTTTGCCAGGCTCGAACGCAGCAGGTGCTGAAGAGCGCGCAACACAACTGGTTAGGGCAGGAAGTGAGGAACGTGCGATCCGTGTGGAACCGCTGGCCAGCAGCAAAACGTAGTGTCGGTCTGAGTGAACCCATGCTGGGCTTAGCCCGGAGAGGGCGAGAAATCGCTCGTATAGCCCTTGTGCAACACCTTCAGCAGGTGAGCTGGCTCCAGCTGTCTGTGCATCTCCTGCATGAAAACCACCAGGCCACGCGTGCGATGCTAAGCTCCTGTCAGCCTGCTGGGAGCAGTCCTGAAGAAGCTTGTTTGGGAGCCCAGGGCTGTTCTGGTTAGAAGCTGTTGGTAGCGGAGCAGGCTTTGCCTTCGGAGGCACAGCGTACGCCTCTTCCAACAGGCCCTTGGAGAATGAGCTGAGCTGAGTTAGTGGCCTCTCCCCCTTCTGTGGGCAGCTGTATCAAGTGCCCATCCACGAGGTGCAACAGGCTGAGCGCGTGAGAAGGCGGGAGCATCTAACTAGGCGGGGGAAGGTTCCCTGGGTAGCAGCAATGAGAAGCTGTGATGTGAATGGGTGCTGGGGGACCTTTGCTCCGGTGTCCCGTGCCTGCTTCACTTCATGCAGGCAGGATGTAAATAACTGTCTCCTGAGCCGTCCCCCCGAGAGCTGGGGATGCCAACAGCTTTTTTGAAAGCCTGCCCCTGTGGTTGGAATAGCCTCTGTCTTGCCGAGGGCGGCAAAGCTCGTGCGTGGGCTAATGATCAGAAAGCCAACTGGCACCTCCTGCCCACAAAACACCCCGAGGCGCTTCACTGAATGAACGAGGGGCAAACGGGACCGGAACGCTGCTGTGCCCTGCTGATCCGTGTGCTTCCCCCCAAAGGAGCAAATTGCCTCTGCACAGTTCCTCTGGAATAAAGCCTCACTTGGAGGCTCCAGAGAGGGAAATATGATCCTGCAGTTTACAGATGGAGGGGGAGGGGATGGACACACAGACATGTGACTTGCCCAGGGTCTCATGGGAAAGCGGTGTCGGAGCTGGGGTTAGAAGTTTGCTGTCTTGAGAAAATCATCCTTGCTTGTGTGCCCCAAGCCTGCACTGCAAGGACCGTTCTTTCCCACTCACTTGCCTGCCTCCCTTTTCTCATCCCAGCAAGGGGTAGGCTGCTGCCGTTACTGTCTGGTTTTACCCCCACACTTGTCTGTCATTGGTGGGCTGAGGCTGGTAATTGTCTCACTGAAATCACAGCAGTCACCTGGTAGAAAGCCGTGTTCATGTGCCCTTTGAGAGAGGAAGGTGGGGAGTGAATGTGTAGGAATTCAGCAAGATCAAAGGCATAATTAACGTGCAGCCCATGTACGTTTATTTTTAGGGCTTCACAAAAAGACTCAACCTGTTTAATTCGCACTGACACGTGGCTGCTCCATCGTAATGGAACTCTGAGAGCTATCCGGACCAAGAGAGACGCTGCAGTGGTGGGGGAGCGGCTGTTATTCAGTACTTTGACATATCTAGCAAGTGGCAACTGACTGACTCACTGCAGTTTCTTGCAGTGCATGGAGCTTACGGCCTGAGCTGGCGTGGGCTGACATGCACTAGATCACAGTTGCTCAACAGCCAGGCAGGAGACTCTCACCAGCAGCCTCCGGGCTGGTCCCTAAGACCTACCTGATGCACTTTAGGAAGGCACAAGCTGGTCCTTGCTCTCAAAAAGGGTTGAGAAACAATGTATTAGATGGCACCGTCGTCCCATGTGCTGGAAGTAGGAACCGTCTCGACCCTCTGCCTAAAGACCCATCCCCTAGGAAACAGACCCGGGTATTAAGGAGCAACGTCACCCTACGCGGCGTGGAAAGGGAGAGATGCGGCTAGGTCGGGTAGTGGCAACGGAAGTGGGCTAGTCCGAAAAGCCATGTGTCCTGTAACCAGGGGATCGTCTGCCCTGCGTCTTCTCCCAGCACTAATGTTCACCCATTTAAAAAAAAAAGAAAAGAAAATTGTTTGGTGCTAGTGCCTGTGACCCCCTTCTCCCCCCCCCCCCAAGAGTCAGCAGTGAGCTACACCTGCTTCCTCACAGTATGGAGCCTCTCCCCTTGGAGCAGCCAGGTGGCCTATGCGGTCAGTCCAGTTCAGACCGGCAGGAGCACGAAGCATTTTTTCCTTCTCCCCTCACCGTAGCTGTATGAGCCAAGGCCGGGAAAGGCCACTTCTGCCATTGGAGCTTTGCAGAGTCCTGTTCAGCCGGGAGCCCGACCCCAGGCTGACTAGCTCCGTGTGGTGGGAATGGAAATGAAGACCCCCCGAGCCACCTCTCGCGCGCAGGGGGGCGCCGCAGTTGGAAGGCGGCGAAAACTGCCGTGGCAACTTCGTCTGTTTCTGCCCTTCAGACCCGTTCATTGCAAATCCTGCCTCCCGGGGAGGACGTGGTCTAGTCTAGCGATCAGAGCAAACTGCTGACTCACTGCCTGACCCGAAGCCTTGCACTCAGATTTATGCTGTGCCGCTCTAGCCACGAAATCAGTGGCAAGCAGCAGGCAGTCCCTGCAGAGCAGAGACTCAGCCTTCCCTGCTCAACTAGGCGCTTGCCACCCAGATCTGTTTGCTCCCATTGCCAGGTGCTGGCGTTGCCCCATTAGCTTGGAAGGCAGGAAGCCCCCTCTGCCTCATGCGTAAGCTGCAGGTGGCCTCGTCCCTGAGCTTCAGTTACTGGCTCGCTCATTTACCTTGCGGCTATGACACCTGCTGAGATGGAGGGGGGGTTGGGTTTTGTTTCCCTCCCTAAGGCAGCATTAAAATGTTACCAGTCTCTCCGCTTCCTTAATTAGTGCCTTGAACAGCCTGCCAGCAGTCTGCTAGCCAGAGAACTAAACCGACTAGCCCGAAGCTGGGGGTGGAGAGGGCAAATCGGGATCCCCATTAAGTTCTAGCAATGATGCTCTGGTGAGCCGCTCCGTTCCCCCTAAGCTCCTGGAGAAGAGAAGGGGCTTGAGATCCGTGGCAGGAGTCTGCCCCAGGGTTCCAGCTCTCCTCCCCGTCTCTGGCTGGTAGGTGGCTGATAAATTGTGTCTCCCTAGCCACCGGTACGTGTTTTTTCTTTTCTCCCTCAGCCCTGTAGGACCCTTTAGCCCAAAAGGTGCCTGTGCCCTGCAGGATGCTGCTCTTTAAAAACAAACAAAGTTTGTTGATGTGGGGAGGCCCAGAGGGGGGTTCATCCTCCCCCATGGTAAGTCCCAAGGCCCATTGGTGCCGCTACCTTCATTTCTCCAGTCAATCCTCAAGAGAACCAAACCCGATTCTTATCCCTTCAGGGCCTGGAGGCTGGGTTCTGGATAGCAGGAAACTGACCAGAGCTTTGTTAGCTTTCCTCAAGCAGCCTGGTGGTGAAGGGATGGGCAGCACCAGAATCTCTGCACATGCTGAATTGGTTCTCATTCGGGAATTTATCTGTGCTGCCATAAGGGCTGCAGCTTCTGTATTTATGTATCTGTAGTGCCTAGAAGCCACAGTCCTGGGCCAGGACCCCAGTGTGCTAGATGCTGGACAGAGACCGAACAAAAAGATGTCCCTTCTCCCAAAGCTTATGATCCACGTAGAAAAGCGTAGGCCTGACAGTTTGGTAACTTAGTCCCCTTCTCTCACTTGGGGAAGGCTTCCTGTTCGCCAGCACACCGCGAACAGATGGTACAGCCGTGAGGGCGGAAGAAACTCAAGAACGAACTAGTCCAACTGCTAACAAAAGCATGGGATTTCTCATTTAAAATCCCCCCCGTGACAGGAAACTGGCGAGGCACATATGCTACCCTCATCTTAAATACAGCACTGGATAAAATCCAAGCGTTACAGCGGCGTTGGAGGAATGGGTTGAGCTGGTGATTTAAGGAGGATTGTCAGATGCTTGTGGCGCAAGGGCCGGAGCAGGTGTGAACAATTCTTGCACCCGGGGAAGGAAGCTCTGTGGGTGTTGAGTCTAGTATACAGTGAGCTTGCATGCTGTGCTCCTGGCCCCACCCCCATGCCCCAAGTTAAGAGCAAGGTCCCAAGTCCCTAACTCTGTTCCTGCAGCAGGCGTGACCCTGGTCCCCGAGGGGGGATGGCCCAGCTGTTTGTGCCAAGCGATCCTCCTGTTACAGATGGGTTGCAAAAGCCAGCTTGGGCTGGCCTTGTGTCCTTTGTAGCAGCGTTCTTGGGGCAGCCTGCTCCCCACCAGGGTCCATAGAGGGCGTGTTTGAATATAGGCTTTGTAGGTCTGATGAGCAGAACTGTAGCAGTCAGCAGCTTGAGCTCTCCGGACGGGGCAGTGCTGGGGTGGCCGCAAAGCCACGCCATTAACAGGTGGCAGCTACTGCCTGGGGAAGTTCATAGACACTTTTGTTCCCTGGAAATGAGCAGCATTGATCTGCTGTGTCATCTTAAGTGTAGGAGCATAAGCTTTCGTGGGCAAAGACCCACTTCGTCTGATGCATGCATCTGACGAAGTGGGTCTTTGCCCACGAAAGCTTATGCTCCTACACTTCAGTTAGTCTATAAGGTGCCACAGGACTCCTCGTCGCTTTTGCAGATTCAGACTAACACGGCTACCCCTCTGATACTTGTATCATCTTAGTTTATCACACTTTTATCGGAGCTGGTCACATGCATTTGTCTGCAGTTGCAAGGGAGGGCAGTACTAATACCCCTCATTACAGCTGAGGCACAGTGATGAAGTGACATGCCCAAGGCCGCACAGAATCGGTGGCAGAGCAGAGCATAGACTCCAGGACTCCTGGGTGCCAGTGCCTTAATGACAAGGCCATTCTATTGTGTATGTCACTTGTTTGATGCCTGTTGCCATGGGGAGGACTGCCTGTTGTAACGTGGCTGCGGTTGTCTTTTCTCACCTAGGTTTCCACGTCATTCCCTCCGTGTCCAACATTGTGCCAGAGAGCTGCCTGCTCATCGTGGTCGGGCTGCTGGTTGGGGGGCTCATCAAGGGTGTGGGGGAGAGCCCCCCGATCCTGAAGTCCGACATCTTCTTCCTCTTCCTCCTCCCACCCATCATCTTGGATGCCGGCTACTTCTTGCCCCTGCGCCAGTTCACGGAGAACCTGGGGACCATCCTGATCTTCGCCGTGGTGGGGACGCTCTGGAATGCCTTTTTCCTGGGCGGGCTGATGTACGCCGTGTGCCAGATCAGCGGCACCGGCCTGAATCACATCGGCCTGCTGGCCAACCTGCTCTTCGGCAGCATCATCTCAGCGGTGGACCCGGTGGCCGTGCTGGCCGTCTTCGAGGAGATCCACATCAACGAGCTCCTGCACATCCTGGTGTTCGGGGAATCCCTGCTGAATGACGCCGTCACTGTGGTATGTGGAGCTGCTTGCGAGGCCCTGTGTTTTGGAGGGCAGCAGAGGCTAGATGGGGCGGCAGGGAGGGGAGCGGGCTGGGTGTTGCTGGGTGTTGCTCACTCAGCCTTGGCGTGCGAGTTGCACTGACTTAGCCCCCTGCTTAGACTCTGGTTGGGTGAGTCAGTGGAGTGGTGGGAGGTTACTGCCGTCTCTGCAGCCTGTGGTGCGACTCGCGGCCTGTGCAATGGTGCTGAACCCAGCTGCGCTGTAGCGAGCGGTGCGGATGGGTAGTGCAGGCTAGTGTGCAGGGGTGAGTGCTGGCCTGGGGGAGGGGACAGGCGTCAAGTGAGCTTATGCTGCCTGTGCCGCCGCATCTTCACTGCTATTTTTAGGACGCTGGCCAAATTCCAGCTTGCACAGGCGTGTGGCCAATGGACACCCCCCCCCCCCCCCCCCCATGGGGCAGACGTAGCCCAACTTACCTGTTGGGGATGATGCTGTTAGCCTTTCGGCAGGGCTTGTCATCTGGAGCTCTCAGGGCCAGTGTTCTCTCTAATCTTTTCCATCCATGTGCGGAATAATTTTTTTCCTGTTCCCCGAGGCATGTGCAAATGTGCACCACCAATAGAAACACTGAATCTAGCTGTGGGCTAATCAGCTGGGAAGCATTGACATGTCTCGCAAGTACACAGCTTGCAGGGACCACTGGTGGGGAACCCACCAATGCCTACTCCTTTACGTGCCCTGCTGAACCGATCCCTGGGAGTGCTGATGCCCTCTGGTTGGTGGGAGGGGGCAGCTGGGTTCCTGGGATCTTCCCCGGTAGGGATGTAAAATCCTATTTTAAATGTTACCTGGTTAAACTATATGTTTGATCCGTTAACCGGCCCACTGCACGACATTGCGGGGGGTGGGCCCGGGCAGGCCGGACACTGGTTAACCAGTTACCGCAGTAAGCCTGCCAGTAAGACAGTGCTAACCAGTTAACCCTTTACATCCCTATTCCCTGGTATGGCAGAAGTGCTGCCACGATCCCCCTCTGAGGGCTGCAACAGGGCTGGAGAGGAACCAGACAGAGAGGAAACAGCCTGTCTGATACGCACCCGGTCGCTTGATAATGAAGCAACCCAGCTACAGTTCTCCCTGCCCCCTCTTCCCCCCGCAAAGGCTCCTGAGGCTGGACTTAGCTTGACCTTTTTACTCTGTGTTTTGGGTAAAGCTGTACAGTTCCTCCCTGCCGCGAGCCTATCACTGCCCAGGGCAGCGGCCTCTTCTCTCCTTTCCTACCGCCACTATGCAGCCTGCTCTGACCTCTCCATCTGGCTAGATCAGCGCTGCCTGGGACTGTTTAAACGAGAGCGGATGTGCACACTTTGGAGCGCTTGGCCGAGCCCCTAATTCCTCCCCCCGGCCCCGGAGGATTTATTGAAATGTCTATAGAAAACTCTGCTGAGCTTTCCTCTAAGGGCAAAACTGCAAGCCTGGCTAAACTCGTGCACAAGGGCAAGGGGTGACCTGCTTTGCTATGTGCTGCTGCCCAGCCAGGCAGCCCCACGTCCGGGAAAACCTCTCCCAGGGCTGGGCTCAGAGGTCCAGCTTAGCTGGCACAGGGTTATTCTCCACACCCGGGTCTCGCCCAGCTGGCACCAGCTTCCCCGTGGACTGGCTATGTGCTCCCAGCCTCGGGGGGCGGGTGGGGCTTGTGGTGGGAGCCGGAGCTCAGCAGCAATGGGGGGGTCGTGACAGGAGAGCTGCCTGCCCCTTGCTCGTGGGAGAGGAGGGACGGGCAAGGAGGGGACGTGTGGCACTGACCGAAGGGAGCAAATAGTTGGAAATCATCCGGCAGTTTGCCACGTGTGTTGGCATCAAAACTCGCCAGGGTCTTGGCAACCTGCTTGGAGGCATTTGTGGTCCCTGACAGTCCCATCCATGCGGACTGGAGCAGTGTTCCCTGTAAGCTGAGCGCTTGTGCAGGAAAGATTCGATGGCCACCCACAGTTAGGTGTGCTGTTTCTATGGGTGGTGCACACTCTTGTATGCTTCTGTGCACACAACAAAATTTATCCCCCACACAGTTTAAAAAAAATGAGCGGGAACAGTGATCTAGACCTAAATAATGGCCTGCCAGGATCATTCAGGGGAACCATCAGGCTGCAGAACTAAGGCATATCCCTTCAGACAGGGTATTGCTGGATAGCCAGGAGCTCTTACACCTGTCTATGAAGGTCTGTGACTGTGGCAACAAGGATGCTAATCTTGGAGTGAAATCAGCGTCTCTTACATGTGCTGGCTTCCAGCTCAGTTGTGCTGAGCTGCTGTGTGGGCAGGGGCCATGGGCCTGTAAATAGGCTCAGTGTGTGCTGCAAAGCTGAGGGCTAGAAATGCGGGACTGCTCTTACTCAGCAGTACAGCGCACGGAAGGCACCGCCCCCGCAGAGCCCTCCTTTGAGAGGTGCTGTGCAGGAAGGCAAACGCTCAGGGCCCACGCTGCCGCGGGGGAGGCGCAGCGCCCCAGTTGTGCCGGGTGCACTGGGTGGACGTGAAGCCTGCCAAAGCCTTTGGCACAGGGATGTGGATCTGGGGAGACTTGCCTTGTGATGGCAGGAGCAGTGTGATCGCCGCTGACCTCCGCTGCCTGGCTGCTCTGTGTCCTGTGGAAGTGACCGGCTGCCTCCTTCCTGGAGGATCTCTCAGGAGGCACCTTCCCGTTCTGCTTTCTACAGAGCCCCAGGGAGCCTGCTCGGCTGTTCCCCGCAGCCAAGTCGACCAGGGCAGTGACGGGGCCGAGTGGCCGTTTCCTGGCTGGGCCAGGCGTGTTGCCACAGGGCTGCTTGTTGCCTTCGGTCGCCTGCTGCTTGGCCCTGCCGAAGGGGAGCAGGTGCCCGGCCTGGCGTGGGAAAGGAGGGGGAGGGGGTTGGTCCGTGCGGGCGAGGCGGCATTTCCCCCGGCTGGGTGAAGAGAGGTTTCTGGTGCTCCCTGGATTGGGAAAGGGCCCAGGGCTCTGCAGTTGGCAGCTTGTCTAGCAGGCTGGGTGCTCAGGTGTGGCTCACGGTGAGGGAAGGG